>NC_092145.1:62725104-63042604 GCF_043159975.1 Macaca nemestrina
TCTTCCACAATGGTTGAACTAATTTACACTCCCACCAACAGTGTAAAAGCGTTCCTATTTCTCTGCGTCCTCTCCAGCATCTGTTGTTTTCTGACTTTTTAATGATTGCCATTCTAACTGGCATGAGATGGTATCTCATTGTGGTTTTGATTTGCATTTCTCTAATGACCAGTGATGATGAGCTCTTTTTCATATGCTTGTTGGCTGCATAAATGTCTTCTTTTGAGAAGTGTCTGTTCATATCCTTTCATGTTAAAAATTCTGAACAAACTAGGCTCTGATGGAGCATACCTCAAAATAGTAAGAGCTATCTATGACATTCCCACAGCCAACATCATATTGAATGAGCAAAAGCTGGAAGCATTCCTCTTGAGAACAGAAACAAGACAAAGATGACCACTCTAGTACTCCTATTGAACATAGTACTGGAAGTCCTAGGAAGAAAAATCAGACAATAGAAATAAATAAAAGATAAAAGGCATCCGAATAAAAACAGAGGAAGTCAAACTATCTCTGTTTGTAGGTGATATCATTCTATACCTAGGAAGCCCCATAGTCTTTGCCCCAAAGCTCCTAGATCTGATAAACAACTTCAGCAAAGTTTCATAATACAAAAATCTTGTACAAACGTCAGTAGTATTTCTATATACCAACAACATCCAAACTGAGATCCTTATCAAGAACACAATCTTATTTATAATAGGCATAAAAAGAATGAAATACCTAGGAATAGAGCTAACTCGAGAAATGAAATATCTCTACTATGAGAATTATAAAACACTGCTCCAGGAAATCAGAGATGACACAAACAAATGCAAAAACATTCCATGCTCAAGGATAAGAAGTATCAATATTGTTAAATGGCTATACTGCCCAAAGCAATTTACAGATTCAGTGCTATTCCTATCAAACTACCAATGACATTCTCAGCAAATTAGAAAATGCTATATTTAAATTTATATGAAACCAAAATAATAATAATAATAAAAAAATCAAATAGCCAAGGTAATCCTAAGTAAAAAGAACAAAGCTGGAGGCATCACATTACTCAA
The DNA here is from genome assembly GCF_043159975.1 of Macaca nemestrina. Taxonomy (NCBI): domain Eukaryota; kingdom Metazoa; phylum Chordata; class Mammalia; order Primates; family Cercopithecidae; genus Macaca; species Macaca nemestrina. The sequence continues at coordinate 62,726,157 of NC_092145.1, forward strand.
CTTCAAACTATACTATACGGCTACAGTAACCAAAACATCATGGTACTGGCATCAAAAACGACTCATTGACAAGTGGAACAGAAGACAGAATCCCCAAATAATGCAACACACAAACAATAATTTGATCTTCCAGAAATTGACAAAAACTAGCAATTGAGAAAGGACTCCCTATTCAATAAACGGTGCTGGAATAACTGACCAGCCATATGCAGAAGATTTAAACTGGACCCATTCTTCTCACCATATATAAAAATGTACTTAAGATGGATCAAAGACTTAAATGTAAGACCTAACATTATGAAAACTCTGGAAGACAATTGAGGCAGTACAATTCTGCACATAGGCTCTGGCAATGATTTTATGACAATTTGTCAACAGGAAATGAAATAAATCAAAAGTTGACACATGAGAGCAAATTAAACTCAAGAGCTTCTATACAGCATAAAGAAACTATTAACAGAGTAAACAGACAACCTACAGTATGGGAGAAAATATTTTCAAAGTGTGCATCTGACAAAGGTCTTATATCCAGAATCTACAAAGTACTTAAACAAATTAATGAGCAAAAATCAAACAATCCCATTAAAAATAGGCAAAGGACATGAACATATATATTCCAAAAATGGACATACATGTGGCCAACAAGCATATGAAAAAATGTTCAATATCACTAATCATTAGATAAATGCAAATGAAAACTACAATGAGATACTATTGCATACCAGTCAGAATGGCTATTATTAATAAGTCAAAAAATAATAAATGCTAGCAAGGTTGTGGAGAAAAGGCAATACTTTTACATTGCTGGTGGGAATGCAAATTAGTTCAGCAATTTTGGAAAGTGGTTTGGCGATTTCTCAAAGAACTTAAAACAAAATTACCATTTAACCCAGCAATCTCGTGATTGGGTATATATGCAAGGGAATAGAAACTGTTCTACCATAAGGACTCATGCACATGTATGTATGTTCATCACAGCACTATTCACAGAAGCAAAGGCATGGAACCAACCTAAACGCACATCAATGTTAAACTAAGTAAAGAAAATGTTGCACATATCCACCATGGAATACTATGTAGCCATAAGAGAGAATGAGATCATGTCCTTTGAAGCAACATAAATGGAGATGGAGGTCATTATCCTAAGTGAACTAACGGAGGAACAAAAAATCAAATACTGCATGTTAGAAGTAGAAGCTAAACACTGAGTACGCATGGACACAAAGAAGAGAAGAACAGACACCCCAGGGTCTACTTCAGGGTGGAGGGTGTGCAGAGGGTGAGGATTGAAGATCTATCGGGTACTATGCTTATTACCTGAGTGACAAAACAATTCATATAGCAAACTCCTGTAACATGCAATTTGCCTTTATAACAAACCTGCACATGTACCCAGGAACCTAAAATAAAAGTTTAAAAAAACAAATTCCCCAGGAATCAAAAAAAGAAACAAAATAAAACAAAATTACTTATAAAGTCATCTGAAACTTACAGAAATGATCCCATTTCCTATGGAATTATTTTATGTTACATTTGTGACACACTGAACAAAATAAAATCAGAAATTTTTATTGGAAATCATTTTCCCTGTATTTTTAAATGGGGAGTTCATCAGATTGTGGATGGAATTTTCTCAAAGTGCCAAGCAATTAGCTAATCCCTGTTTTTAGATGCAGGCTTTTTTTTTTTTTTTTTTTTTTTTTTTTTAATGGGTGTAATTTTAGTGCTTGCAACGATCTGTACCTATGAATAAAACAGAAGAACCTAATTGGATCAGGGAAAGCACCTACATATTCAATTAGTTGTACATGTCATGCTGCATATATAAGCAGAGTAGATAAATTTAGCTTTGGTTAATATATATAAGTTTTTCAAATGATGACTAAATGGACATTAAGTACCTGTGAAATAGGTAAGCAGAAAGATTAAGTAGTAGCTATGCCTAGGCTTGCAGAGTTATCATAAAATTATTTTATTAAGGAAGTCCAAATTAAAGGATTGTAATCCTAGGATCGAAAGCCCGGCTTTGTTCCCCATCATAAAGACCAGTGTGTCGTACTTTCTTCTACGCAGGTATGATATAGATATACATTATTTTCCAAATGTGATATTTATGTGATTTTTTTACATGTTAAAAATATAAGGAACCAAGGTAGGATATTTAGTCATGGAAATTTCTTTGGTTTATAATTCATTTAATATATGTAAGGTTGTTCTCTCCATCAAGCCTTCATATCTACACTCTGCACATACATTGTAAGCATATACTGGCCTTTTACAACTGTTACAGCTGAAAATGAGATTGTGAGTACTCAGAAGCAATGTGGTATACTGAAAAATATTATTAGACCTACGTTTGCGTCCTATAAAACTCAAATACTTCCTTGAATTTCCATTTTCTCATCTTCAAATAGAAATTCATAAAGCCTGCCTTTCCTAGCTCATGGGATTGTGAGGATCAAATAATGTAATATATGAAAAAGTCCTGTACAATATGAAGTGGTATCATTATTATACATAGGTTTTCTGTCACACAATATGTATCATCAAGAAGTATGTATGAAATTTCTACTATGTTTATGTATTAATTGGAACTTTTTCTCAGCCCTTTTGCTTTTAAGCACAAAATAAATGCATTCATACCATACAGCCAAATCTTTATTAGACATACAGAATCAGGATTTTAATAACTTTTAATAGCTCTGTGGGAGCATCATATCACAAGCTTCAGTTTAACTTAGATGCAAAACCTAATTCAACCCTTTGCGTTTTTGTATTTTAGAAACACTTAGAAACATATAATTTTCTCACCTCTGCAGCAACCTGCCACTGTTAATGACCAGTGTAAACCATTGACAAGAGAGGAATCTAGGCACTTTGAACCACAACATCAAATTCAATTACCCACCACAATTTCGGAGAATATAAATTACAGAAAAATACAGCATTGAAATAATATCAATATTTTGAATCTGAATATTTATTAGGTTCTGCTTTTTTACTGTAAATCTGAATTCTAATCAGCATTTATCAACATAAACACACACGCATTACTGCACTGGAATTACGAATACAATGTCAATATCAATGACTAAATATAATATCTCTTCATCCAAAATTTTTAATAAAGGTATATTTTATGAGCACATAACTATTTGACTGTATGCACGGTGTAAACACCATGACACGTACTTGTATATAGAAATGAATTACACATACTCTGAGGATTAAACAAATACAAACAAGTAGATATGTCTTTACACATATATAATTGATTTTATTCATAGCATTTGCAACTTCTTATGGACCATATTGGTAGGTTTACAAAATATAGTCCAGAAATAGTTTTTTTGTTATTTGATTTTATTTTAGATTCAGAAGGTACATGTGCAGGCTTGTTACATAGATATGCTGAATTATGGTGAGGTTTGGGCTTCTAGTGAACCCATCACCTAAATAGTGAACATTGTATCCAACAGGTAATTTCTCAATCTTCAATCCCCTTCCATCCTTCCCCTTTTTGGAGTCTGCATAGAAATAGTTTCTAGAAACTATGTCATCTCGCACCACCAGCCCTTCCTCTTTTAGGTATTAGTTGCACTAATAAAAACAGAAAGGTAGATATTTTAGATAATTTTAATATATCCAGTCATGAGACTATCTCCATCAACCATGAGGCTCTAGAGGACTGAGTTAAAATAGGCCTGAGAAAAGTGAGGAGACATCACTGGGAGGTTTTGTCCCAAGACTTGAGTAACCAAGATGGACAATAATGTGAGAAGGGCAACATAGAAAGGGAAGAAATTAAAAGCAAATCAAGTAGACTTTGCAATTTCATTATACGTGGCCATGAATCTATTATCATCATAATTTAAATGAATAATTTCAATTTTAATAGCAAAATAGCTAGCTTCAGAATTGAATCCACAATATAATGAGTAAAATGTCTATTATCTAAAGAGTGACTGTATACTCAAGTTACTTATCTATAAAGATAAGCAATAAATCTTTTCCTCCAGTTATATGAATGGTATAACTTTATAAAAATGAGTTATCCTACGTAAGTTCAAGTTGAACACATGGCAAACAGAATGTAAATTCAGAATTGAGAAACCAGTTTGCAAGACTCATACTATGTTGACATTCTGATAACTGAACTAAGCACCATTAATGATCTCGATTTCATTTATTTCATTTGCGTTTTGGAAGTTTTAGTTCGAGTTCAATAATACAATGAAAGCTTGGAATAAATCAAAAAGTATCTTGAAATCTTTGAAAGATATTAAGGTAACAGAGTTTTCAAATGTTGAAGTAAATCAAACTTCAAAATCAGATGCACACTGCTAAAGACTGTCAGATGCACTATAGTGTTTTTGATGTAAGCTTTAATCACATTATGTAGAAAACTCCTATGACAGCATTCTGTGCCACTTTGTGGCCATATACACTATCAATTATAACTCCCACTTAGCTAGGACAGAAAGAAGCCTCATTATAAAGACTAGAGATTGGTCGTCCAATCTGATTCAAAACAATGATTCATAAACCATCTTTAAAATTATAGATGCCAATATACCCATATAATCCCCATGTGGATACTCATATTTTTCTCTAATGTTGGTTGATTTCTTAAATGAAATTATTTTTGCATAATAGGCTATTATGTTTCCCTTCTCCTCACTTCAGTGTCTGTTTTGTTGTTTCTTGTTTGTTTGTTTTGTCATTTTGAGGACTCACTTTATTGCATTTGAGAGTAACTTTATATCTAAAGACGCAGCTAGTTATCTTCGTCCGAAATGAAGATTTAGGTCACAAATTAAGAACCTATATAATAATATAAATGCATATAAAAGTGAAAATAAATTGTTATATCTTGAAACGGAATTCCTGAATGTGTGTGTATGTGTTATTCTTTTTAAGTAAAAAACAGATTTTAAACTGATTAAACTTTAGAATAAAATGTAAATTTTAAAAGTTAAGTCTAAGTACATAAATATAATTTTAAATAATTGCAAAAAATTAACTCAAGTTGGGTAAAAGACTTAAATGTAAAGTCCAAAATTATAAGAACTCTGGAAGACAACCTAGGCAATACCATTCAGGATGTAGACATGGGCAAAGATTATTTCACGACAAAGATGTCAAAAGTAATTGCAACAAAAGCAAAAATTGACAAATGGGATCTACGGAAACAAAAGAGCTTTTAAACAGCAAAAGAAACTATCAACAGAGTAAACAGACAACCCACAGAATGGGAGAAAATTCTTGCCAACTATGTATCCAACAAAGGTCTAATACACAGCATCTATAAGGAACTTAAATTTATACTCACACACAAAAAGCCACACAAACAATTTTATAAAAAAGTGAGCAAAGGACATGAACAGACACTTTTCAAAAGAAGACATACATGCGGCTAACCATTATCAAAAAAATTATCAACATCACTGATCATTAGAGAAATGCCAATCCAAACCACAATAAAATACCATCTCACACCAGTCAGAGTGGCTATTTTTAAAAAAGTCAAAAAAATAACAGATGCTAATGAGATCCTGGACAAAAAGGAATTCTTATATACTGTTGGTGGGAGTGTAAATTAATTCAACCACTGCAGAAGACAGTGTGGTGACTCCTCAATGACCTAAAGGCAGAAATATCATTTGACACAGCAATCCCATTACTAAGTATATACCCAAAGGAAAATAAATCATTCTATTATAAAGACATATGTACACATATGTTCACTACAATGCTATTCACAATAGCAAAGACATGAAATCAACCTAAATGCTCATCAATGACAGACTGGGTAAAGAAAATGTGGTACATATACACCATGGAATACTATGCAACCATGAAAAAAGATCATGTCCTTTGCAGGGATAGGGAGGGAACGGGAAGTCATTATCCTTAGCAAACTAACAAATGAACAGAAAACCAAATACTGCAGGGTCTGACTTATAGGTGGGAGCTAAATGATGAGAACACACCAACACATGGAGGGAAACAACACACACTGGGGCCTATCAGATGGTGAAGGGTGGGAGGAGGGAGAGGATCAGGAAAAATGACTACTAGGCTTACTATCTGGGTGACGAAATAATCTGTACAACAAACCCCTATGACATAAGTTTACCTTTGTAACAAACTTGCACATGTACCCTGAACTTAAAAGTAAAAAAAAAAAAAAAAACGAAATAAAATTAATATGGCTCTTATGTAAAGCCCAAAACACATGTGATATGAATATATACAGCAATAAAATATGATATTTGCTAGTACTTCAAGTAGCATATATGAGCTTTAAAAGAAGATTCATAGTCTCTTTTTCATTCCAAGATTCTCCTACAGGCAACTTTCCCCAGTGTCTGGTTTATTTCAATAGTGGCTTTCTGTTTATTAATACAATTATAAATCGAATGTCATTGGATGTTTCTTAAATTGCTCTTTTTCTAAGAGAAACATAGTGATGAAATAATCCTGCAACCTGTAAACTACTATGTATCAAGTAGCAGTATAAAGGAAAGTAAAATAAAGGAGCTCAGTTCAAATTTTATTTAGGCACATTATCCAGGACATCTTATGGCAACATATCCCAGTATGCCTATTTGCTCTTCATGTCTACTTTCCTTTAGGAGAAGTTAAAGTGATGAATATTTTAAGAATTCCACTCTGCCTTTCCTGGAATAAGAAGTTCAGGCATTAGGATACTGTGTAATTGCTCTAGATATCCACACAATGGGTATTCCATATTCATTGAACAGCAAACTCCTTTTCTCTAAAGTATATAACTTCTTTTGAGAAACTGGTTTCCATCAACGATTGTCACATGTGTTTTCAGTTTCAAAGGCTAAATTAAACATGACACTGTGGTTACCTTTTCTCCTTCCTTCCTTTCTGTCTCTCTCTCTCTCTCTCTCTCTCTCTCTCTCTCTCTCTCTCTCTCTCTCTATCTTTCGAGACAGAGTTTCACTCTTGTTGCCCAGGCTGGAGTGCAATGACACAATCTCAGCTCACCACAACCTTCGCCTCCCGGGTTCAAGTGATTCTCCTGCCTCAGCCTCCCAAGTAGCTGGGATTACAGGCATGTGCCAACATACCCAGCTAATTTTTTATTTTTAGTAGAGACGGGGTTTCTCCATGTTGGTCATGCTGGCCTCGAACTCCTGACCTCAGGAGATCTGCCCACCTCGGCCTCCCAAATTTCTGGGATTACAGGTGTGAGCCACCGTGCCCGGCCCACACTGTGGTTACTTTTTAATTCCAAGAACCTCTTCCTTCAACTTCTGGTGAAGAAGCAATGACTCTATTAAACATGGAATCCTGTAGAAATTTCTTATTAATCAGGCTTTGACCAATGAAGTAAAAATTTTCACATAAAATATCTCATTGGATTCCCACAAAACTGTGGGTTGGAAATATATAATTTCCGTGGTCAACGTAATTAAGTAAAGTGACTTTAAAAAGGTTGCACAATTGGGAAATGACAAGAACATTGATCTTGTCCATTCCTTGCTAAATTTACCCTGCTTTGCTTCTAGGTCCCAAGTAGACATAAGGAGATAAACTTAAGCCAAATTTAGAATTTGAAAGTGATTTAGCAACTAATGAGGCATTTATGTAAGCTCTTGGCACACTTCAGATTATCGTCATAGCAATGTTGGGTGTTGAAAGGTTAGATATCTTCAGTTAAATGATAGTGAAATGGAATCAGGAATACATGAGCATGGGCGGAGGTTCTACTAAGCATGAGTTCTATGATCTTGGCCAAGTTTATTATTATTTCTTAGCCTTCATTTCCTCATTTGAAAAATGGGGATAACAGTTCTGAGATCAACTATGTTGAAAATTAAATGACATGTCAAGAGCAGATGACAACACTCAGCATGACATTTAAAAAATACCAAACTTGGACGGGCGCAGTGGCTCACGCCTATAATCCCACCACTTTGGGAGGCCGAGGCAAGTGGATCACGAGGTCAGGAGTTCAAGACCAGCCTGGCCAAGATGGTGAAACCCCATCTCTACTAAAAATACAAAAATTAGCCGGGCGTGTTGGTGGGTGCCTGTAATCCCAGCTACTCAGGAGGCTTGAGGCAGGAGAATCACTTGAACCCGGGTGGCAGAGGTTGCAGTGAGCTGAGATTGTGCCACTGCACTCCAGCCTGGGTGACAGAGCAAGACTCTGTCTAAAAGAAAACAAAAGAAAAAACAAAAACCTAAAACAGACTCAATTCAATGTAAATTCTTCCGCTGCTCCTTATTTTCCTTATTTGAAACACAGTAACCCCAAAAATAATAGTTTTAACCTCTTGGGTTTGATAATTTTCAGAACATTCTCAATGATAATATTATGAATTTTAAAATAATTACAGAAGGTATAGATAGGTAGTTATGAATTACTACTATGAAGACCACAAAATGTTACAAATCAGATTTAAAGTCACTTTTATAGCTTTTAAAACTAATAGGTTGACTCCCTGGGGTTTATTATCATGCTGATGTCTGTTGAACTAATGTGGTTTGGGACCCTGTGCCTCAGGATACACGTAAAGCATGTATTCATATGCCAATAAAATATAAATTGTCTTCTGCTAGTGCAATAAAGCACACAGGCAATTGGAAAAACACCTGAAATGTAATAAAATTGTTTCTAATAACTTCCTAAATGTATATGACAATTTAAATATGTAAATACATGAATAGTACTAATAATTAACATTAGAATACATGAAATAAGAACTTCCATGAATAAAAAATGTGTTTTGCATTCAATGAACATTTATTAATTAACTAAATATATAGAGATCTTTTTTCATACTGAGGAAATATTTCTGCTTCTAATTTCCAGCAATAAAAATGTAATGACTTTATTTTGAAATTTGGTTTTTGACTATAATTCAAACAAGAAGTCAATAGTAAATAATACAATTTTCTTACTTCATAAAGTTTTGATAGTGTCTACTTCAAGAAGCCTTATTAGAGAGGAAAATGCTAGGAATTCTAGGGAAAGTGATATATTTTCAGAGAATAAAAATTATGCATATGATAAAGTTCAACTATATCACAAGTATACAGAATATATCTGAAAATTGATGATGTTAACATATAATACTTCCTGTGGTTTGGAAAGAAAAAAATTAATCCCACCTATCGGATTAATTAGGATTTTATAGAATGTTTGTGTCTGCAAGGTTAGTGTCTATTCTGTGTAATTTGTCTTAGTATAAATGCAGAAGTAAGCTGAGAGAAAGAGAGATAAAATGAATTAGATAATTATAACTGTAGCAATACTTATTGTAACTATAGCAATACTTATTATACTATTTTTAAATATTTTTTTAAATCTTAATGATATCTTCACCCTGATTTTTATTTCTCTGTGATTTATAATGCATTAAAAGAGCAAGTCACTCAATGTAGACTTGAAAATCAGCACAACTTTATACATTCTTTGTAAAACAAAGCACTTCAATGACTCAGTATCACCCATTCTGATCCCATTCCCACAAAACTCACTTACATGTAAAGCTAATTTTAAAACTGGACTTTATTTGGATTGTATTGGTTTTTCCTGCAGTATTCAACATTTTTGAAAAATATTGTGCCTACTATGGTTTCTGTAGTCATAAAAAATCTAAATTTCAAACCAAGGGTCAGATCATACTAGTTAAAATTCAAGTTTACTAAAGCAGAAGAAATGGGGATGGGACATTCATTTCAGCACCTCCGAGTTGCTATGGGGATCAGAATGATTTGAGGAGCAAATCAGGGAGAATAATGAAAACAAAGTTTTACCTTTTTGTTACTTCTCAGTGTGCATGTAGTGACTTTTGCTGGAACTGGATGGAGACTAAAGAAAATATACTGTATGATAACTGAGTTGAAAGTGTTCAGAATGGCATTTACATTTCAAAAAGTATTTGTATGAGCATTTTACCAGCTTTATTGAAATATAATTTAAGTGTCATACTGTCCAACATAAAATCCATTAGTTTGCAGTGTATTCAGAGAGTTGTACAACCATTAAAACTATCAAAAATGTTCTTTTTATTATTAACCTGAATGCCTAGAGTTATTTACCCAGGCTCTCGCTAAGATTTTACCAAATTTTAATATAGTTCACATCCATCTGATTATTTGAAGATATGTTGAGACCAATATCGTACAATCTTATTAATGAAACTCCATACACTCTCAAATCTTCCCATGTACAAAGATAAAGGAATGTAGTTTTATATATTTTTCACTATAATGTTACTAGTGCAGTAGAAATAAGAATATAATCTCTCCATGTACATGTATCTCAACAATTCATGATATTTTGTTTCTGGCCATAAATAATAAACACCTAATGAATATACAGGTACATTTCAACCAGCTTGGAATTTAGAGCATGCTGTATTTGAAATCATTGCTATATCACTGCTCATATCACAAACCTAGGAGATAAATTTTCTCTTTTGAAGTACCAATGCCTTTTCACATTAAAAGTTTAAAAACAAATTTAATCATCCAGTTTCCAATAGTGAAGAGAAACAGTAACACTTGTAAACCAGCACTGGGAAATTAAACATGAAAGAGACATTAGGACAAAAAGATTTATCATATGCCAACTAAGGAAAGGAAGAGAACCGCAAAAAGTTTCTTAATGGTTTAGTGCTTGGAATTGAATGGGTAATAGTGCTTTCGAACTATATTTCATTTGACTCACTTGTTCATCTATCCTTCTATCCCTCAATCTATCAATCCTGTAACTCATGATTTGGTTTATAGAATTTGTGGAATGCTAATTTTCATACTATAGAAATTTATATGAATCCACTTTTGAACATTTATTGTATCAAAAAAAGAGGATATAATTTATTGAAGTCAATGTGAGCAGACACAAAGGGGGCATCGTGATATACGGTTCTTTCAACAAATAATTATTGCATTGAGATGTAAACCAACTGACTCTGTCCAACTTGGAGTTACATGGGGTTCCAGTGCAATCAGAAGCAAAAATTGCAAGCAAATTATAATCAATTTTCAACATGCATTGGAACATTTAGTTTTATTAAAAATATTTATTATTTGTTTACTCTGTTTGCTAGAAACTATCCTAGGTACTCAGAATATAAAGGTGTGTATGCCACAAAGTATGTGTTACACTTAAAGAGTTTACAACCTCCTTTGCTGGTACTTAGGTTAACTATCTTATATGAAAAGTTCTATGATGAATGTCTCCATTTTAGAAGATACAGAAACTGAGGCACAGAATGCTTAGTTGACTTGTCCAAGGTCACACAGTTAGAGAGTGTCAAGGTGTAAGAGTTTGAACCCAGACGGTCTAGCTACAGAATCCATACTCTTAAAAAGTGTACTGTACATATAGTGCATTCTTTAGTGAATACTAAATAAATAAACAGCATCAAAACATGCTTCCGGTAAATTATGAATTTCATGATAGAAAATCATTCTATTATCCTTTATAGTCATACCAATAAGATATGAAATACAACAAAAAACTTTCAATTTATATCAATACCTAACTTATGCTCTGAAAATACTTTTCTTGAAGTATGAATGCCAGCTTTTCTAAGAAGTAAAGGTAATTTTATTTTCATATCATACAAGCTTGTACCACTAACCAAAAGCAGAAAATGAATCAGTGTGGGTTTCAGGGTCACCAAAATATTGGTATGTATATGTCAATAATACTTCTATTTTTAAGCCAAATATTTTGTTAAATTTGGAAATTAAAACACACTGACAATCATTGGTGCTAAGAAAAACTTAATTTTGTAATAATAAAGTATAAAAATACGATAATAACTAAACAAGAAAAGGGAAAATTACCTTAGTAAGTATAAAATATTTATGGAATATTTATTTTTAATTAAAATACCTGTTTATCTACAGACACTATTTTTTTCTATCTATAAATACAATTTTAATCTTTTAAAGGCTCAATTCAATCTTACTAAAATTAAAATTTCAATTAATATTTCAAATAGAAATGACGTGACTCTCCTTAAATTCCACAGGAGATCCTCTAAAACTGTGAGGACTAAGCTCTGATTTTTTTTTTTTTTTTTTTTTTTTTTTATCTTGCCCAAATTCCTATCTAAGGGGTCTGGGGAGTCATGCCCTACAAACCATAAATTTTTATCAGATGGGTTTTAGTTAACCTTGTATATCATGACTTACTCACTTTCCAATCTGACTCTGGCATAGCAAGAGAAAAAATCAAAATGTTTTACCCCAAAATATATTTCCTTGTATACCTTGAAATTGCCTTGCAATGTCTCTTGTGGGAAAAATCCACATTCTATAGAGAATCCCCTTTCCCCTTTGCTTTCTCTCCTTCCTTTCCAGATCCAGGAAATAATCAACTAAGAGCTAGGCACCCTTTTAGGTCCAATAAGAAACATTTTACAACCTGCTCTCTCTGAAGTCTGAAATCCGAGAGCTTTCTCTGCACAATAAAACTTGGTCTCCACAATCCTTTATCCTAACCTAAGTATTTCCTTTCTGTTGATCCCAGGTCTTCAGATAAACTCAACCAATTGTCAACCAGAAAATGTTTAAATTTACCAATAGCCTGGAAGCCTTCACTTAGAGTTGTCCCACCTTTCTGAACCAAACCAATGTATTTCTTAAATGTATTTGATTGATGTCTCATGTCTTCCTAAAATATATAAAACCAAGCTCTACCGTGACCACCTTGGGCACATGTTTTCAGGACCTCCTGAGGGCTGTGTCACGGGCCATGGTCACTCATATTTGGCTCAGAATAAATCTCTTCAAATACAGAGTTTAACTCTTTTCATCAACAACTGTGTTTGATGAGAAATCATGAACTATCAATGCCACAGAATGAATTTATTTTCTAATAGACATTTAACATGGAGCACTTTCAACCAAAAAGAGTGTTACTTTCCTCTAAATCATATATTAAAATTCAGACTTTTTGCCACATTTAGCTTCTTTTGGTAAGTAGTTATGTAAAAAGAACAAAATATTTTATATTTCAGTAATTAATATTACTAAGTTTTGAATTGTTTGGTAATTCGTTATCTGGCTTATCAATGTTGGGTGCCTTGCATTTACTCATTGAAACTAGATAGCTTATTCTTTAAACAAGGGCTTTTTAATTTCATTTACTTGGAGCCATATCTTATAAAATGGAAGTTCTTTCTTCTCCAAGTTTTAAATAATGAGTATTTGAGAGAAGGGACACTTTGAACATAACAAAAGAGAGAAGATAGATGTTGAGGAAGAGAGAGAAAGTAATTTTTTTTTTCAAAAGAAAAGCTTTATATCAATAGGCAATCAATAATTATTTGTATTTTGAAATGATGTGTTCTTGGAAGATCATGTCTTCTCCAAACCTCGGTAAGTTAGACTACTGCTCATTTCTTCTGAACCATGAAATTCCTGCATTTTAAGGAATCCACAAACATGGTATATTACTAAGTACTTCTACTTCTAATGCTGATACAAATGTCATTACTTTAGCCTGATCTGAAAAAATTCATCAGCAAGTATTATTTTACCTCCCAGACATCGGAATGCAAATATTCTTTTCCTTCCCAGGCAGCCTTCCATTGTGCACTTAAAGCTCATCCATAAAAGGAATGGGTAATCCAAAGTGGCTCCTGTGCATATAGCTACTTTGATTTTGACAATTCATTGAGCTGGATAATGCTTGCTTTTTTTTCTGGGGTGCTAAAACCTTCTCACTGCTTGAAAATACATTGTGTGCATGTTCCTAAATTAGACTTCCAAAAATATGTCTTTGTATTCCTTCCACAATGGATTTCAAATTTCTGACTGAAAGATGAGAAGATGGGGAAACTATTTACTCTGACTTCTTAGAAACAACAACAACAACAACAAAATAGAAAATGCTGCTCACCTTTCTATACCTAACCTGGAAATTTAAGCCATAAATATTCTGTTTAGGTTTCACTGTGCCATATGTCAGCTTTCAATAAATAGCCCAATAGCATCACATCCTAAAGTTTAAATATAGCTAAGCAAAGGCTCAAAGCTAAAGTACATAAATAACAGAATCATCTTAAATGTTTTGATTGGCAAAAAGAGCTGGAGGCTCTATCAATTTCTCTGCTCTTGACTCAGTTCCTGTCTATAAAACAAGGTCTATCAAGGCATAAAAACAATCACTGCAGTGGAATCCTAGTTTTTACCGGTTACACCCATAGAAAACAGGGACCAAAAATATTTACATTTCAAAGAATATAAATGGAGAAATATGAAATATAAAGTAAATTATTGCCAAATATAAATGCTATGGTATTAATACTATAATCAATTGTGTATATTTTCTAAATCTTTATACTTCACATTAATATATTATGCAAAGGAGATAGTGTGTGTTTAAACACCATTAAAATGTATGATACTATTACAAAAATATCTTACTCCTCTCAAGACACATCCTAAAGAAGAGAAAATAAACCATTGCTCTTTGCTCCTTTTCTGTTTTAGATTTTAGTTTTTCATGTAAGCATGTGTACAAATAGGTGGATATTTGGTTTCCCCTTTGTTAATGTTTTATCTTAATTGAATTTTGTGAGCTCAAAGGGAAATCTGTATAATGTTGAAAATACAAAGGTAACACCACTTAATCCCATGGGAAAGTATGTTGGAGACAACTATATTTGACAAGAGCCTTGAGTCAAGATTTTTGTAAAAGTTTTTATGTTTCTAATAGTAATGAAGGATATGTTTTGCTAAAGTTGACGATAATGTGGATCATCTACAAATATGGTGCTATTTTAACTCAGTTTAATAAAATATTTGCATTGTCTTTCTAGTAATTTTCTAGGCATTTATATTGCTCATTTGATCCTCTCAGAAAAAAAAAAAAATAGCACTGTTTTCCTTGGCACCCCTGTCTTGCTTTTTTTATTTTTGGATCAGCCAACACACACTATCCGAAGCAACAAACAAAAAGAATTTACAACAGTACCAATATCAATGTAAAACAAACAGCACAGTTTTTAGTTAATTTGCTCCAAGGAATAGATGGTACTTTCCAAAGATTATATTTTGGAAGGGCTTTAAACCCTTAGAGGATCAAACTATAATTTTGTGTTTGGTAGACTATCATTTCCCTTTTATATTAAAGCAACAATGATAATACTCCTATTTTTCATAGAGAGTCTGTTACCAATTTGAAAGGTCTGATGAGAAATAAAGCCTACATGCTTAAAAATCACCAGTAGACACTAACATAGAGAGTGTTGTGTCCATCCAGTGGTATATTGGTCAAAATTTAATGACCAATTCTCAAAAGAGGTGAAAAACATCCTGTTGTAGGATTTGCCAATTTATGTAGCATAAATACACCCACTATTGCCTGTTTCAAGCTAACAACATGATATCACTAGATAGAGTTGGAAAGAGATGCACAATTGACTGTCACAAGTGGGTACTTGTTGGCTCCAGCACACCACTGTTGGTGTATTTTTAGTAGTAATGGTTAGAAATATAGTGAAACATATTAGAAACAGATTTTTTACTGGAATCCCTGCCAAAATAAACTTCTGAATGTAATGTTCTTTTTTTTTTTTTTGAAATGGAGTCTCACTCTGTTGCTGAGGCTGGAGTGCAGTGGCACAATCTTGGCTCACTGCAACCTCGGCCTCCCAGGTTTAAGTGATCCTCCTGCCTCAGCCCCCCAGTAGCTGGAATTACAGTCATGCACCACTACGACTGGCTGATTTTTGTATTTTTAGTAGAGTCGGGGTTTCACGGTTTCACCGTGTTGGCCAGGCTGGTCTTGATCTCCTGACCTCAGGTAATCCACTGGCTTTGGCCTCCGAAAGTCCTGGGATTACAGTCGTGAGCCACCGCGCCTGGCCTGAAAGTGTTGTTCTGACGCTCCATCCCCAAAATTGTAAATGTCAACTGAACTCTTTGACCTGGCATCCAAGATCCAAATCTAACTTTTCAAATTTCCTTGTAACAACTCTGTTTCATACATTAACACAAGGAAACTGAACTATTAGATTTGTATCAGTGTACACCAGAGATTTTCTGTGTTAGTGCCTTAAATAGTCCTGTTCTTATTTCTGAAACACCTTTTTTTCCTGATGACCCACATATCTAAATTTGATCTTTCAAAAACCCGCTTAAGCACCACCTTCACTGTAATCCTTCTGTCTGAATAGATCTCTCCTTCCTCTGGTGTCCTGTGGTTCAGACTCTGTCTTCATGCTGGAATCAGTTTTTTCCTGAATTTATAATTATATGCCTATATTTCTTATCTGCAGTAATTTGACTACAAGCCCCCTAAGGGCAGGTACCAGGTGTAATTGATCTTTCTATCCCCCAGAGCTTCTAAAGCAACATGAACATCTTGAAATCTACAGTTGTGCCTAATTCATTTATTAGAGCAGAGGAGGAGAGAAAAGGTCTATGTTGTCATTTTAGAAAGAGCACGATCAGTTTTTATCAAGATTTAATTTAAAGCTTATCTTTCCTTATAATTGCCAATTACAAACTTAGGAATTATGTGGTTTTCTCCCTAGGAATCCCTTCTGTAATTCAGTGAAAGAAATGATGGGTATGACAGGGCTGAGGACACATAATCATACAGATGTGCCAATATATCTTACACATTATTTGATACAAATAAAGTATTCCCCAAAAAACTCATTTTCATACCTACCATTTTGACTTTTAAGCTCCATTGTACTTGCATCAATCAGAAAACAGTATAGTAGTAACCCTTTACTAAGTCTAAAGACATTTCTCTTAGCGAGAATTCATTAATTTTATCTTGACAATACACCTGCAAAGATCACACTTAAGGTTTTAAGATTTGAAACCTCAAAAGAATAGATGCAAGCATGGCTGAGAGCAAACGAATAACTTAAATACAAAGAACAACAACAAAAAAATCCATGAAATCAAAAAGTATGAGAGATGTAGAAACAAAGACACAAAATCAGAAGCTAAATTTTTACATATTTAAAATTTTATGCTTCAAAAGTCTGTACTTACTAATCAATTTAATAAAGCTGTGGAAAAATTCTACCTTCTAATACCTAAATGATTATTTATTAAGAAATATAGGAGTTCCTTTGTAAACCTTTTTGTTAATCTCTATGCTTATTAAATATGCAAGAATATGATCTTATTATTTATATGGAAAGGGAGATATTGGCAACACTATTCTATAAAGTATTTAAAACTGAGTATCCTTCTGTAGAGCAAATCAAAATAAAAACAAATCCTCTAAACAACAGTGAATATATTCATCTCAATTCAGCCTTCAGCACCTATCAGTAAAAACTTTAGTAGACAACATAGTCATCAGAATTACTTGTCATACAGAGATTTTGCTAATTCTTTTCAAGTCCATTTCATTAGTTGGAAAAAATAAAATATTTTAAAAAGTCAAATCCTGATTTAATAAGTGAAGGATTTAAATAAATTACATCCTTTCCTTGTTCAATGAACTTTAAATGAATTTCACTGCAATCCATTGCCAAGCAGCTAGACTATATCCTTAGGAATTTCAACAACATACTTATATTAAAGTGACAAGTTGAACTAATAGTTTACTTAGTATTTCAGCCTTGCAAGATTATAAGTGAGTTGGAATATCTTTTATTAACTCTATCAATCATCTATAAATGCAAGATTATAATGAATACATTAATGCTACTATTTTAAACTTCAAGAAAGTTATGCCTACGATAGTATGTTTGTCAATGAAGTTCAAGCTATTTAAAGGCAAATTAAAATTTTATATTAGGATTTGTATATGATTGTATACTGGAGGTTATACATAATTTTGACTGATCAATTGACAACTTAGTATTTCTGTGAAGCTTTTATCATACAGTGAACATTTCCTTGTAAGTTACAGCAGCCAAGACATTATATTTCTGGATGTGTTCATTTTTTTTTTTTTTTTTTTTTTTTTTTTTAGCTCCAGGTTATGGCTCCATCACCAAGGACCAGTGGCCCATGGAAGTTAAAAAGGTAAAGATCATTTAGTACTTTGTTGAAAGACTAAGAGAATTTCAGTGTATTTATTTTGTAAAAAATGTGTATTCCTAAACATAAACTTTGGTGTATTTTAGAAATTATTAGCCTTATGGGATAACAACCCGGAAAATCCGCTAGAGAATTTTTAGGCTCTCAGTTATGCATAGATTAAATGTTTTATAACCCAATCCTCCACACTTTGTCCAATCACTACTTTGTTGAACTGATAGGGAAAACAATAAAGCTAAGATCACTAATTGCAGAAATTGCAATGTAATTTCAACTGAAATGAAGTCAAGAGAAGTAAAATATGTTAAAGAAATGATTTGTATTATTAAGTGTTGGCGTGCTTATGTGCCAGCATGTCAAAAGAGGCAATGTTTAATTTTTGAAAAAATATTCTCCCTCACTTTTAAAACACATAAATATTAATATACAAGTATCATCTTTTTCAAGTAGAAAGCTAGGTTATCTTTCTTCAATAACAACATAAAAATATCTAATATACGGAAAATGCACAGCTATTTTTAGGTTACCTACAATGGTATAATAAAGTGAAAATCACAGAAATGTGCTCATATAAAATGAGCAATGGCCGGGCACAGTGGCTCACGCCTGTAATCCCAGCACTTTGGGAGGCTGAGGCAGGTGGATGACGAGATCAGGAGTTGAAGACCAGCCTGATCAAGATGGTGAAATCCCGTCTTTACTAAAAAATACAAAAAAAAAAATTAGCTGGGCATGGGGGCGGGCACCTGCAATCACAGCTACTCAGGAGGCTGAGGCAGAGAATTGCTTGAACCCGGGAGGTGGAGGTTACAGTGAGCTGAGATCACACCACTGCACTCCAGCCTGGGCAACAGAGTGAGACTCCATCTCAAAAAAAAAAAACAAACAAAAATGAGCAACAACTTTATAGCTTTCTGAGCTACAATCTTTATTCAAATAATTATTTGTATGTATTTGGAAGTGGCCAATAAATAGCTAATATAGTTCATTGAGAGAAAATTCATGCATGTATGTTACTCTAAAATCACATGGTAGGTGTTTACAAGAAAAAAAATTTTTGTCGGAAGATTTTATCCTCAGAAATGCTAGATTTTGTAAAGTATGTGTCTTAATCTGAGTCATATAATATGATGTACAGAAATCTTCAGAAAGACACATTCATTTAACACAGATCAATTTTCTATTAACATTTATGCATGTATTTAATAAAAGTAAATATGTTTAGTTGATCATTCAAGACAAGGATTTCTGATTGTTCACTGAAGAATGTGACATTATCTTTCATGATATATTTTAATTTAATAATATAATATTTTAAGGTATAAGCTATTTATGGTGTTTCTTAATAAAATTAAATTTTAATGGATTGCATGGGAAATATTCACACTTGTATTCTTATCACATAATACTGTAATAAAAATCAAATTACATTTAGATAATTTAGTTGTTTTAGGACTTTATACTATTTATTAAAACTGATTTACCAATAATCTCATGTTTCACTATAAGATCAAAATTAGTATAGAAGCTATTTTTTTTTTCTTTTTTGAGAAGGAGTCTCACTCTGTCACCAAGACTGGAGTGCAGTGGTGCAATTTCAGCTCACTGCAACTTCCCCCTCCTGGGTTCAAGCGATTCTCCCGCCTCAGCCTCCTGAATAGCTGGGATTACAAGCATGTGCCACCACACCCGGGTAATTTTTGTATTTTTAGTAGAGATGGGGTTCTGCCATGTTGGTTAGGCTGGTCTTGAACTCATGATCTGCCATCCTCAGTCTCCCAAAGTGCTGGGATTACAGGCATGAGCCACTATGCCCAGCCTAGAGGCTATTTTTTAAACTGTAATATTTGTGTGGTACTTATTCATTTTTTTGCAACTGATAAATATATACATGTTGTATTAAAATCAATAGAAGTTCAAGGAATAGAACCCAGAATTATTTACTTCTTTTCTGCTCTAACTACCAATACATGTCACCTTACATTGACGTTTTTAATGTGAAAATTTAGGAAGAAGCATGTATCTTGGGCTGTGATTTCAAAACACTACATGTTTGAATAATCAGCTTGTGTTGTACTGATTTGCATTGGATTATTGTGAGCAAAGTATCAAGACTGAAACACAAAAACTCTCTTAGCATAGAACAATACAGAACAGTATAGATTTGGTGATTGTATAAGAAAATAATTTTAATTAGGTTTTATAATTTGTAGTCAAGTGTATGAATATGCATACTTTTCAAAATGTAATTTGTAAAAAGTCACCATCATTCTATACTTTGTTGAAGGAGGAGTGACAAAATTAAGAATACGTAGCATTCTAAAGTGACTATAGTTGGCAAAAATATATTGTATAATTCAAAGTAGCTGGAAAAGAAGACATGAAATGTTACCAACCCGTAAAATGATAAATACTCAAGGTGATAGATACCTCAAATACCTTGACTTGATGATTACTCATTCTATATAGGTGACAAATATTCACAAGTATCCCATAAATATGTAAAATATTATGTCTCAGGTAAATAAAAAAGTATTATTATTTCTCTTTTTTAATGTGCAGATATATTGAGATTTTAGATACAATCAATAACATAATCAGCAATTTCCAAAACATTCAAAATATGTAGCAATAGTTTTGTCTTAATAACGAAATTCTGAAACTATTAAATTCATGAGAAAATATTTATCCAGTTTTCAAAATGCTTTAGTTAGTCTTTGGTAAGACTAATCTCTGTCCCACCCCAGAGAAAAATGACCGACTAGAAGCCTCCACTGATTGTCCACTTGACAGGAACATAAAAGTATAACAACTAACCATACATACAAAAAAAGCAATGTCATAAGGTAAAAAATCAGGTGAGCAATCACAGTACTTGGTTTTAACTTCATATCAACAAAAGAGGCACTGAGAAGGCAAGAAAGACAGTCGTGTATCATGGATGTCACCCCTCCCATATCCCTGGCAGTGACTGTATGCACGGAGAGAAACTTTGCACTTGGGAGAGACAAACAACAGCGACTGGGGGACTTGGCATTGAACTCAGTGCTGCCCTGTCACAATGGAGAGCAAAGTCTTCCTGGGCTCAGCCATCACCCACCCACAGAATGAGCATTTGGACCAGCCCTAGCCAGAGGGGAGTTGCCCATCCCAGTGGCTGGAACTTGAGTTTCTCAGCAAGCCTTGCCACCATGGGGTAAAGTGCTCCGGGATCCTGGGTAAATCTGAAAGGCGGTCAAAAGCACAAAGATGAAAATTCCTAGGCATGTCCTAGTGCTGAGCTGGGCTTAGAGCCAGGGGACCAGAGCAACATGTGACCTAGGGAGACATCAGCCGGGGAAACTAAGGGAGTGCTTGTGCCAACTTCCCCCTCCAATACCCCTAAGCCCAGGCAGTGCTTGAGGAGAGGAGAGCAAACAGTAAAGAGGACTTTGCCTTACACCTTGGATATCAGCTCAGCCAAAATAGGATAGGGCACTAGGCAGAGTTGTGAGGCCCCTATTTCTAGGCCCTGGATTCCTGATGACATGCTAGACATTCCTGATGACATGCTGGACCAGAAAGTAACCTGCTGATTTGAAGGGAAGGACACAATTGTGGCATAATTCAGCCAGTTCTGAGTAACCACCAGCGATAACCAGGTAGTACATGGTGGGACTTCAGTGAGATTGTGAGACATGCTGGCTTCAGGTGAGACCCAGCACATTCCCACCTGTGGTGACTGTGATGGAAGACTCCTACTGCTTCAGAAAAGCAGAGGGAAAAGCAAAGGGAACTCTCTTACACCTTAGGTACCAGCTTAGCCACAGTGGGGTATAGCAAAAGGAGGCTCTTGGGGTCCCTGAGTCCAGGCCTAGCCTCTTGGACAACATTTATGAACCTGCCCTGGGCCAGAGGGTAGCCCACTTCCCTGAAGGGTGAGTCCCAGGTCTGGCAGCATTTACCACAAGCTGACTGAAGAGCCCTTGGGTTTTAAGTGAACATAAGCAGTGGCCTGACAAAAATCTCTGTGGGCTGGTGGTGGTGGTGGCAACTGGGAGAGGCTCCTCTGCCTGTGAAATGGGGAAAGAAGAGAAGGAATTTGTCTTGTGGTTCAAGTACCAGCTTAGTCATAGTACAATAGAATACCAGGTAGATTTTTAAGGTATTTGACTCTAATTCTTGGCTCCCAGATAGCACCTCTGGACCTTCACAGGGCCTGGGAAATTTGCTGCCCTGAAGAAAAGGTCACAAACATGGCTGGATTTCCCACCTGCTGATTGTACAGCTCTAGGGCCTTGAGTTAACATAGAAAGGAGCCTAGTAGTGGTTATAGTGGGCCTTGGGTGAGACCCAGTGCTGTGCTGGTTTCGGGTCTGCCCAAGCACAGTCACAGTGGTGGTGGCTCCAGCTTTAATTCTTCCAAATCTTACACAAGACCACCAAGGCAGTGCTTCTATGAGTCTCCATGGATGACAGTAGTATTGGGCTTGGGGCTGAAGCCTCTTTTAGGACCTGGAAAGTGGTATTAGTCCATTTTTATACTGCTGATAAAGATTTACCCAAGACTGGGCAACTTACACAGGAAAGACGTTTATTGGATTTATAGTTCCAGGTGGCTGGGGAGGCCTCATTCATGGTGGAAGGTGAAAGACATGTCTCACGTGGCAGCAGACAAGAGAAGAGAGCTTGTGCAGGCAATCTCCCGTTTTTAAAACCATCAGATCTTGTGAGACTCATTCACTATCACAAGAACAGCATAGGAAAGACCTGCCCCCATTTCAATCACCACCCACTGGGTTCCTCCCACAACACATGGCAATTGTGGGAGTTACAATTCAAGATGATGTTTGGGTGGGGACCCAGCCAAACTCTATCATTCCACCCCGGCCCTTCTCAAATCTCATGTTCTCACATTGCTTTCAAACTGCCCTGGCAGAGGTTCTTCTTGAGAGCCCTGCCCCTGCAGCAAACTTCTGCCTGGACATCCAGGCATTTCCATACATCCTCTGAAATCTAGGCAGAGGTTCCCAAACCTCAATTTTTGACTTCTGTGCAATTGCAAGCTCTATACCACGTGGATACTGCCAAAGTTTGAGACTTGCACCCTCTGAAGCCATGGCCTGAGCTCTATGTTGGCCCCTTTCAGCCATGGCTGGAGCTGCTGGGACATAGGGCACCAAGTCCCTGGGTTGTACACAGCATGGTGACCTTGAGCCTGGCCCACAAAACCATATTTTCCTCCTAGGCCTCTGAGTGTGTGATAAGAGGGGCTGCCAGGAAGACCTCTAATATGACCTGAACCCCTTTGTCTTGGGGATTAACATTGGAATCCTTGTTACTTATACAAATTTCTGCAGCCCGCTTGAATTTATCCTCAGAAAATGAGATTTTCTTTACTATTGCATTGTCAGGCTGTGAATTTTCTGAACTATTATGCTCTCCTTCCCTTATAAAACTGAATGCCTTTAACAGCACCCAAGTTACATCTTGAATGATTTGCTGCTTAGAAATTTCTTCCACCAGGCCACCTACAGAATAGGAGAACATTTTTGCAAGCTACCCATCTGACAAAGGTCTAATATCCAGAATATACAAGGAACTCACACAAATTTGCAGAAAAAAACCCACAAACAACCCCATCAAAAAGTGGGCAAAGGATAGGAACAGACACTTCTCAAAAGAAGACATTTATGTGGCCAAAAAACATACAAAAAAAAAGCTCAACATCACTGATCATTAGAGAAATACAAATCAAAACCACAATGAGATACCATCTCATGCCAGTCAGAATAATGATTATGAAAAAGTCAAGAAACGATAGATGCTGGAGGCTGTGAAGAAATAGGAATGCTTTGACACTGTTGGTGGGAATGTAAATTAGTTCAACCATTGTGGAAGACAGTGTGGAAACTCCAAAAGGATCTAGGACCAGAAATACCATTTGACCGAGCAATCCCATTACTGGGTATATGCCCAAAGAATATAGATCATTCTACTATAAAGATACGCGCACACTATGTTCATTGCAGCACTATTTACAATAGCAAAAACAATGGAACCAACCCTAATGCCCATCAGTGATAGACTGGATAAAGAAAATGTGGTACATATACACCATGGAATACTGTGCAGCCATAAAAAGGAATGAGATCACATCCTTTGCAGGGACATGGATGCAGCTGGACGCCACCATCCTCAGCAGACTAACACAGGAACTGAAAACCAAACACCACATGTTCTCACACATAAGTGGGAGTTGAACAAGAAGAACACATGGACACAGGGAGGGGAAAATCACACACTGGGGTCAGTCGGGAGGTAGGGGGTGAGGGGAGGGATAGCATCAGGATAAATAGCTAATGCATGCGGGGCTTAAAACCTAGATGACGAGTAGATGGGTGCAGCAAACCACTGTGGCACACGTATACCTATGTAATGAACCTGCATATTCTGTGCATAAATCCCAGAATTTAAGATAAAATAAAATAAAATAAAATAAATTTATTCCACGAGATACCCTAAACCATATCTCTCAAGTTCAAAGTTTCAGAAATTTCTAGGGCATGGGCAAAATGCTGCCAGTCCCTTTGCTAAAACATAACAAGAATCACCTTTGCTTCAGTTCCCAACAAGTTTCTCATCTCCATCTGAGACCACCTCAGTCTGGACTTTATTGTCCTTATCACTATCAGCATTTTAGGCAAAGCCATTTAACAAGTCTCTAGGAAGTTCCAAACTTTCTCAAATTGTCCTGTCTTCTTCTGAACACTCCAAACGGTTCCAACCTCTGCCAACCAGTTCTAAAGTTGCTTCCATAGTTTTGAGTATCTTTTCAGCAGTGCCCCTCTCTACAGGTACCAATTTACCGTATTAGTCCATTTTTGCGCTGCTGATAAAGACATACCTAAGACTGTGCAATTTATACAGGAAAGAAGTTTATTGGACTTACAATTCCACAAGTCT
The DNA here is from genome assembly GCF_043159975.1 of Macaca nemestrina. Classification (NCBI taxonomy): domain Eukaryota; kingdom Metazoa; phylum Chordata; class Mammalia; order Primates; family Cercopithecidae; genus Macaca; species Macaca nemestrina. The sequence continues at coordinate 62,751,126 of NC_092145.1, forward strand.
GGGGAGGCCTCACAATCATGGTGGAAGGTGAAAGGCATGTCTCACATGGCAGCAGACAAGAGAAGAGAGATTGTGCAGGCAAACTCCCATTTTTAAAATCATCAAATCTTGTAAGACTATTCACAATCATGAGAACAGTGCAGGAAAGACCCGCCCCCATAATTCGATCACCTCCCACCGGGTTCCTCCCATGACAAGTGACAACTGTAGGAGTTACAATTCAAGACGAAGTTTTGGTGGAGACAAAGCCAACCCATATCGAAAGCCATCCCAAGAAAGATGGGCAACAAGAATCCCAGACTGTGAACACTACAATGAACACCTAACTCCTCAATACACAGACATAAACAAACAACTACGAGCATCAAGAACATTCAGGAAAACATATTCTCACCAAAGGAGACACATAAAACATCACAGATCAATCCTGAAGGAACAGAGATATATGCCCTTTCAGACAGATAATTCAAAATATCTGCTTTGAGAAAACTCAAAGAGATTCAAGATAGCACAGGGTATGAATTTAGAATTCTATCAGATAAACTAACAAAGAGATAGAAATAATTTAAAAGTATCGAGCAGAAATTATGGAGTTGAAAATTGAAACTGGCATACTAAAGAATGCGTCAGACTCTTTAACAGCAGAATTAATCAAGCAGAAGAAATAATTAGTGAACGTAAAGACAGGCTATTTGAAAAGTCAATGCAGATAAAAGAAAAAAGAATATGGAAGCATAAAACACACCTGAAGGCTATTGCTATCTAGGTAATAACCTTGAAAGGGCACATATAAGAGTTACTGGCCTTCAAGAGGAGGTAGAGAAACAGATAGGGGTAGAAAGTATATTTAAATGGATAATATTAGGAAATTCCTCAAACCTAGAGAATGATATCAACATTCAAGTACAAGAAAGTTATAGAACACCAAGCAGATTTAACCCAAAGAAGACTACCTCAAGGCATTTAATAATCAAATTCCCAAAGGTCAATTCCAAGGAAAAGAACCTAAAAGCAGCAAGACAGAAGAAACAAATAACATGCAACAAAGTTCCATTACATCTGGCAGCAGACTTTTCAGTCAAAACCTTACAGGGCAGAAGAGAGTGGCAGGACATATTTAAAGTGCTGAAGGAAAAAAAAAACTTTTACCAGATAATAGCAAAAATTGGCAAAAATATCCTTGGAGCACGAAGGAGAAATACTTTCCCAGATAAACAAAAGCTGAGGAATTTCATAAACACCAGATATGTGCTACAAGAAATGCTAAAGGGATTTCTTCAATCTGAAAGAAAAGGACATTAATGAGCAGGAAGAAATCATCCACAGGCATAAAGCTCACTGGTGACAGTAAGCACACAGAAAAACACAGAATAATATAACACTGTAACTGTGGTGTATAAACTACTGTTATCCTAAGCAGAAAGGCTAAACAATTAATCATTCAAAAATAATAATTACAGGACAATATAATAAGATATAAACAGAACCAAAAAAGTTAAAAAGCAGGAAAACAAAGTTAAGGTGAAAGTTTTTATTAGTTTTATTTTTACTTGTTTGTTTATGCAAACAATGTTAAGTTGTTATTAGCTTAAAATAATGAGTTATAAGATGATATTTGCAAGGCTTATGGTAATCTAAAAAAAACGTTACAATGGATATACAAAAAATAAAGACCAAGAAATTAAATCTTGCCAACAGAAAAAATCACCTTCAGTAAATGTAAGACAGGAAGGATGAAGAGAAGGAAGAGAAGATCACAAAACAAACAGAAAACCAATAACAAAAAGGAAGGAGTAAGTCTTATCAATAATTACATTGAATATAAATAGACCAAACACTCCAATCAAATAACATAAAACAGCTGAATGGATAAAAAAAGTGATTCCCATTGATGTGCTGATTACAATAAACTTAGTTCATCTATAAATATACACATAGACTGAAACTTTAAAAAATGAAAAAAGATATTCTGTGTCAATGGAAACCACAAAAGAGCAGGAGTAGCCATACTTGTATCGTACAAAATGGATTTCAAGGCAAAAATGGAAAAAGAGATAAAGAAAGTTATAATGATAAAGTGGTCAATTCAGAAAGAGGATATTACAATGGTAAATAAATATTCACCCAATGCTGGAGCAGCCAAATATATATATATATAAATTAGAGCTAAAGAGAGTAATAGATCCCAATACAATAATAGCTGGAGACTTCAGCACCCCACTTTTAGCACTGGACAGATCTTTCAGGCAGCAAATTAAACATCTGACTTAATCTGCACTATAGAGTAAATGGACCTAATAGATATTCACAGAACATTTCAGCCAACAGCTGCAGAATATGCATTCTTTTCTTCAGCACATGGATCATTCTCAAGGATAGACCATACCTTAAGTCACAAAATGGGTCTTTAAACATCCAAAAAACTGAAATCATATCAAGCATCTTCTAAAAACACCATTTGATAAGTCTAGAAATCAATAACAAGAGGTATTTGGGAACTATCCAAAGACATGGAAATTAAATATAATGCTGAATTATCAGTGGGTCAATGAAGAAATGAAGAAGAAAATTGAAAAATGTTTTAAAACAAATGATAATAAAAACACAACATACCAAAACCTATGGAAACAGCAAAAGTACTACTAAGAGGAAAGTTTATAGCTGTTTGAGCACCTACATTACAAAAAAAAAAAAAAAAAAAAAGAAAAACTTCAAATACATAACCTAACTATGCATCTTAAAAAACTGGAAAAACAAGAGCAAACCAAACTCATCATTAACAGAAGAAAATAAATAATAAAGATTGGAGGAGAAATAAATGAAATTGAAATAAGGAAATGATACAAAAGATCAATGAAATGAAAAGTTGGCTTTTTGAAGACATAATTGACAAACTTTTAGGCAAACTAAGAAGAAAGAGAGAAGATACAAATATATAAAATCAGCGATGAAAAAGGAGACATCATGACTGAAACCACGTAATTTAAAGGATTAAAGGACTAATTTAAAGGATTATAAGCCACTTTGTGTCTATAAATTGGAAAACCTAGAAGAAATGAATTAATTCATAGACACATACAATCTACAAATATTGAAGCATGCAGAAATCCAAAACCCGAACAGATCGCTAACAGGTAATAAGAACAAAACAATAATATGAAATTTCCAGAAAAAAAAGGCCTAGGACCCAATGGCTTCACTGTTTAATTCTACCAAACATTTATAGAAGAACTAATGCCAATCCAATTCAAACTATTCCAAAGAATAAAGCAGAAGGGAATACTTCCAAATTCATTCTATGAGGCCAGTATTACTCTCATACCAAAAGCAAAGACATGTCAAAAAAGAAAACTACAAGCCAATACCTCTGATGAATATTGATGCAAAAAATCCTCAAGAAAATACTAGCAAACTTAATCCAACAATACATTTAAAAAGATCTTTTGCTGGGCCCAGTGACTATGGCTAAAATCCCAGTACTTTGGGAGGCTGAGGTGGGCAGATCGCTTGAGCCCAGGAGTTCAAGACCAGCCTGGGCAACATGTAGAACCCTATAGCTACAAAAATTTAGCCAGGCATGGTGGCACACACCTTTAGTCCCAGTTCCTTGGGAGGCTGAGATGGGAGAATCACATGAGCCCAAGAAGTTGAGACTACAGTGAGCCGTCATTGCACTCATCTCAAAAAAGAAAAAAAAAAGAAAAGAAAAGAAAAGAAAAAAAAATCATCCATCATGGCCAAGTGAGATTTATCATAGGGATTCAAGAATTATTCAACATATGCAAATCAATTGATGTGATACATCATAGCAACAGAATGAAGGATAAAACTATATGATCATTTCAACTGATCCCAGAAAAGCATTTGATAAAATTCAACATCCCTTCATGATAAAAAAAAAAAAAACCTTAAAAAACTGGAGATAGAAGAAACGTACCTCAATATAATAAAAGCCATATACAACAGACCCACAGTGAGTATCACATGGAATGGGAAAAAACTGAAAGCCATTCCTCTAACATCTGGAACACAACAAGGATACCCACTTTAACCACTGTTATTCAACATAGGACTGAAAGTCCTAGCTAGTGCAATTAAACAAGAGAAAGAAGTAAAGGGCATCCAAATTGGAAAGGAAGAAGTAAAATTATCTTGGTTTGCTGATGATATGATCTTATACTTGGAAAAACCTAAGGACCCCACAAGAACACGCTTAGAACTGGTAAACAAATTTAGTAAAATTGCAGGATAGAAAATAAACATGCAAAAATCAGTATCATTTCTATATGCTACAGTGACCAATGTAAAAAGGAAAAAAAAATGTAAGCCCATTTACAATAGCCACAAATAAAAATGAATACCAAGGAATTAACCTAACCAAAGAACTGAGAAATCGAGACAATGAACACTATAAAATAGTGCTGGAAAAAATTGTAGAGGACACAAAAAATGGAAAGGCATTCCGTGTTAATGAATTGGAAGAATGAATATTGTTAAAATGGCCACACTACTCAATGCAATCTCCAGTTTCAATGCAATGCCTAACAAAATACCAATGACATTCTTCACAGAAATAATTTTTAAAAATCCTAAAATTTGTATGCAGCCACCAAACACCCAGAGTAAATAAAGCTATCTTGAGCAAAAGGAATAAAACTGGAGGAATAACATTACATGACTTTAAATTTTACTACAGAGCTATAGTAACAAAAATGGCATGCAATGACATTAAAAACAGACACATAGATCAGTGGAATAGAATAGAGAACCCAGAGATAAATCCATACACCTACAGTGAGCTCCTTTTCAACAAAGGTGCCAAAAACGTACTCTGGGGCAAAGACACTCCCTTCAATAAATGATGTTGGGAAAACTGGATATCCATATGCAGAAGAATGAAACTAGATCCCTGTCTCTCATCATATACAAAAAAAAAAGTCAAATCATAATGAATTAGACTTAAATCTAAGACATGAAATTATGAAATGAACACAAGAAAATGTTGGAGAAATGCTCCAGGACATTGGTCTGGGCAAAAATTTCAAGTCATACCCTACAAGCAAAGGCTACCAAAGCAAAAATGGACAAATGGCATCATATCAAGTTAAAAAGCTTCTATGCAGCAAAGAAAACATTTTGCCAAGTGAAGAGACAACCCACAGAATGGGAGAAAATATTTAAAAGCTATACATCTGATAAAGGATTAATAACCAGAACATATGAGGAGCTTAAACAACTCTATAGGAAAAAATGTAATAATCCATTAAAAATGGGCAAAAGATTTCAATAGATATTTCTAAAAACTGGAAATACAAATAGCAAACAGGTGTATGAAAAGTTGTTCAACAGTGATTATTAGAGAAGTGTAAATCAAAACTACAATGATATATAATGTCACCCCAATTAAAATGAAACATCTAAAGTCAGGCAATAACAAATGTTGGCTGGGATGTGGAGTATAGGGAACTCTTGTACACTGTTAGTGGGAATGTAAATTAGCACAACCATTATGGAAAAATTTTGGAGGTTCCTCAAAAAACTAGAAATAAAGTTACCATACAATCCTGCAATCCCACTGCTGTATATATACCCCAAAGAAAGGAAACCAGTATAATCAAGTGATATCTGCACCCTCATGTTTGTTGCGGCACTGTTCACTGTAGCCAAGATTTGAAAGCAATCTAAGTGTCCATCAACAGACAAATGGATAAAAGAAATCATATGTATACACAATGATATTCAACCATAGAAAGACTGAGATCCTGTCATTTGCAACAGCATGGATGGAACTGAAGATCATTGGGTTAAGTGAAATAACCCAGGCACAGAAAGACAAACTTTGCATGCTTTCACTTGTTTGTGGGATCTAAAAATGAAAACTATTGAACTCATGGACATTGAGAGTAGATGGATGGTTACCAGAGGCTGGGGAGAGTAGTTTAAGGGTTGGAGGAGATGGGGATGGTTAATGAGTAAACAAATAAAATAGAAAGAATGAATAAGACCTAGTATTTTCTAGCTCAACAGTGTGACTATAGTCAATAATAATTAAACTGTACATTTTAAAATAACATAAAGTGTAATTGGATTGCTTGTAACACAAAGCATAAATGCTTGAGGGAATAGATGCACTATTTACCATGATGTGATTATTACACATTGCACACCTGTACCAAAGTATCTCCTCTACCCCATAAATATATATATATATACCTACTATACCCACAAAAATTAAAAAATTAAAAAAGAAAACTAAAAAAAAATCTTTGCCCAACCAGAAAATATTATAATATTGTAAAACCACTCAGTTACTATTTAAAAATATAGCTTGACTGGGTACGATGGCTCACACCTGTAATCCCACCACTTTGGGAGGCCGAGGTGGGCAGATCACGAGGTCAAGAGATTGACACCATCCTGGCCAGCAAGGTGAAACCCCGTCTCTTCTAAAAATACAAAACTTAGCTGGGCATGGTGGTGAGCACCTGTAGCCCCAACTACTCGGGAAGCTGAGGGAGGAGAATTGTTTGAACCCGGGAGGTGGAGGCTGTATTGAGCTGAGATCGTGCCACTGCACTCCAGCCTGTCCACAGAGCAAGACTCCATCTCAAAAAAAAAAAAAAAAAATGAAAAGTAGCTTAACTGAAAGGTTGAAATCTACTTGTTGTTTCTCTTTGTGTCTTATTGGCCTGATTTTCTAGTATCAATCAACACCCTCGTCTGAAATGGACAAATCAATTAAGATTTCTCTTTACTTAATAGGTGATATAATAAGGTTTTAAATTATGAAAAATTATGTTCAAATGCAATGTTCATTAAGCAACATTTCTAAAATCCAAAAAGCTTCTCTTTATTTTTGTAAATATTTTATACTACCTAATATTCAAAACAATTTTGAAATGTACTCCGTCTTCCCCATTTCTTTGCAAAAAGTTTCCTAAAACAGCATATGCTACTATAAGGCTAAACAACAACTCACCTATACTAGGATTATATTGGTAAACTAAAGGAAGTGTATATGGTCGTCTTTCATATATGGTGAATTTAGATAAATTTTGACAAAAGAATCTGAATTACATTGGGAGCTCTACAATCTCATATTCATTATAAATGCCTGATTTCCTCCAACTTCGGATGATGTCATATATTTTAAGTTTTAACCAGAAAGAGGGAGAAATTTCAGCCTCACTTGAATGCCCAAAGTGAAATTGAGATCAGTGGCAATCCAATAAACTGGGATAGAAAGACAGCAGTAACGGGAGAAGGATTAGAACATATAAAATAATGCTAATTATGCTCAATTATTACCCGTGGGAGGTGGTGATAAAAGGGACACTGGACTTCAGATATGATCTTCGAAAACTTTGCCATCAGTCAGCTTGCTCCAAAAGACTAGGGCCATTGAAGTCTCCTTTAATCAGCAGTTGTCCTTATCCTGTAGCAGATGTGCATTTTACCAACAAACTGAGCCACATTCTCCTAATTCATAAGCTACTCCTGGGGAGTGCAATAAGCCTTTCTGGAAGCTACATTAACTCTTTAAAGCACTGAAGCAGTAATTTTCAATGGTATCCTTCTGGCCCAACAAAAAGACAAGAAAATGGCAAAACCAAGAGTATGTGTATATTGCTCATAATGGGTCATTGATTCTTCCTTCCAATCTGTCACAATTTGCAATTTTAGCAAAAAAAATATCAGAAGGAGAACAAAGACAGCTTGTCTTTGCTGTTTCTATTATTGCTGTGTTTTTGGCCTCCTTTTTACCAATGTTTATACCTGTTGAGTCCTAGAGAAAGTATTCAGAGGGCAAACAAGTAGGAAGTAATTCATGAGTATCTGAGTTTCATGGTATTTCAAAAATGAAATGTGATAATAACTTATAAATGGCAATTCATAGAGAAGAGCAAAGAAGCTAGTTTGAGTAAGGGAGAAAGTAGTAGGAAAAAAAATAGTAGACCTGAAGGAAGATCTCACAGGGCCTTGTAGACCACTGTAAGGGCCTTGGGTCTTACTCTAAATGAGAAGCAGAAGTTGGAGATTTGAAAAGAGGAATTAGCTGGCTTCCTTTAATAGAACCTCTCCGTGCTATATTGAGAAGAGAGTGTGATAAAGAAGATGTGAAAACAGGAGACAATTATAGACTATGGGAATAATTCAGGTGAAAGATAATGGTGATTTGGACCAGTGTAGAAATAGTGAAGATGGTAAGAAATGGTTGGTTAATAAACTGTAGGTCCGACTTCTATTCATAAGCAAGAAGCTTAGAAATAAGGATCAAATTTTCAAGTCTGTCTTAATCCTTACTGTCACCATCTTACAGAATATGAAGTATGTAATATTACCCACAGATATACTTTGGAGAGTTTCTGCCAATTTTTCAAGACTTCCCTCACAGTGTGATCTTTAAATTTTAACACTTACCTTTGTTTCTCTTAGTTAATAAGCTTTTGATGGCACTGACTATGCAGGGAGCATTACACTTGTCACTATAAGACAATTAAATAATAATATTTAGAAAACTCTAAACTTAAATGGTAAGTTAAACTCTTAAGGGTAAGATTAGATATTTAGAAAGCTGGGACAAGCATCATTAAAAAATTTAAAAAGTTCACAGTCTGGACTCATCTATGAAAAATTGAAAGAGAGAAAATAAAGTCAACTGGAGAAAGCCTATAAATGCTTTTCAGCAAGAAAACATCAAATATAAAATATGCATAATTCAGATGGAAAGAAAATGACATAATAAGTTGAATTTGCTTGCAATTCAATGACATGACAATGGTCATACACACATTTGTAAAAATAACTTAGATCTTGTGTCCTGGCTGAAACATTGAATATTAACATTGAATATTAAGTCAGTTCCCATTGGATTATTATAGTTTTCTTTATATAAGTGAATTTCACTATATTTTTGCAGCTATATTGCAATATTATATGTATTTTATAATGCTTTTTTTATGCATGGACTAACTACTAAGCATAATTGATAAATCTAATATTCATGGATTAGTGAAAAGGAGAGTGATATGTTATTACTTTCATGCTTCTCTTGCTATGCTATATATAAGATGTAATAAACTTAATTTATGACTACCATTTCTCTTTCTTGGCCATAATAAACATGGTCCCTAGGGCTATTTAACTGTTCTGCATATCTCCTATCCTTTGGTTAAGAAACAATTAGTAAAAATTGCTTCGACTCCCTATGTTCTATATTATTTGACATCTACATAAGTAGTAGATGTAAATTTGGCTACTGTGAAGGCATTTAAATCCCAGCTAGGAGTTTTCTTTTACAGGCCAACAAGCCCCTTGGTAATTGTATTCCAATGAAATAAGAAAGCTAAATTATTAGAGCATAACAACATATTATCATATTGTTACAAAAATGACACTCATTGAGACACATTCATACATAAATATAATATACAAATAAGGCACATTATATGTGGCATACGCTATGTGTGTGTGTTGTGTGTGTGTATATACACACAAACACACAAATACTGGATATTTTAGCACAAGGAAGAAATTTAAAACCTGTACCTTAACAAAATACAAAACATAGCCACTAAAATGGCAATATGTATCCCTTATGATTGTGTAGAATAAACAGTCATCACATTCACATTCCCAAAGAAGAGAGGACAAAAGATGAAGAAAGATAGGCTAAATTCCAAGTGGATACAATTCTCTCCTTTTAGTCTAGAAGTGTTCCTTTATGGCATCAGAGTAGCAATTTTCCTCCCAGCATCTACCTTCTAATCAGGGAACAGGGAATAGAACCCCCAGGTAATAACTATGTTCATCTGCTTCTATTCTCACATGACACATGGAGAAGAAAACAGGTAATAGAGTAAGAGTTTTCTTTTCTCCTTTCTACCTGTGCTCTACCCGTATGTAATGTTTGACATAAGAACCACAGTACTCAGAAACACATGCTCACAGGGATTTAATGCCTAAAATTGGAAAATTATTCCTCCTCCAAATTCCAAAGGGCAATCCATAGATATTGTTTTGTTTCATTCACATCACTTGTTAAACCCCTATCATTTTCTCTTAAGAGTGGATAATGAATGTTCCTTGAGTCTTATGGGAAATGCATCTCCTCTTTTACCCACACATTCCTCCAATGTGAGTGATCTGCAGCAGGAGTCAGCATCTTTTTTTTTTTTTTTCTGTAAAAAGGCAGATAGTAAATAATTTATGATTGTTGAACCATATGGTTTCTACTGCAAGTAGTCATCCTGACACTGTAGTGTGAAAGCAGCAATAGGCAATACGTAAATGAATGGCTGTGGCTGTGTTCCAATAAAACTTCATTTATGGACACTGAAATATCACGTAGTTTTCACATATCACAAAACATTGTCCTTCTTTTGATTTTTTCTTAACTTTTAAGTTCAGAGGTACATGTGGAGGTTTGTTATATAGGTAAACTTGTGTCATGGGGGTTTGTTGTACAGGTTATTTTATCACCCAGGAATTATGCTTAGTACCCATTAGTTATTTTTCCTGATCCTCTCCTTCCTCCCACCCTCCACCCTCCAGTAGGCCACAGTGTCTCTTGTTCCCCTCTATGTGTCCAGAAGTTCTCATTGTTTAGGTTCCACTTATAGGTGAGAACATGCGGTATTTGGTTTGCTGTTCCTGTATCAGTTTGCTAAAGTAATGACCCACAGCTTCATCTATATTCCTGAATGATCTCCTTCTTTTTTATGGCTGCATAGTATTCCATGGTGTATATATACCACATTTTCTTTTCTTTATCCAGTCTATCATCAGTAGGCATTTTGGTTGGTTCCATGCCTTTGCTATTGTAAACAGTGCTGCAATAAACATATGTGTGCTTGTGTCTTTATAGTAGAATGATTTATACTCCTTTGGGTATATACCCAGTATTGGGATTGTTGGATCAAATAGTATTTCTAGATCTAGATCCTTGAAGAATCGCCACACTGTCTTACACAATGGTTGAACTAATTTACATTCCCACCAACAGTGTCAAAATGTTCCTATTTCTCCACAGCCTCCAGCATCTATTGTTTGTTGACTGTTTAATAATTGCCATTCTGACTGGTGTGAAATGGTATTTCACTGTGGTTTTGATTTGTATTTCTCTAATGATCAGTGATGCTGATCTTTTTTTCATGTGTTTGTTGGCCGCATAAACATCTTCTTTTGAGAAGTGTCTGTTCATATCCTTTGCCCACTTTTTGATGGGGTTGTTTGCTTTTTTTCTTGAAAATTTGTGAGAGTTCCTTACAGCTTCTGGATATTACAACTTTGTCAGATGGGTAGATTGCAGAAATTTTCTCCCATTCAGTGGGTTGCTTGTTCAGCCTGATGATAGTTTATTTTGCTATGCAGAAACTCTTTAGTTTAATTAGATACCATTTGTCAATTTTGGCTTTTGTTGCAATTGCTTTTGGTGTTTCCATCATGAAGTCCTTGCCCATGCCTACGTCCTGAATGCTATTGCCTAAGATTTCTTCTTGGGTTTTTATGATTTTGAGTTTTACATTTAAGCCTTTAATCAATCTTCAGTTAATTTTTGTATAAGGTGTAAGGAAGGGGTCCAGTTTCAGTTTTCTGCATATGGCTAGTCAGTTTTCCCAGCACCATTTATTAAATAGGAAATCCTTTTCCCATTGCTTGCTTTTGTCAGGTTCATCAAAGATCAGATGGTTGTAGATGTGTGGTGGTATTTCTGAGGTCTCTATTCTATTCCATTGGACTATATGTCTGTTTTGGTACCAGTACCATGAAGTTTTGCTTATTGTAACCTTGTAGTATAGCTTGAAGTCAGGTAGTATGATGCCTCCAGCTTTGTTTTTGTTTTGTTTTTGTTTTTTTGCTTAGGATTGTCTTGGCTATACGGGCTCCTTTTTGGTTCCATAGGAAATTTAAAGTAGTTTTTGCTAATTTTGTAAAGAATGTCAATGGTAGTTTAACAGGAATAGAATTGAATCTATAGATTACTTTGGGCAGTATGGCCATTTTCACAATATTGATTCTTCCTACCCATGAGTCTGGAATGTTTTCCCTTTTGTTTGTGTCCTCTGCTATTTCTTGAGCAGTGGTTTGTAGTTTTCCTTGAAGACGTCCTTCATATCCCTTGTTAGCTGTATTCCTAGGTATTTTATTCTCTTCATAGCAATGGTGAATGGGAGTTCATTCATGATTTGGCTCTCTGTTTGTCTACTGTCAGTGTATAGGAATGCTTGTGATTTTTGCACATTGATTTTGTATCCTGAGACTTTGCTGAAATTGCTTATCAGCTTAAGTAGTTTTTGATCTGAGACGATGGTGTTTTCTAAATACAGAATCATGTTGCCTGCAAACAGAAACAAGTTGACTTTCTCTCTTCCTATTTGAATACCATTATTTATTTCTCTTGCCTGATTGCCCCAGCTGGAACTTCCAACACTACGTTGAATAGGAGTGGTGAGAGAGGGCATCCTTGTCTTATGCTGGTTTTCAAAGGGAATGCTTCCAGCTTTTGCCCATTGAATATGATATTGGCTGTGAATTTGTCATACATAGCTCTTATTATTTCGAGATATGTTCCATTAATACCTAGTTTATTGAGAGTTTTTATCATAAAGGAATGTTGAGTTTTATCAAAGACCTTTACTGCATCTGTTGAGATAATCATGTGGTTTTAATCATTGGTTCATTTATGTGATGGATCATGTTTATTGATTTGTGTATGTTGAACCAGCCTTGTATCTCAGGGATGAAGTCAACTTGATTGTGGTGGATAGACTTTTTGATGTGCTGCTAGGTTTGGTTTGCCAGTATTTTTCTGAGAATTTTTGCATTGATGTTCATCAGAGATAGTGGCCTGAAGTTTCCTTTTTTTGTTGTGCCTCTGCCAGGCTTTGGTATCAGGATGATGCTGGCCTCATAAAATGAGTTAGGGAGGAGTCCCCCCTTTACAATTGTTTGGAATAGTTTCAGAAGGAATGGTCCCAGCTCCTCTTTTTTTTTTTTTTTTTGAGACGGAGTCTCGCTGTGTCTCCCAGGCTGGAGTGCAGTGGCGTGATCTCGGCTCACTGCAAGCTCCGCCTCCCGGGTTCACGCCATTCTCCCACCTCAGCCTCCCGAGTAGCTGAGACTACAGGCGCCCGCCACCACGCCCAGCTAGTTTTTTGTATTTTTAATAGAGACGGGGTTTCACCGTGTTAGCCAGGATAGTCTCGATCTCCTGACCTCGTGATCCACCCGCCTCGGCCTCCCCCACCCGCCTCGGCCTCCCAAAGTGCTGGGATTACAGGCTTGAGCCACCGCACCCGGCCCCAGCTCCTCTTTTAACTCTGGTAGAATTCAGTTTTGAATTTATCTGGGTCCTGGGCTGTTTTTTTTTTTTTTTTTGGTTGGTAGACTATTAATTACTGTCTCAATTTCAGAACTTGTTACTGGTTTATTCAGGGATTCTACTTCTTCCTGGTTTAGTCTTGGGAGGGTGTAGGAATTTATCCATTTCTTCTAAGTTTGCTAGTTTATTTGTATAGAGGTATTTATAGTATTCTCTGATGATAGTTTGTATTGCTGTGTGGTCAGGGGTGATATTTTCTCTATCATTTTTTATTGTGTCTATTTGATACTTTTCTTCTTTATTAGTCTAACTAGTGGTCTATCTATTGTTATTTTTTTTTTTTTTAAATTAGCTCCTGGATTCATTGATGTTTTGGAGGGATTTTTGTGTCTCTATCTCCTTCAGTTCTGCTCTGATCTTAATTATTTCTTGTCTTCTGCTAGCTTTTGGATTTGTTTGCTCTTGCTTCTATAGCTCTTTTTATTGTAATGTTAAAGTCTTGATTTGAGATAATTCTAACTTTCTGATGTGGGCATTTAGTGCTATAAATTACTCTCTTATCACTGCTTTAGCTGTGTCCAAGGGATTCTGGTATGTTGTCTCTTTGTTCTCACTGGTTTCAAAGAACTTCTTGATCGTTGCCTTGATTTCATTATTTTCCCAGGAGTCATTCAGGAGCAGTTTGTTCAGTTTCCATGTAGTTGTGCAGTTTTAAGTGAGTTTCTTAATTCTGAGTTCTATTTTGATTGCACTGTGGTCTGAGAGACTGTTTGTTATGATTTCAATTCTTTTGCATTTGCTGAGGAGTGTTTTACTTTGCATTATGTGGTTGATTTTAGAATAAGTGCCATGTGGCACTGAGAAGAATGTATACTCTGTTGATTTATCAAGCAAATGGAAAGCAACAACAACAACAAAAAGCAGGGGTTGCCATCCTTATCTCTAACAAAACAGACTTTAAACTACCAAAGATTAATAAAGACAAAAAAGGGCATTACATAATGGTAAAGGATTCAATGCAACAAGAAGAGCTAACTATCCTAAATATATATGCACCTAATATAGGAGCACCCAGATTCATAAAGCAAGTCCTTAGAGACCTACAAAGAGACTTAGACTGGCACACAATAATAGTGGAAGACTTTAACACCCCACTGTCAATCTTAGACAGATCAATGAGACAGAAAATTAACAAGGATATTCAGGGGTTGAACTCAGCCCTGGATTGAGTGGACATCTACAGAACTCTCCACCAAAAATCAACAGAGTATACATTCTTCTCAGTAACACATGGCACTTATTCTAAAATCAACCACATAATGCAAAGTAAAACACTCCTCCATCCCTTTATTTTGAGTTTATGTGTGTCTTCACCTGTGGGATGGGTCTCCTGAATATAGCACACTGATGGGTCTTGACTCTTTATCCAATTTGCTAGTCTGTGTCTTTTAACTGGGGGCATTTAGGCCATTTACATTTAAGGTTAATATTGTTATGAGTGAATTTGATATTGTCAGCATCATGCTATCTCATTATTTTGCACACTGGTTGATGCAGTTTCTTCATAGTGTCATTGGTCTTTATATTTGGGTGTGTTTTTGCAGTGGCTGGTACTGATTTTTCCTTGCCATATTTAGTGCTTCCTACAGGAGCTCTTGCAAGGCAGGCCTAGTGATGATGAAATCCTTCAGTATTTCCTTGTCTTCAACAGATTATATTTCTCCTTTGCTTGTGAAGATTAGTTTGGCTGGATATGAAATTCTGAGTTGAAAATGCTTTCCTTTAAGAATGTTGAATATTGGCCCCCACTCTCTTCTGGCTCATAGGGTTTCTACTGAGAGTCTGCGTTAGTCTGATGGGCTTCCCTTTGTGGGTGACTTGGCCTTTCTCTCTGGCTGCCCTTAACATTTTTTCCTTCATTTCTACCTTGGAGAATCTAATGATTATGTGTTCTGGAGTTGACCTTCTCAACGGAGTATCTTTGCAGTGTTCTCTGCATTTCCTGAATTTGAATGCTGCCCTGCTTTTCTAGGTTGGGGAAGTTCTCCTGGAAAATAACCCGAAGTGTGTTTTCTAACTTAGTTTCATTCTCCCTGTCTCTTTCAGGTACTCCAATGAATCGTGATTTTACATAGCCCCGTATTTTTCAGAGATTTTATTCATTCCATTTGTTTATTTATTCTCTAATCTTCTCTGCATGCCTTCTATCAACAAGATCATCTTCAACCTCTGATATCCTTTCTTCTGCTTCATTGATTCAGCTATCAATACTTGTGTATGCTTCACAAAGTTCTCGTGCTGTGTTTTTCAACTCCATCAGATAGATCATTTATGTTTCTCTCTATACTGATTATTCTAGTTAGCAGCTCCTGTAACCTTTTATGAAGGTTCTTAGCTTCTTTGCACTGGGTTAGAAAATGCTCCTTTAGTTCAGTATGTTATTACTCACCTTCTGAAGTATACTTCTGTCAGTTTGTCCATCTCATCCTCCAACCAGTTCTGTGCCCTTGCTGGAGAGGCGTTGGGATCATTTGGAGAAGAGGCACTCTGGCCTTTTGGGTTTTCAGCATTTTTTTCATTGATTCTTTCTCATCTTCATGAGTTTGTCCAGTTTTTATCTTTGAGGCTGCTGACCCTTGGATCGGGTTTTGTTGATGCTGTTATTGTTGGTTATGTTTGTTTGTTTTTCTTTCAATGGTTAGGTCTCTCTTCTGTAGGGTGGTTGCAGTTTTCTGGGGGTTCACTTCAGGCCTTATTCATCTGGTTTGCTCCTGTGCCTGGAGATGTCACTCGAGGCGGCTGGAGAACAGCAAAGATGGGTGCGAGTTCCTTCCTCTGGGATCTCTGACCCTGAGGGGCACTGACTGGGTGCCAGTATGTATGCTCCTGAATATGGTGTCTGACAACCCCTTTTGGAGGGTCTCACCCAGTTGGGTGGCACGGGGAGCAAGACCCGTTTAATGAAGCACTTTGACTGTTTCTTGGTGGAGGGAGTGTGTTTCATTGGGGGGAATCCCACTCATTTGGGCAGCCCAGATTTCTCAGAACCAGCAGGAGGAAAGACTATGTCTGCTGGTCCACAGAGACTGAGACCACCCCTCCACCTAGGAACTCAGGCCCAGAGAGATCAGAGTTCTGTCCCTGAGTTTCTGGCTAGAGTTGTTGGAGTTCCTGCAGGGAGGCCCTGCCCAATAAGGAGGAATGTGTCAGGGTCGGGCCTGAAGAGGTGCTCTGTGCCTGGAGTCTGCCACAGCCGGTGTGTTGGGGTGTGGGGGATACCTCTTGGGATCAAGCTGTCCAGACTCCCTGGCTCCAGCAGGGAAAAAACATGACCTGGAGCTATAGAGATGGCTGCTGCCCTTCCCTTCCCCCAGGAGCTTGGTGTTAGGCAGCTATTAGTCCCAGTGCTGGCTGCCTCCCCTCCCACAAGGAGCTCACACGGCTTAGACAGCAGACAGCAGCAGCTGTGATGCTGGCTGCCCTCCCACGGGAAGACTGGCAAGCTTAAGCCATTTCTTGCTGAGCAGCTTTTGAGAATCTATGCGGCTCCGTTGTTGGGGCCCGGGGCCCTAGTCCCTGGTGGCATGGGCTCAAGAGTGAAATCTTCTGATTCATGGGTTGCACAGTTCAGTGGAAAAGCATGGTTTCCTAGGCTGCATAGCACATTCACTCACTGCCTCCCTTGGCTTAGGATTGGGGGCTCCCCTGCCTCATGTGGCTCTTGGGTGGGCCGCCACAGCACACTGTTCTTCCTTCCTCTCCATAGGCCAAACCAGCTGCCAAGTCAGTTCTGATGACAGAACCTGGATACCTCACTTGCCAGTTCTGGATTTGTATGCTGTTATGGTTCTTTTCCATGGGAACCTCCGATCTCTGCTGCTTCTAGCTGGCCATCTTGGCCCTGCCCCACTGAGATCTTTTTAAATTGTTGATGTGGGCATTTAGTGTTATCAATTTTCCCCTAAACACTGTCTTAGCTGTGTCCCAGCGATTCTTGTATGCTGTATCTTTATTCTCATTAGTTTCAAATAGCTTGATTTCTGGCTCAATTTCATTATTTACCCAAAAGTTATTCAGGAGCAGGTTATTCAGTTTCCATGTAATTGTATGGTTTTAAGAAAACTTCTTAGACTCGATTCCTGATTTAATTGTGCTGTGGTCCAAGAGAGTGGTTATTATAATTTCAGTTCCTTTGCATTTGCCGAAGAGTGTTTGTGTCTGATTATGCGGTTGATTTTAGAGTATATGCCATGTGGTGATGAGAAGAATATATATAATATTGCTTTTGAATGGAACGTTCTGTAGATGTCTATCAGGTCCATTTGATATAGTGTTGAGTTCAGGTCCAGAATTGTAAATGTTCTGCCTCAATGATGTGTGTAATACTGTTAGTGAGGTCAAGGGGGTCTCCTCCTGCTGGGATTCCAGAGGCTCCTGACAAGAGCAGGTTATTCCTGCTCTTTTTTTTTTTTTTTTTTGACAGTTTAACTCGTCTGTTCCCCTGGGGCCACTGGGGGCCAAAAATGAGTCCTGGTATGAAGTAGCCCCATGCAGTGTTTCCAGCTTCCTTCCTCTTCAGCCCAGCTTCTGTGACTTTCCTCCATCCACTCTCAGTGCCTTACCACTGAAGATCTGTTAGAAGTGTGCCAGTTGTCTTGATCCCTCAGTGTTAGCTGTTCTACTTGGTTGTGTCTATTGAGCCATCTTACCCTCTAAATCTGATTTATTTCAACATTTAAAAATGTTAAAAAACAAAAACAAACAAACAAAAAACCTTGTAGCTCCTGGAAAGATTGTATGTGCCCGGGATTCACAGTTTACTGACCCCGGATTTATAGCATAAAGTCTTTTCTGATACATGTAAGATTATAAACGAAGGTGTAGTGAGGCTCTTCTTTTTCATTGTCAATGGGCAATGTGTGTGTGTGTGTGTGTGTGTGTACACATGCAAACATGTACATGGCTCTACAAATAATTAGATCACATGGGATAAATGAGGAACATAATAATTAGTATCACATCATAATTAGGTACTATATGAAGCATGGCTGTATATTAATACAACTGGTGTTTAACAAACCTATCAGAACAGATATATTTAGACAAATGCCATTAATTTCCAGGTAGCTGTCTTGAGAGGCTATATTAATTACTCACAAGTGGGCTACCATTGCTCAGACCAGTTTTGGAATATTTAATTAGAAATTGCATTCGAAGATAACTCGTAACAAGGCAATGGCATTTTTGACTCTGTACATCCTAGTCAATTTTTTAAAAAACTGTTAACATTACCATTAAAAAATGCTCTACTGAGCAATGTACATTCATTATATCCATTTGAGATTTTGCAGATGTTAATAATTTTTTGTTCTTACAACTATTTTCTTAAATTATCATTGTTATTTTTAAAAATGAAATATATCTACACGATTTTATTGACATCTATTTGTCTAATGAGCTTGAAAAACAAACTCTAATATCATTTGTGATTGAGACTCAACCAATACATAATGGTTTCAGATAATCCTTTTCCAGTCATCTTTATGAGGAACTTCTCATCAGCTATGACAGCAGATAGTAAGAATGAGACGAACAAATGCCAAATACAGTAGCTACTAAAGTATCTAGTTCCCTCAGTCTAACCATTTGACTGCTTGTTATGGTTGTTGGTATCCAGATATTTCACAAACTAGTAAAGTCTGAATATCTGCTATATTTTGTGTTAATCACCATTAACAACAACATTAACAAGACTCAATACAGACATAGCTCATTTTATTGTGCTTCACTTCATTGTGCTTCATAGATAGCATAGATAATTTTTTTAAAACAATTTGAAGGTTTCTAGCAACCCTACATTAAGCAAATCTACTGGTGCCATTTGTTATTTTTCCAACAGCCAATGCTCACTTTGTGCCTCTATGTCACTTTTTGGTAATTCTTGCAATGTTCAAAACTTTTTTGTTATTATTATCTCTCTCTCTCTCTCTAGGCATATATATTTGAGACAGATTCTCTCTCTTTCACCCAGGCTGGAGTGCAGTGGCACCATCTTGGCTTCTCAGCTCACTGCAACCTCCACCTCCAGGGTTCAAGCTATTCTCATGTCTCAGCCTCCCAAGTAGCTGGGATTACAGGCATGTGCTATGACAGTCAGCAAATTTATGTGGTTTTTTTTTGTTTTTTTTTTTGTTTTTTTTGAAACAGGGTTTTGATATGTTGCCCAGGCTGGGCTGGTCTTGAACTCCTGACCTCAAGTGATCTGCCCACTTCAGCCTCCCAAACTGTTGGGATTACAGGGGTGAGCCACCGTGCCCCACCTACTATTGTATCTCTTATGGTAATCTGTGATCAGTGTTCTTTTTTCATAATTTTTAACTTTTGTGGCTATGTAGTAGATGTATATATTTATGGATTACATTAGATATTTGATACAGGCATAGAATGTATAATAGTCACATCAGGTTAAATGGAGTATCCGTCACTTCAAGCATTGATATTTTGTGTTACAAACAATCTAGTTACACTCTTAGTTATTTTAAAATGTACAATTTAATTATTTTTGACTATAGATGTTACTATTATAATTATTTGGGAATCCACAAACCTTGCTCATATAAGATGAAGAACTTAATTGATGAATGTCCTCTATGTTGTGACTGCTACATGAACTGTCCCTTTCCATGTCTCTCTCCTTCTCCTTCAGCCTACCTATTTTCTGAGACACAACACTCCTTAAGGTAGGTCAATTAATGACGCTAAAATGGCCTCTAAGGGTTCAAATGAAAGGAAGAGTCACATGTCTCTCATTTAAATTAGAAGCTAAAAATGATTAAGTTTAGTGAGGAAAGCATACCAAAAGCCAAGATAGGCAGAAAACTAGTTCTTGTGCCCAAAAGTTAGCCACGTTGTTAATGCAAAGGAAAAGTTCTGGAAGAAAATTGGAAGTGCTACTCTAGTGAATACAAAAATGATAAGAAAGTGAAATTGCCTTATTGCCAATATGGAGAAAGTTTCAGCGGTCTAGATAGAAGATCAAACCAGCCACCACATTCCCTTCAGCCAAAGCTTAATCCAGAAAAAGTTCCTAACAGTCTTCAATTCTACGAAGGCTAGAAGAGGCAAGAAAGCTGCAGGAAAAAAAGATGAAGTTAGCAGAGGTTGGTCATGAGGTTTAAGGAAAGAAGCCATCTCCGTAATATAAAAGTGCAGCAAGTGCTTATAAAGAAGCTGCAGCAAGTTATCCGGAAGATCTAGCTAAGATAATTAATGAAGGTGGCTACAATGAACAACAGATTTTCAGTGTAGATGAAGCAGCATTATATTGGAAGAAGATGCTATATAGGAATTTCATGGCTACAGAGAAGTCAATACCTGGCTTTAAATCTTCAAAGTACATATTGACTCTCTTGTTAGGGCCTAATGCAGCTGGTGACTTTAAATTGAAGCCAATGATCATTTACTATTCTGAAAATGCTGGGGCCCTTAAGGATCATTGCTAAATCTACTCTGCCTGTGCTCTACACATGGAAGAACAAAGCCTGGATGACAGTACATCTGTTTACAGCATGGTTTGTTAAGTATTTTAAGCTGACCGTTGATTCTTACTGCTAAAAACAAGAGATTAATTTCAAAATATTTGCTTATTGATAATGAAACTGGTCACCCAACAGTTCTGAAAAAGATATAAAGGGAAATTAATGTTGTTTTCACACCTGCTAGCACCACATTCATCCTGTAGTCCATGAATCAGGAATAATTTCAACTCTCAAGTCTTATCATTTAAGAACTACATTTCGTAAGGTTATAGCTGCCATAGTTAGTGATTTGTCTGATGAATCTGAGAAAAGCAAATGGAAATGGTTCTGAAAAAGATTTATCATTCTAAATCCCATGAAGAACATTCATGATTCATGGGAGGAGGTCAAAATATCAATGTTGACAAGAGTTTGGAAGAAGGTGACTCCACCCCTCATGGATGACTTTGAGGGGTTCAAGACTTCATTGAAGGAAGCCACTGTAGATGTTGTGGAAGTAGCAAAAGAACTAGAATTACAAGTGGAGCCTGAGGATGTGACTGAATTGTTGTGATATCATGATAAAATTTGAATGGATACAAAGTGGCTTCTTATGAATGATAAAATAAAGTTGTTTCTTGAGATGAAATCTACTCCTGGTGAAGACACTGTGAACATTGTTGAAATGACAACAAAAGATTTAGAATATTACATAAACTTACTCCATAAGGCAGTGGTAGGGTATGAAAGGATTGATTGAAATCTTGAAAGACGTTCTGCTGTGGGTAACATGTTATCAAACAGCATTGCATGCTACAGAGTATTTTTGTCAGGAAAGGCAGAGCCAATCAATGCAGCAAACTTCACTGTGATCTTCTTTTAAGAAATTGTCACAACTACCCCAACCTTCAGCATCAACCACCCCATTAGTCACACCCCATTGCCAACATCAAGGCAAGACCCTTCACCAACAAACAGATTTCAATGGAATTTCATATCTCACAGTGTCTTGTAAATAAAGAGTAAAGCCCACCATTTTCTTTCTTTAAAAAAAAAAAAAGATTTCAAGCCACCGAAGCCTCAGATGAGTGTTAGCATTTTTAGCAATAAAATACTTTGAAAGTAAGATACATACATTATTTTATTAGACATTAATGCTATTTCATACTTAATAAGCTACAGTATAGCATAAACATAACTTTTTATGTTTATACTAAAAAATTTCCATGACTCCCTTTTTTGAATATTCGTTTTATTGGTCTGAAATTAAACCCACAATATCTCTGGAGCGTACATCCATAATATTTTTACTAAATCCAAAAGACTTTTGTCCAATAGAACTATGGATGTGTATCAGGTCTACCTTTGTAAACCCACAAGTCATTTTAGGCAGGGATTTTATAATGTGAGGCACATACTACTTGAACTACTTATTTAACACTGATTGTACCTAGATCTGTTCAAATATATTTATACTTGTACACATTTATACTTGCAAGAAGAACAAACTTGCAAAAAGTGCTTCTGAAGTCCTCTTTAGGATTATTTATAAACATTTTGTACAAATTCAGTTTTCTACATTTTTTAAGGGAAAAAAAAATTCCTCTTACAGAAGCCAATTACAAAGAGAATATGTTCCTAAAGCAGCACAGATGTTGAGAATAATTTTACATATGGGATAACTTCTCTTTGCCCATTTAAGGAAACATCATATATTCACAGCTGGAATTTCTCTAGTAAGAGGTCTTCTAGGGTAAAATCAGCTGCCATTTTACTATCTGCCTAAGATAAGCCACTCAGCAGCACATCAAAACATTATTACATTAAACAACAACAACAACAAAAAACCACATGGTCTTTACGAACACACATCTGTTCTATGTATTCACCACCATTTCATTATTTTCATATAACCTGAAGAATCAAATTGTATCTAACGTTTTTAGAGTACAAAGGATATATGCTAGATTTGCCTATTAGGTTGCTGTAATAGCACCGTATGTCAAGATTGACTTTTGAAAAAACTATCACCTAAAACAAGAATTGCCTCTTAGATATTAGAAGATTCATTAGACTAAATAAAAAATGTATAAAAACTACAATATGGGGAAAGTAGGCCTAGATTCTAAGACTGGCTCTAACGCTAAAACAAAATTTTGGACTTTTGGCAAGTCACTATTCTCTAGATTTTAGTGGCTTCCTCTATCAGACTGTGGTTTCCACCAAATGATTTTCAGGATCACTTGTAATGCTGATTCTAAAACCTAAGTATCAATGTTCTTGCTGTTTTTATCAACAATTTTATCTTCTATCAATCTGTATATCTACTTAATTTGAAAGCAAGCCATCGAGGTGGAAAAATGGGAAATTACATCCACTAAGAAGATTTTTTTGGGGGGGTTTGCTCTTCCGTCAAATTTGTAAAATCCTTCAAGTCCATAAACTTCATTTTCTATACTTCATGTATTAGATTCACCTCTTGAAATAAGAAAGTTGGTCAAACAACCAATTTAGAATCCATTTTCTTTCAGGAATATTTGCCTTCTCAAAATTGAAACACATTCTACATGGAATTAAGTGGTATGCTGTGAATCCAGGGCACTTGGATAAAAATAGTGACTTTTTGGAACGGCTATTAGTAAAAAGTCAAAAAATATCATGTTGGTGAGGTTGCAGAAAACAGAGAATGCTTATAGGCTGTTAGTGGAAATGTCAATTAGTTTAGCCACTGGGGAAAGCAATGGAGATTACTCAAAGAGCTTAAAACAGAAATACCATTCAATCCAGCAATCCTATTACTGGCTATATACCCAAAGGAATATAAATTGTTCTGCCATAAAGACACATTCATGTGTATATTCATTGCAACACTATTCACAATAGCAAAAATGTAGAATCAGCCCAGATGCCCATCGGCTGTGGACTGAGTAAAAAACAAATGTGGTGTATATACACCATGGAACACTACATAGCCATAAAAAGAATAAAATCATTCCCCTTGCAATAATATGGATATGGCTGTAGGCCATTATCCTAAGTGAATTAGTACAGGAACAGGAATCCAAATATCTCATGTTCTCGCTTATAAGCAGGAGCTACACATTGAGTACATGTGGACACAAAGATAAGAACAATACATTCTGGATACTACTATAGTGGGAAGGGTAGGAGGAGGGTGAGCACTGAAATACTATCAGGTACTATGCCCACTACTTGGGTGACGGGATCATTTGTGCACCAAACCCAAGTGACAAACAATTTACCCATATAAGAAACCTGCACATGTATTCCTTGAACCAAAAAGTCAGAAAGAAAAATAGTGATAATAGTGATAATTGCTTTTTGACTAGCTTCTGATTTATCTAGTATTCATCTAAAAAACAGAGACAATATCTATGCATATCCATCTTATAGACTTATTTAATCAAATATTTTGAATACATAAGATCAAACTGTTCTGTACACATGGAAAACTGTGTGGATTATGAATTAATGAGGTAACAAAAGAACTCTCTGAGGGGGTAAAACAGTGCCTACATACTGGTCATTGTGATGCATTTATAATAATTCTAGGTAGAAAAGCCATATTATTGGCTATGTCTGTAAGCACATGATAAGTAAGAAGAAAAATGAGAGATGTAATCACTAAAGATATTTAAATGATCATCCCAGATGACATGAATGCTGACAAATTTCTGTAATTGGCTTCACTGTTCAAAATATGAAGGCCCATTTACATTTGGGGTGTAAGGCAACTTTGATGCTATCTATTTTAAATGACAGTTGATCTTTTGCAAAAATATTTCTTTTTCTTTGCATTGTTCCTTACAAGTAGGTATTTGCTTATTTTGATGAAAGATAATATTATTTTTAATCACCTGAGAATCATATTCCTATCATATTCATTTTTCCACGTGCACAGAACAGTTTGGTTATATATAATCAATGTATTTGTTAAAATAGTTACGTAAAGTTGATTTGTATAGGTGCTGCCTCTGTTTTTTAGATGAATATTAGAGAAGCCATAAGTTATTGAGAAAGCAACAGGCCAGGCGAGGTGGCATACACCTGCAATCCCAGCACTTTGGGAGGCCGAGGCAGGCAGATCATTTGAGGTCAGGAATTCCAGTCCAGCCTGACCAACATGGTGAAACCACCATCTGTACTAAAAATACAAAAAAAAAAAAAAATAGCCAGGTGTGGTGGCACATGTCTGTAATCCCAGCTACTTGGGAGGCTGAGGCAGGAGAATCACTTGAACCCAGGAGGCGGAGGTTGCAGTGAGCCAAGATTGCACCACTGCACTGCAGCCTGGGAGAGAGAGTGAGATGACTCCATCGCAAAATAAAAACAAAGAAAAAAAAAAAAAGCAAAGCAACACCACCGTTTTTTTTGTTTGTTTGTTTTTTTCTTTCTTTCTTTTTTTTTTTTTTTTAATCAAGGGGCCCTGGTTTCATAGCATATCAGTTAATTCAATATAAAATGTGCTTCAATCTTGAGAAGGCAAATCTTTCTGAAAGCAATTCTTTCCTGAAAAAATTCAAGATATTGGTATGTTTAAAACAATAAAATGCTTGTGAATTTATTTTCATTGCACTGTAATTTACATTTTATTTGTAATACAGCATGATGATGGCATTGCCTCAGTATGTCATATGTAAGAAGCCACATACTTCTTATTATTTTCAAGGTTTCCTTAACACTGTTCTTATTCTATGCCATTTTGTTGCTGATTAATATAGTTAAACTTCAGGATAGACTGCCCTGTTAAAAACTTAAAGTTCAAAAACATAAAAATATGCTCTTGATAATTTTAGAACTTGACAACAAAATGCCTTGTAAAATCATAGCAAACCACAGCTCGATTTTAATATTTCTATTATTCTTACCTGGAAGCTAGGGAAATTGAATGGGAAAACGTCTTTTGAAAGGGAATGCAATCATAACAATGTCCAATCTTAATAATGGGAATAAACTCAGATTTTTCAAATACAGTAACTAAAAAGGACCACATAACATTTTGCTGATTTTCTTAAAATCACAGCTATTGCAATTGTATTCACATTTGGCTAAAAGTGTTATTTCTATAAAATAAAGTATTTGTGGGATTAGTTTGCTCATTTTAGTTTGAGTTTGTTTGTTCTGATTTCTTTATCACTGCCTAAGCATCAAAGGTTACCTATAAAGTGGAGTAAGCAGAGTTTTGCTCAAGTTCACCTTATATCGAAAGAAAACATATTGGTATCCCTTCACCAGTAAATGTATCTTTACTTTTGATCAGTACAATAGTTTGTGTCACTCATAAGTAATAATGAAAACTTAGTTCATTAAGAAAGGTAAAATAAGAAAAATTAACATACTAATTAGGAAAGAGCAGGAAAAATACAAGGGAGACAGAGCAAGATGGCAGAATACAAAGCTTTACCTATAGTTGCCCCCCAGCAAAGACACCAAGTTAACAACTATCTATACAGAAAAAAAAAAAAAATTTCATAAGAAACAAAAATCAGGTGAGCACTCATAGTACCTAGTTTTAAATTCATATGGCCTAAAGTTGCACTGAAGAAATAAACCCTGTAGAATTACCGACATCCCCCTTCCCCATCTCGGCATGGTACAGAGAGCTTCTCTGGGCACTGAGGGAGAGAAAACACAGCAATCATGAGGCGCTGAAATAAGTGCTGTCCCGTTAAAGCAGAAAGCAAAACCAGAGCAAATTCAGCTGACCCCTGCCCACAGGAGGAGCATTTAAATCAACCCTAGCCAGAGAAGGATCCCTTGAAACCAGAGGTCCAAACTTGAGTGTCTGCGAACCTCACCACCAAAGGCTACCACACTCTCTCTCAAAGTAAATTTGAAAGGCTGTCTAGGTCATAAGGACTGCAACCCTTATGTGAGTCCTAATGCTGAACTAGGCCCAGAGACAGCAAACTGAAGAAACCTGACATACTGAGGCACCAGCTGGAGCAGTCAAGGGAGTGTTGGAATCATCCCTACCCTAACCCCAGGCTGCATAGCTTTCAGCACTGAAAGGCACCCTTTCCTTCCACTTGAAGAGAGGAGAAGGAAGAATTGGAAGGACTTTGTCTTTCATCTAGGATACCACCTGAGCCACAGCAGGCTAGGGCACTGGTAAGAGTCATGAGGGCCCCATTCCAGGCGTTAGCTTCCAGATGACATTTCTAGACACACCCTGGGTCAGAAGGGAATCTGCTGCCTTGAAGGAAAGGACCCATGCCTGCCAGCATTTATCATCTGTTAACTGAAGAGCCCTGCATAACCAGTAGCAATACCCAGGTATGACATTGAGGGTCTCGGTCAGTCTCTGAGATGGGCTGGCTCCAGGTGAGGCTCAGCACATTAACAGTTATGGTGGCTCTGGGGCAAAACTCTTGCTTGAGAAAAGCAGAGAGAAAAGTAAATGGGACTTTGTCTTGCATCGTAGGTACCAGCACAACCAAAAGCTATGGGATTTCAGCAATATCAGGCCATGGGCGTGGAGATCAGTAGACCACCAAGTGAGCTCTTGGGGTCCGTGATTGCAGGACTTGACCCTTGGGTGGCATCTCTGGACCTGACCTGAATCAGAGGAGAGGCCATTGCCCTGAAGGGTGAGTCCCAGGGCAGGCAGCATTCACAATAAGTTGACTTAGGAGACCTTGGGTCATAAGGAAATATCAGTGGTAGTCTGGCAGTATACCTCATGGCCTGAGGTGGTGGCGGCTATGGCGAGAGGCTCCTCTGCCTTTGGAAAGAGTGGGGAAGAGTGGGAAAAACTGTGTCTTGTGGTTTAAGTGTCAGCTCAAGTGCAATACAATAAAACATTAGGTAAATTTCTAAGATTTTTGATGCTAGTCCCTGACTATCAAATAGTTCTTCTGGACCCACATAGGGCCTGGGGGACCTCACTGCCCTGAAGGGAAGAACATAGGCTTGGCTAGTTTTGCCACATGCTGGTTGTAGAGCACCAGGGCCTTGAGCAAGCACGGGAAGTGGCCAGGTAGTAGTTACAGTGGGTCTTGAATGAGACCCAGCACTGTGCTGGCTTCAGGTATGACTCAGCAGGGTCATAGTGGTGGTGATCACAGGGGTGCTTGTTGTCACTTCATCTCCAGCTTTAAACAGGTTAGAAAAGATAGAGAGGGACTCTGTTTGTTTGGGGGAACATAAGAGAAGAGAACAAGAGTCTCTGCCTGATAATCCAGAGAAATATCTCGGATCTTGTCTAATACCATAAAGGCAGCACCACTACGAGTCTGCAAGAACCACAGCATTAATGGGATTGGAGTGCCCCTTAAAGCAGATACAGCTTAGATCACAACACTCACATCCTTTCAAATATCTGGAAAGCCTTCCAAAGGAGGGTGGCTACAAATAAGACAGTGAAGACTACAATAAATATCTAGCTCTTCAATGCCCAGACATTGAAGAATATCTACTAGCATCACCACCATCCAGAAAAACATGACCTCACCAAGTGAACTAAATAAGAACCAGGGACCAGTCCTGGAGAAACAGGAGGATGTGACCTTGCAGACAGATAATTCAAAATAGCTGTGTTGAGGAAACTAAAAAAAAAGGTCAAGATAATACTGAGAAGGAATTTAGAATTCTATCTGATAAATTGAACAGAGAGATTAAAATAATTATGAATATTAATGCAGACATTCTGAAGCTGAACAATGCAATTGGCTTACTGAATAATGCCTCATGATCCTTTAATTAGCAGAATTGATCAAGCAGAAAAAAGAATTACTGAGCTTGAAGACAGGCTATTTGAAAATACACAGAAGAGTCAAAAGAAAAAAGAGTAAAAAAACAATGAAGCACACCTCTAGGATCAAGAAAATAGCCTCAAAAGGACAAATTTAAGAGTTATTAGCCTTGAAGGAGGTAGAGAAAGAGGTAGTAGTAGACAGATAATTAAAAGGGATAATAACAGAAAACTTCTCAAACCTAGAGAAAGACATCAATATCCAAGTACAAGAAAGAAATCGAAAATAAAGCAGATTCAACCCAGAGAAGGCTATCTCAAACCATTTAATAATCATACTCTCAAAGGTTAACAGTTGAGAAAGGATTCTAAAAGCAGCAAGGGAAAAGCAACACATGACATACAATGGCACTCCAATATATCTGGCAGTTGACTTTTCAGTGGAAACCTTACAGGCAAGGGGAGAGTGGCATGACATATTTAAGATGCTGAAGGAAAAAACAAAACAAAACAAAACTTTAACCCTAGAATAGTACATCCAGCTAAAATATCCATCAAACATGCAAGAGAAATAAAGACTTTCCCAGACAAACAAAAGCAGTGGCATTTTAGCAATATCAGACCAAGTCTACAAGAAATGCTACAGGGAGTACTTCAATCAGAAAGAAAGGACATTAATAAGCAATAAATAATCACCCAAAAATACAAAATTCAATGATAATAGTAAGTACACAGAAAAATACAGAATAGTATAAAACTGTATCTGTGGCATGGAAGCTACTTTTATCTTAAGTAGAAAAGCAAAAAGATGAACCCATCAAAAATAATAACTACAAAAACTGTTCAAGACATAGTACAATAAGATATAAATAGAAACAACAAAAAGGTTAAAAGTGTGGGAGCTAAGTTGAGGCATAGAGTTTTTATTTGTTTTCTTTCTTTTTGTTTGTTATACAAATAGTATTAAGTTGTTATCATGTTAAAATAATGGGATATAAGTTAGTATTTGCAAGCCTTTGGTTTGGTAACCTCCAAACCAAAAAGCATACAATGGATACATAAAAAATAAAAGAAATAAAAGGTACATAAAATAAAAGATACATAAAAATAAAAAGAAAGAAACTTAATCATATCACTAGAGAAAATAGCCTTCACTAGAGGAAGACAGGAAAGAAACAAAAAAGAAAGAGAAGACCATAAACAACCAGAAGATAAATAAGAAAATGGCAGGAGTAGGTCCTTACTTATCAATAGTAACATTAAATGTAAATAGACTGAACTCTCCAATCAAAAGACATAAACGAGCTGCATGGATAAAGAAACAAGACCCACTGATCTGTTGCCTACAGGAAACACTTCACCTAAAAAGGCATACATAGACTGAAAATTAAAGGATGGAAAAATATTTCAGGACAATGGAAACCAAAAATGAGCAAGTGTCACTATACTTGTATCAGACAAATTAGATTTCAAGACAAAAACTATGAGAAGAGACAAAGAAGTTCACTATATAATGATAATGGGGTCAATTTCACAAGAGAATATAACAATTTGAAATACATGTGTATGTACACTGAAGCACCTGCATATATAAAGCAAATATTATTAGAGCTAAAGAGAGGCATAGTTCTCAATACAATAATAGCTGGAGACTTCACCACCCCACTTTCAGCATTGGACAGATCTTCCAGATAGAAAATCAACAAAGAAATATCAGATTTAATCTGGACTATTATAGACCAAATGGACCTAATAGATATTTACAGAACATTTCATCTAACAACTATATAATTATTTTCCTTAGCACATGGATCATTCTCAAGGGTAGATCATATGTTAGGTCAGAAAATCTGTCTTAAGACATTCAAAAAATTAAAATAATATCAAGCATTGTCTCTGACCACAATGAAACACAACTACAAATAAATAACAAGAACTTTGAAACCTATATAAATAAATGGAAATTAAACAATATGCTGCTGAATGACCAGTAGGTCAATGAAGAAATTAAGAATGAATTCAAAAATTTCTTGAAACAAATCATAATGGAAACACAACATACCAAAACCTGTAGAATACAGCAAAAGCAGTATCAAGGGAAAAGTTTATGGCTATAAATGCCTACATCCAAAAAGAGGAAAATCTTCAGATGAATAATGTAATAATCCATCTTAAAGAACTAGAAAAGTGGCCGGGTGCGGTGGCTCAAGCCTGTAATCCCAGCACTTTGGGAGGCCGAGACGGGTGGATCACGAGGTCAGGAGATCGAGACCATCCTGGTGAACACGGTGAAACCCCGTCTCTACTAAAAAATACAAAAAACTAGCTGGGCGAGATGGCGGGCGCCTGTAGTCCCAGTTACTTGGGAGGCTGAGGCAGGAGAATGGCGTAAACCCGGGAGGCGGAGCTTGCAGTGAGCTGAGATCCGGCCACTGCACTCCAGCCCAGGCGACAGAGCGAGACTCCGTCTCAAAAAAAAAAAAAAAAAAAAAAAGAACTAGAAAAGTAAGAGCAAATCAAACCAAAGTTAGTAGAAGAAAAGAGATAATAAAGATCAGAGCACAAATAAATGAATTTAAAATGAAAAAAAATACAAAGATTGGTTCAACAAAATGCTGTTTTTTTAAAAGTTAAACAAAATTGAGAATCTTTATTCAGACTAAGAAAAAAATCTTATAATCTTATGTTTGAAAAAACCTAACAACTCAACAAGAAAACTATTAGAAGTGATACAAATATTCAGTAAAGTTGCAGGATACAAAATCAACATACAAAAAATAGTAGCATTTCTATATACCAACAGTGACCAATGTAAAAAGAAAATAAAATTAGTCCTATTTACAATAGCCACACATAAAATTAATTACCTAGTAATTAACCAAAGAAGTGATTAATTAAATCACTTATAATTAAAAACTATGAAACATTGATGGAAGAAATTGAAGAGTGCACCAATAAATGGAAAAATATTCTATTTTCATGGATTGGAAGAATAAATGTCCATACTATCCTAAGCTATCTACACATTTAATGCAATCCCTATGAAAATACCAATGACATTCTTCACAAATTTAGAAAAAAATCCTAAAATTAATATGAAACCACAAAAGACTCAGAATAGCCAAAGAAAGCTATTCTAAGCAAAAGAACAAAACTTGAGGAATCATTACCTACCCCCAAATAATACTACAAAGGTATAGTAACCAAAACAGCTGGAACTCACATGAAAACAGACACATAGACCAATGGAACAGAATGGAGAACCCAGAAAGAAATCCACACCCCTACAGTGAATTCATTGTTGACAAAGGTGCCAAGAACATACCACTGGGAAAAGCCAGTTTCTTCAATAAACGGTGCTCGGAAAACTGGATCCCTATATTCAGAAGAATGAAACTAAACCTCTATCTCTTGCCGTATACAAAAATCAAATGAAAATGGATTAAAGACTTAACTCTAAGATCCCAAAGTTGAAGGGTATTACAAGAAAACATTGGGAAAATCTCCAGGATATAGGTCTGAGCAAATAATTCTTCAGCAATAGACAATAAGCACAGGCAACCAAAGAAAAAAAAAATGGACAAGTGGTATAACATCAAGTTAAAAAATGTCTTCACAACAAAAGATACAATAAAAAAAAGGGAATTGATAACTCGCAGAATGGGAGAAAATATTTGTAAGCTACTCATCTGACAAGAGATTAATAATCACAACATATAAAGAGCTCAAACAGGGCTGGGTGCAATGGCTCACGCCTGTAATACCAGCAATTTGGGAGGCCAAGGTGGGTGGAACACCTGAGGTCGGGAGTTCGAGACCAGCCTGACCAACATGGAGAAATCCCATCTCTACTAAAAATACAAAATTAGCTGGGCGTGGTGGTGCATGCCTGTAATCCCAGCTACTTGGGAGGCTGAGGCAGGAGAATCGCTTGAACCCGGGAGGCGGAGGTTGCGGTGAGCTGAGATCGCTCCATTGCACTCCAGCCTGGGCAACAAGAGCAAAACTCTGTCTTAAATAAATAAATAAATAAATAAATAAATAAATAAATAGCTCAAACAACTCTGTAGGAAGAAAATCTAATAATCTAATCAAAAAATGAGCAAAAGATTTGAGTAGACATTTCTCAAAACAAGACATACAAATGTCAAACAGGCATATGAGAAGGTGCTCAACATCAATGATCATCAGAGAAATGCAAATCAAAACTACAATAAGATATCATTTCACCCCAGTTAAAATTTCTTATATCCAAAACACAAGCAACAACAAATGCTGGGGAGGATGTGGAGAAAAAAGAACCCTTATATACAGTTGTTGGGATTGGAAATTAGTACAATCACCATGGAGAATAGTTTGGAGATTCCTCAAAAAACTGAAAGTTGAGCTATCATATGATCTTACAATCCTACTGCTGGGTATATACCCAAAAGAAAGGAAATCAGTATATCAACAAGATTTCTGCACTCTTACGTGTATTGCAGCCACTGTTCACAATAGCCAGGATTTGAATGCAACCTAAGTGTCCATCAATAGACAAATGGATTCAAAAAATGTCATAGGTATACACAATGGAGTATTATTCAGACATCAAAAAGAAAGAAATCCAGTGATTTGCAACAACATGGATGGAACTTGTGATCATTATGTTAAGTGGAATAAACCAAGCACACAAAGACAAACATGGCATGGTGTCGGTTACTTGTGCGATCTAAAAATCAAAGCAATTGAACTCATGGGCATACAGAGTAGAAGAATGATTATCTGAGACTAGGAAGGGTAACAGGGGGCTTGGGAGAGGGCAAAATGTTTAATGGGTAAAAATATAGTTAGAAAGAATAAACAAGACTACTAATTGGTAGCACAATATGGTGACCATAGTCAATCATAACTTAATTGTACATTTTGAAATAACTGAAAATGTTTAATTGGATTGTTTGTAACTTGAAGGATAAGTGCTTGAGGGAATGGATACTCCCTTCTCCATGACATCCTTATTTCACATTGCATGCCTGTATCAAAAAATCTCATATACCCCATAAATATATACACTCATTATGTACCCACAAAAATAAATACTTTTTTAAAAAGAAATAAGAATGTACTTAGGTATAACTTTAAATATAATAGAAACTAACTATGTAATATATTAAATACTATTTTATTTGATTGTATGCTGTAATACTTCAGTTAACCAGAACCCAGTCCACTGGCACCTTGGCACATCCGTATGTTAAAATGGAACAAAGGAATTAATATAAATTCAGAAAAACTAAAGAGTTGGACTCAAATATGGTCTGTTTGATATCTTCAGACATAATATTCAATTTACACTAAAGTCATAATAATATTCATTAATTACTTTAATTAAGGAGTATAACTTCAGGGTAGCCTTTGTATGATCCAGTCCCGGTCATGTATAATCATTACTTTCTTACTTGGTGAGAGTATAATCTGTTTGCCTGCCAGTTGATTCATGTTTTTAAACCCCCCATACAGAGTGAAACACCATTTCTTCAGTCATTAACCTAGACTTACTTTGTCAGCTAAGACAACTAGAGCCAATGTTATATTTCTATTTTAAAAATTAGACTCCTATTTTAACCCTGTCCCTTTATACCTGCTTACTCTGAACTGCTGCAAGCCATGCAGCTATTCATGTAGCCTTAATCCAAGAACACACAGCTTTGTTAGGGATAAAGAAGAAACAATGAAAAAGAAATGTCATGCTAGATTGTTGGAAAAAACACCAACAATGAGATTAGTTATTACAAATGGGTCATTCTTCTCGCCATCTGATTCCATGACTACCTCTGAGTCTCTCCATCTTCTAGTGTAGCCAGTGTTATAATTTTATTCTTCAATTAAAAAGTGGGAAGCTGTCATTTTTTATAAAGCTCTACTGACTTTATTATTTTAAACCATACAAATTTCAGAGTAAATATTTTATTTTTTCTTCTAAGTTTATGCTGTTTATGTAACATTTTTAGTAACAATTTTGAACATTTTCATGTGGCCTCTTTCCAAACATATTGCTCTGATTGAAGTTTCATGAGAAACATACTTGTCTTCCAAAAAATAAGAGAATTAAGAGTGCAAACAAATATCAATGCACATATTTGAAGGTTTTGGTGGTTGATCCCACCAGTCTAGGTAGGGGATAATCCACTTTAAAGAATTGCACTGAATAAAATGATAAAAACTGTTAAATGGAAAACCTATTAATCAAAATAAATTTGTTGCCAACATATCAGTTAACTGAAATGTTACTGTATTGCTCTTTTACAGAAACATACTATTTAGGCCGGGGATGGTGGTTCACGTCTGTAATCCCAGTACTTTGGAAGGTTGAGACAGGAGGATGACTTGAGCCCAGAAGTCTGAGACCAGCCAGGGCAACACAGTGAGGTTCTATCTTTACAAAAAAATTTAAAAATAGCTGGACATGGTGGTGTACGCCTGTAGTCCCAGATGCCTGAGAGGCTGAGGTGGGAGGATCCTTTGGGCCGGGGAGGTTGAGGTGGCAGTGAGCCGTGTTTGCATCACTGCACTACAGCCTAGGAGATGGAGTGACAGACTGTCTCAAAAAATAAATAAATAAAATAAAATAAAATAAAATAAAATAAAAAATAAAAAAAAGGAAAAGAAACATTCAAACATGCTATCAATCAGGAAATAGATCATTTACTGAATATGTACTGGATGCTTAGTACTGTATTTAGTATAGTGATAATATAGGAAAATATAACACATGAGCCCCACCTTATAGGAGCTTATAATTTGGATGGAGAGGAAAAAATTACATAAAAGGACAATTAAATATAAACAAATAAATGTATAAATATAACGTTCAACATGGTAGAATATATCATAGAGAAATGTTTAGTCTGGATGGACTAAGACTAGAGTTCACAGATAGCAAAATTATTTCAGACTTTTGTAGAATTAACAAATACCACCATAGGATAAAAAAACAGTAATAAAAATGATAGACTCAAATAGATCAATAACCTAAGAAAATCTTTGTTTTGCAAAGATAAACAAAATTGATAGATGTTGAATTTTATCAAATTGTATCAATCTTTTAGATAGACTAAGAAAAAAAGGGAAGACTCAAATAAATAAAATCAGAACTAAAAGAATAGGCATTACAACTGATACCACAAAGATACAAAGAATCTTAAGAGGCTACTATGAAGAATTATTCACCAACAAATTGAATAACTAGAAGAAATAGATTAATTCCCGGAAACATACAACTTACCAAGACAGAATTATGAAGAAATAGAAAATCTTGCCGTGTGCGGTGGCTCATGCCTGTATTCACAGCACTTTGGGAGGCCGAGGTGGGTAGACCACTTGAGGTCAGGAGTTCAAGGCCAGCCTGGCCAATGTGGTGAAACCCCATCTCTTCTAAAAATACACAAATTAGCAGGGCATGGTGGCAGGAGCCTGTAATCCCAGCTACTCAGGAGGCTAAGGCAGGAGAATCATGTGAACCCGGGAGGCAGAGGTTGCAGTGAGCTAAGATTGTGCCACTGCACCCCAGCCTAGGTAACAGAATGAGACTCCGTCTCAAGACCAAAAACAAAAAAGAAAAGAGAAAAGAAATAGGAAATCTGAAAAGATTAATTACACATGAGGAGGTTGAATAAGTAATCAAAAACCTAACAAAGAAAACACCAGGAACAGATGGCTTTACTGGTGAATTCTACCAAATATTTAAAGAAAAATTATAAGCAATCCCTCACGAACTCTTTTAAAAACTGAAGAGAGGAGAGAACACCTCCAAAACCACTTTATGGGACTAGCAATACCCTGTTACCAAATCCAAACAAGGACATTATAACAAAATTATAGTCAATATGTCTGATAAACATTGATACAAATATCTTCCACAAAATACTAGCAAACTGAAATCAGCAGCACATTAAAAAGATCATACACCATGATCAAGTGGGGTTTATTTCTAGAATGCAAAGATGATTAAACATATACAAAACAATAAATATGATACACCTCATTAACAGGATGAAATACAAACATATAATCATCTTAATAGTTGCAGGAAAAAATGATAAAATTCAACATACTTTTATCATTAAAAACTTTCAATAAATTAGATATAGAAGGAGCATAGCTCAACATAATATAATAAGAACTTCATAAGACAAACCCACAGCTAACATCCTATTCAACAGTGAAAATTTGAAACTTTTCCTCTAAGATAAAGAATAAGGCAAAGATGTCTCCTTTGCCACTTCTGTTCAACATAGTACTAGAAGTCCCGGCCAGAACAATTAAACAAGAAAAAAAGACATCCAAATCAGAAAGAAAGAAGTAAAATTTTCTGTATTTGCAGGTGACATGACCTTGTGTAAAAACCCTAATGATCCACCAAAACCTGTTAGAAATAACAAAGGAATTCAATAAAGCTGCAAGATACAAAATCAACATAAAAATACCAGTTGTGAATTTATATACTAACAACTAACTATTTAAAAAAGTAACTAAGTAGAGAATACCATTAACAATAAATTTTAAAAATCACAGTTGGACCCTTGAGCAACATGGGGGTTAGAGACACTAACTTCCATACTGTTGAAAATCCACATATGACCTTTGACACTCTAAAATCTTTACTACTAATAGCCTACTGTTGACTGTAAGCCTTGATGATAACAAAAACGTTGATTAACACATAGTTTGTATGTTATGTATATTATATGCTGTATTCTTACAATAAAGTAAGCTAGATTAAGGAAAATGTTATTAAGAGAATCATAAAAAGAGAAAATACATTTACTATTCCTTAAGTGGAAGTGGGTTATCATAAAGCTCTTTATTGTTATCATCTTCACATAAATTAGGCTGAAGAGGAGAAGGAAGAGGTGAGGGTTCGGTTTCCTGTCTCAGGTCTGGCAGAGGTGAAAGAAAATCCATGTATATGTAGACCTGTGTGGTTCAAACTTGTGTTGTTTAAGAGTCAACTGTACTTAGGAATAAGTTAACCACAGAGGTACAATATCTGTACACTGAAAACTGTAAAGCATTGATTTTTAAAAATGAAGAAGGGCTGGGCATGGTGGCTCATGCCTGTAATCCCAGCACTTTGGGAGGCCGAGGCAGGTGGATCGCCTGAGGTCAGGAGTTCGAGACCAGCCTGGCCAACATGGAGAAACCCTGTCTCTACTAAAAATACAAAAATTAGCTGGGAGTAGTGGCAGGCACCTGTAATCCCAGCTACTCAGGAGGCTGAGGCGAGAGAATCATCACTTGAATGTGGGAGGCGGAGGTTGCAGTGAGGCGAGATTGTGCCATTGCACTCCAGACTGGGTGACAAGACCAAAACTCCATCTCAAAAAAGAAGAAGAAGAAGATAATACAAATAAATAGATACCCCATGTGCTTGGATTGGAATAATTTATATTGTTACCATGTCCATAATATCCAAAGCAATGTACAGATTTAATACAATTCCTATCAAAATAGCATTTTTCATGGAAATAGAACACAAAGAACTCTAAAATTCATATGGTGCCACATAAAACTCAGAATAGCTAAAAGACTCTTGAGGAAGAAGAACAAAGCTGGAGGCATTATACTCTTTGATTCCAAACTACAGTACAAAGCTCTAGTAATTAAAACAGTATGGTACTGGCATAAAGACAGACACATAGGCCAGTGGAACAGAATAGAGTCCATTAATAAACCCACACATAGACAGTTAAGTAATCTTCAAGAAAGGTACCAAGAATGCACAATAGGGAAAGCACAGTCTCTTCAATAAGTGGCATTGGGAAAACTGGATATCCATATGCAAAAAGAAGAAAAATAGACTCTTATCTTACACCACAGACAAGCATCAACTCAAAACTGATTCAGACTTAATTATAACTCATAAACTGTAAAATTCCTAGAAGAAAACAGAGGAAAGCTCCTTGACATTTGTCTCAGCAATGTGTGTGTGTGTTTTTTGTTTTGTTTTGTTTTTTTAAACATGACACCAAAAGGATAGGCAACAAATGCAAAGATAAACAATTGGAACTACATTAAACTAAAAAGTTTCTGCATAGCAAAGGAAAGCACTAAATGAAAAGGCAACCCACAGAATGGAAGGAAATATTTACAAATCATATATCTGATAAGGGGTTAATATCCAAAATATATAACTAACTCATACAACTAAATATTTTTAAATGATTACAAAACACCAAATAATCCAATGAACAATCTGCAAAAGACTTGAATAGTCATTTTTCCAAAGACAAAAAAATGATGGCTAACAAGTACATGAAAATGTGTGCAACATCAGTAATCATTAGGGAAATGCAAATTAAAACCATGATGAAATATTACTCCATTACCTGTTAGATTGGCTATTATAAAAAACAGTAAAAATACCAATTGTTAGCAAGGATGTGGGAAAAAGGGAACCCTTGTACACTGTGGGTGGGGATGTAAATTGGTACAGCCATTATGGAAAACAATGTGGAGGTTCCTCAACAAATAGAAAATGGACCTACAATATGATTCAGCCATCCCACTTTTGGGGAATTTCCTAAGGAAATTAAATCACCATGCTAACGGGATATCTGCATTCTCATTTTCTTTGCAGCATTATTCACAATAGCCAAAATACGGAAACAACCTAAGTGTCCATCAACATATAAATGAATAAAGACAATGTAATGTGTATATACAATGGAATATTATTCAGCCCTTAAAAACAAGGAGATCCTGATATTTGTGACAACACTGATGAACATGGAGGACATTATACTAAGTGAAATAATCTAGAGACATAAAGAGAAATAGTACATTGTTTCTCTTAATGTGAAATCTAAAAATTCAAACTCAGTAACAGATTGCAGAATGGTCATTACCAAGGGCTAGGAGGGTGAGGGAAATGGGAAGAAGTTGGTGAAAGGGTACAAACTTTCAGTTAGAAGTGGAATAAATTCTAGAGACCTAATGCATTTGCTAAGAGAGCAGATCTCAAGTGTTCTCACCACAAACACAAAAAGGTAACTATGTGATGTAATTTATATGTTAATTAGTTTTATTGTGGTAAGCATCTCACAATGCATATGTGTACCAAAACATAACACTGTATAGCTTAAATTTATACAATTTTTATTTGCTAAATCATACCTCATAAAGCTGGAGGAAAGAAAAACAAGAGGTTGTTATTGACATAAAATACTGTATTATTCCTCTGCCGCCTTCACCAAGAAAACTTTTAATAATACCAAGCACTGTATAATGATTGGCAAAATGCTGTAGAGGATCAGTTTACATGGAACAAGCACAGCAGCAGAAAATGTTATTCTTGACATTAATAATAAATGTAAGTGTAAATGAAGTCAGGCCAATTACCAGAAAGAAGCATTACCGCTGCAGCCAAGGAGAAGGGAAGAAGACCCTAACAGGTCCCTCTCTTTAGATTTCCCGAAAGCAGCCTTTTTAAGCGGTTTTCTCAGTCTTCCTGCAGATTTTCAGGTCCTGAGAAAATTAGGTTTTTCTAATTTCATCAGTTCTAAATTTATTACTTCCCAGAAACACAACGTTAATGTAGTGGCATCCCTAACCTCCAACTCTTTTTCTAAAAGAAGGGGAGAAAAAAGCCAAGAGTCTAATATGAATCTTAGCACAATTCATAGCTTAATATTTTTAAAAAATATGTACAATATTCATTGAACTTAAAGTTTCTCATCTATAAAAGGATGATTCAAAACAGTGATAGTCATAGCAGCCTTTTTCTGTTTTTTGAAATAAAACACAGCCTTATAGGTGAAGAGAAAGTTAATAAAGGATATACTGTTCCGATTTCTGTTCGTCTGCTGAAAGCACTAGGTAATATATGTTCAAAATTACTTTTCATATAATACAAACCAGTCTACTGTTAACACATCACATTGGGAAACTAATTAATGAGAACACAGATTTTGCAAACTTGTTAATCTGAAAGGACTCTAAATTTTAACATATTTCACCTTGGTGTGTTACATTCTTCTTTGCACACAGATCTAAACTGGTTTTCAAAATGTTTAGTAATAGATGCAAATGGATATTGGTACAACCTGTGTGGCCAATGCCATCTCCTGATTTAATGATTTTTATTGCTTCCTGATAATAAGAATCTCATCACTTTTTTTCACTCTTGAATTTCCAAGGCTATACCCAATAGTTAGCATATTGTAAGTGCTTATTAAATGTTGGACCTAAGGAAAAATCATTTAATTCAAAAATATAGGTTATTGCTCCCAAGCTCTGCCCCAAACTACAAACCATTTACACCAGTAATGAAGCAATATCTGATAGTTAAAAGCATAAGATTTAATCTCTACCAGACCTACGTCCTTGCTCCACCATATATTAACTGCGTTAACCTTAGCTTCCGTTATCTCATCTAAAATATAGAAATAATAAAAATAATTGCCCCATAGGGCTGCTGAGAGTCCAAAACAAGATAATCTTTCTCAAGCTGTGAGCAAAGTAAGTGTAATAAAAGATGATTCTGGGCAGATGATGGCAATGGCAGTCTTTGAAATTCCCAGAATCTCCTAAGAGAAACAGAACAACCGGACAGCAAACCCAAAAAACCGGAGACAATATTTACAACTGCACTAGGTGACAAGGTGTTCTCATGATTCTCAAAATAGAAGTGGTTGAGAAAAAAATCACCCACAGCCACAAGACCAGCATGTTATCAGCATGTTATAAAGGTCTGTGGGGAAATGAGCAGAGAGGCACAATAGGGTGGCTGATCCTGAAAACACAAGAATGCCAAAATATCAAAGAAGTGTTCACAGGAAAGCACAGTAGGCAAAGTTGAGAAAGCAACTGAAATTGAGAGGGGTTTGGCCCCCTCCAAGAGTCAGTGAGTTCAAGGGATCAGCATTTATGACTGAAGCGACTACACTAGTGTAGATTGATAAACATTTGAAAATGACAAGCCAGGGCTTCCTTCTAGAGCAAGACACTACGCCAAGACAAAACTACTGGGTTTGGAATAAGAATTAAGCAGCATAGGAATGATAAAGACAAAGAAAAGATAAGGCCTAGGCAAAGTAGGGGAGAGGAAGGGTAACATGACATCTCAGAAGGCAGGTCAACATTTTTTTTTTTTTAAACACAGCAGGAAAGGGAGCTCTGTGAAGGTAGAGCTAGTTGTGAAAGCAGCTCTGATGAGTTTCCCTGTATCTTGCCTTCATCTGGAAGTTAAAGAAACCTAATCATACATAAGCATGAGAAATGGAATATTATTGAGGACAATCTCACATAAGTTACTATAAGATTAAAAAAATAAGGAGCAGAATAGCATCCCTCCAGCTCATAAAAATTGATTAAAATGAATACTTACTATTTAAAAATAAGCTAACAGACCTTAAGAAAATTACGCAAGACACGAAAGAGCAATATAAAGCAGAGTTAGATATTGTAAAAAAAAAAAAAAACTGAGGTGACAACTCAGAAAACAAATAGACATAAAAGAAAAAGTTAATTTCAAAAATGTTCCTTCTAAATTCAAAGGAATAGAAAAATAAAGAAAGAACAGATACTTACAGGTCAAACACAGGAAATTTTTTAAAAAGCAAAAAAGAAAGAAATTAAAAAATATGATAATGATTTAATAAAAAGCGTCACATGTTGAAAGCAGGTAAACGCGATTCAACATACAAATCATAAGTCACTGAAATCATAATCAATCATAAGAAATCAATAACAAGGTAACTGAACAAATACAAACCAAAAAAAAAAAAATGTAGAATTAACAAAAAAAGAGAAAAAATCCTTGGAAAGTCTAAGAGAAAGTGATTTCTATAAACACAGTGTGAAGAGAAGCCAGACATTAGCCAGAGATCTCAGAACTCTAGGAAAGACATGATGGTGAGTTCCCTGGGTTTACTTTTTGCCTTATGTATCCCAGACTGGGTACTGGAAAAGCCAATAACCTGGAAGCACCAAGAGACACAGGCCAAAAGAAAAAAAAAAAAAAGAAAGTGTTCACAAAAGCCTGTTCTCAGTAATCAGAGGTCCTGGAAAGAGGCAGCTTGCCAAGAGAGAGAATATTAGATGATAACTTTTTGACTCCAGCCAAACACCACAGGAAAAAAATGTAGCCCCACCCAACACACACCAACCAAGAGGAGGGTATAGACTTCTACCATTGCCAAACTATAACAAGGGCCTTAGCCCCCAGCCCCTGCTTCAGGTTGATATCAGAGAAGATTGTGCAGAAAATAGTAATTAGTCAGTGTTACTCTTCCCAGCCAAGAAAGTATCAGTGGAGACACGGTAGAAAGCCAGAGCTCCCATCTTAAGCTAGCAGTAACAAGCAACTCCCCCTTTCAGGTGTAAAGCTGAATGGAGAACCCAGAATTTATTGCCAGGCCCAGTAGTAAGGAGGTGCCCTTCTTTCTCCCCACCAGAGTAGATGGTATCAGAGAAGACCTAGTGAAAAGTCAGGTCCCTCACTTGGGCACAACAGTAGTGAGGTTAGCTCCCCAGAGTTCAGGAAGGCCACATAGTGAGTAGTAATGAGGCCACTGTGCCATTCCCGACTAGAGATAACAGCAGAGGCCTAGTAGTGTGTTAACAGGCCTCCTCTGTGTTAACAGAAGTTGAGTGGGAACTTGGTATTTCCACTATCCCTGGAAATAACGAGGCAGTGCCCCCTTTCTCACTGGAGTGGTATCAGATAAGGCCTGCTAAAGCAGAACATTTAAACAAAATTTAAATAAAATTTGGAGTTTTTATATGGAGAATTTAATAAAATTCTCAAAATGTCCAGATTTCAATTGAAAATCACTCATCATACCATGAAAGCAGGGAAATCTTCATATAAAAGAGATAAAGCAAGCAACAAACACCAACACCAGAATTATAGAATTGTTAGAATTATTTGGGAAGAATTTTAAAACAGCCATCATAAAAATCACCCAACAAGCAACCAGAAACACATTGAAACAAATGAAAAAAAAAAAATAGAAAGTTTCTGCAAAGATATGAAAGTCCCAGAGAAAACAAAACACATAAATAAGAGTCAAATGTTAAATGTATGAGGTGACAAATATGCTAAATACCCTAATTTGATCATTATGCAACATATAGAGGTATCAAAACATAAAATTGTACCCTATAAGTCTGTATAATCATAATGGATCAATTAAAAAAGAGTCAAATGGAAATTCAAAATAAAAAAATACAATAACAAAAATAAAAACTCAATGGATGGGTTTAACACCAGAATAGAGAGGACCATTCTGGAGAGGAAAAGATCAGATAATCTTTTGAAGAGGAAAGAATCAAAGAAATTGAAAAAAAATCATATTTAATCCATTTGAACAATAGAAAGAAAATAGCCTGTAAAAATTTAACAGAGCCTGAAGGTTGTGTAGGATTATAACAAAACATCTAATGTTCATTTCTTCAGAGTTCTGGAGAGAAGAAAGAGGATAGGGTTAAAAAGGTATCTGAAGAAATAATAGATGAAAAATTTACAAATCTGGCAAACAAAACACAAACCTACAGATCCAAGAAGCTGAATGAAAACAGTTAAATCTATTTTTTTTGTAAGGACTTCTCAGAACATTGACTATGCTAATATGCATTTGAAATCAAAATTTCATAAATTGATTAGATATACAACCATTTTTTTCATAACTGTAGGCAGGGGTCATGCCACCACCTCCCACATGGGCTTAAATTTACATTCTACATTGTTTCCTTTGGCTTCTTTTCTTTTCTTTTTTTTTTGACAAGAAATGTTGGGAATCCAATGACAGTAGCTTTTTTAATTTAAGAAGTGTAAGCAACATTGAATCAGGAAGGATGGACTTTCTTGAGGCCTTCTAGTATCACAGCAGGTAGCCTCCCTCTGAAGGATGTGTGAGAAACATTGTCCAGTGAAACAGGGTCTCATTAGGCCCTCTGTGGTTTGAAA
This sequence comes from Macaca nemestrina, assembly GCF_043159975.1. Taxonomy (NCBI): domain Eukaryota; kingdom Metazoa; phylum Chordata; class Mammalia; order Primates; family Cercopithecidae; genus Macaca; species Macaca nemestrina. The sequence continues at coordinate 62,795,630 of NC_092145.1, forward strand.
ACCTGCCTAACCCCTAGTAGCACATTTCTGGATAGTGAAGGTGATGGTGAGTCTGTGTATATGAGGTAATAGATGCAGAAAACCAAACCCAATATAGGGTTCCTTGAGCCAATTGGTACCCTGTGAAATGGATATATATTTGAATCAAGAAGTGAATTCTTGGAAGCCCAAGAATGGGTAGCCTTGGACAGCTGAGCTTATTCACACTGAGTAGTATAATCATTCCTTTGGAAGAACCCTAAGAGATTGTATTGAGTTCTGGATCTACACTATACCAAGGTAGCACTGGTCTGTGTCCTCTATCAGAGTATGTAAGACTAGTGTTCAACAACTGCATTATATGGCAGCCAGGAGTGGTGGCCATAGCAGACTGGTCAAATTTCACTTCTTGGATTTTGAATTCAAACAGATCCCCATTTGGACTGGATAGAGCACCACAGCATTATTGGTCAATCTGAGGTGGGGACAGGGAAGATCCTCAATTAGAAAAATGTGAAGATAAGCGATAGTTAACACTGCTTCTATTTAGGGATGTTTATTGTTTTTTCAAGTCATTCCAATGTTCAAATGCAATTTCAGTCATTTGGTAAATACTGAGCGCCTACTATGGTTCAAGTATAATGCAACATGGGAGAAATGCTGACATATTCATACGTTTCACAGACACTTATCAACTGACTGGCAGAAATGATAGAAATGAATGTCATAGTTACTGCCCCCAAGATATTCAAAATATAGCTGGACAGATAAAATATACAAATTACAGTAGAGTATAAGTACTGTAAAAAAGATGTGGACAAATTGCTGTGGGAACATAAAAACCACAATGATTTTATCTGCCTCTGGAACTTTTGAAAGTGTTCACATATGAGACTGTGGAAAGAGCCTCCAACAGATCCACATAAACATTTACCATCATATTTTTGTATTCTAAAAGAAATGTATAACATTAAGAAATCAGATAATGCCCTTTCTCAACAGGTATATTTTATATAAATTACTTCATAATTCAATATAAAATATACTTTCTTAATGTCAAAGATACTATTTAGGGACTTCAGTAAAGATAAATTCCCAAGGCAACTAAGGATTCTGATTTTAAAATAAAGTTTAGTGAGTCCAAAATTATCTTTAGGTATTGTTTTCCCCATCTGAACCAGTATTCTTTCTGGCAAGGACTCTAATCATGTTATTACAATTACTTTTTTTTAGTCAGTCAAATTTAGCAGTGGGAGGTTGTATGCCAACTTTTGTGACCTAAATGTTAATAAGTTCTGATAACCCACTACCATCGGACCAGCCACAATTATGTTTTGAGAAGCAGCTGTAATTTATTAGTGTTGGCTCTGATTAATTCATCAAGTTTACCTGCTCTCATGCATTCTTAGATATGTTTCTGTATGTTACAGTTAAAATTAAAATAATCTCAAAATGTTATTTACTTCTTTTAATTGTGTGGTATTTTAATGTTTTGCTCTACTGCTTCAAAAGAGAACATACAGATGTTTCTCTATAGCCCAAGACACTAAAAATTAAATGTCCTAATGTAAATCTCTTAGGCTTTGATACTTATTCTCCAAATTACGGTGGTCTAAAAGACAATGGCAAATGAATTAATTTGAAAATAAAATAGTGAAAAAAGTAAATTACATTGACTATTTTTCTAAAGTGAATATGTTATCTATCTCTGTAAATACAACTTACATCTTTACTCTGTTATATTTGACATAGAGATACTAGAAGGTACATGGAATTCTTGGAACCCCAGGAATGAGTAGCCTTGGACAGCTGAGCTTATTCACAGAGAGTAGTATAATCAATCTCTATATGATGTGAATCCACTCAAAACATGACAACAGAGCTATAAAGATAAAATAAATAGAATGTTTTAATCTAGATTTGTTATCAATAATTTCTATTTTGCCGATAAAAAGTAATTGCAAAATCTCCAACCAGTTCATTTAATCAAATGCTGCCTAATCTCTGATCACTTGAACACATAATCAGCTACACACTTCTGCCCACTTGAGATTTATTGATTCTTCCCATTAACACAAATACAGGTCCAGGTGCTACATATTATAATTATCATAGGTAATGTAATTACTGCATGCAAATTGATTACTATAATTAGTTTATGGTTATTTGTATGAGAGAGAGAAGTAAATTGCAATGCTTTGGGGAAAAAAAGATTAAGACAACATATCCCTCAGCAAACAAAGAGGAAGGCATGTTAAGTTAACAATATATGTCACCACAACACATGTTTTAAGATATATTAAGTGAACAATTCCTAGTAGCAGATTTTGAAATACTACAGTATGAGGAGGAGAAGGGAGGACTAGATGTGGGAAACAGAGGAAGAGAACATAGAAGATTCAAAGAGAGGAATGGAAAGAGGGGAAAGAAAAAGGAGAGAAAGAGAATAGGAGAAAAGAGAGGAAAGGGAAGAGAAAGCAGCCAACTTCACACCGAAAATTAATCTAATATTATAATAATAGTGCTATGTATTATAGTACTGCTCACCAAAAGAACATAGTTCTTACGATGAATGTTCTTATGATGAGCAATACTATAATAGTGGTATATTCTATTCCAAGATTTTTCTCTGGTTTTAAAATTTTAACTTCTAAAAAGAATTGGCTTTGATATCCTCACAGCTCATAAATGAGAAAAACAACAAAAGTGCCATTATATCATGGGAGATACAAAGATGAATAAGATATGGTTTCTCTCCAGATAAACTTATTTTTGTGAGAGTTTGTTATAGTTTTTAAATCATTTTTAATAGTTTTTTAATAGACCATTTTTTTGAAAGACCATTGGGTCTTTCAAAATGAACCTTAACACAAATTTTGTGCATTTGTGAAATGCAAAAAAAAAAAAAGTCACTTTATGGTAATATTTGTTTCAAACATTTTGTTTCTCTTTTTTTCTAATGACTCCCTTGTTGTATTTCTTAAAATGAAAATGAATAAATATTCATTTTATTCAAATTCCTAATATTTAGTACAGGTAAATTATGTATGAAGCATTTTTCCATCATACTATGTAAAATCTTCATAGTGGGTAGTATGAATAATTTGTAATATAAATTAAACTTTAAAAAATCCTAACCTGAGAAATTATAAAGCTTTTAGATAAGTAATGAGTAGATTTAAAATAAATAAGCACCTGCCCATTGTCATCTAGACATAAGGTAAGCAGTAGACACTCATTAAGTTTAATAATATAACCCAATTTAATGGCATTTGATTAAGAAGGAATATGCTTGGGTTGAGTGTAGTGGCTCATGCCTCTAATCCCAGCACTTTGGGAGACTGAGGCAGGTGGATCACTTGAGGTCAGGAGTTCCAGACCAGCCTGGACAACATGGTGAAACCCCATTTCTACTAAAAATACAAAAACTAGCTGGACATGGTGATAGGCACCTGTAATACCAGCTTGGGAGGCTGAGGCAGGAGAATCCTTTGAACCCGGGAGGCAGAGATTGCAGTGACTTGAGATCACGCCACTGCACTCCAGCCTGGGTGACAGAGGGAGACTCCATTTCAAAAAAGACAATGCTAAATCATTCCTTTTGTGGGAGACAATTTTCATTTTTGGCCTGGCTCTATCTAAAACATTTCAGTTAATTTTTTGTCATGATGATATTAGTGAGTGAATTGATTGAATACATTGAATTGAACAATTCATTTGCTCAGGCAAATCTTTAGACAGCTGAGAGCAAGGTTTTAATTACATACAACATGATAAGACAGAATGATGGCCCCCAAAGATATCTGAGCTCCAATTCCAGAACCTGTGATGATGCTATCTCACATAGCAAAAGTGACCTTGGCAGATGTGATTAAGGTTAAGGTCCTTGAGATGGAGAGACTCAATGACCTGGGTTAGGCAGGTGGGCCCAATCTAATCACATGAGTGCTTAAAAAAGGACATTTCCCAGATCTAGTCAAAGGGAGACATGAGGTGAAGAAGGTTGAGAGAAATGCGGAGTCTCTTTGAGGATATAGGAAGAGACATGAGCCAAGGAAGGTGGAAAAGGCAAGGAAATGGCTTCTCCCTTGGAGGCTCCAGAGGAAATGCAAACCTGTTGCCACCATGATTTTAGTCCACTGAGGTCTGTTGGGCCTTTAACCTTCAGAAATATAAAATGATAGATTTGTGTTGTTCTCAGCCACTAATTTGTGATACCCTGTTACAGCAGCATAAGAAAACTTATATACACATAAATATGGCTCAGTTGCTACATCTTGACACTGACATAGTATCAATGACATACATAAAGAATGAATTTTAAAATGGTTGATTCATACATAATTTAATAGACAGCACATTTCTAATTCAATTAATTTAAATCTTTGTTAACTTTATTTCTCTAAACTACTTTGAATTCTTAGATATTTACTATTTTAGTGGGTAAAATTTAAAATGGTATCCCCCCAAAATTGGCAGTTGAAACTGCCAGAATTTTTAAATGAGTTGTTCTATTTCTTCCTTACCTCATTCCATAAAATCTACTTTCAAGAAGGGGCTGAGGTTAACTGTGCTGAAATAAGCTTCTCTGAGCTAATCACTAAAAGAAATAGATTCATAAGGAATGAAGCCAGATATGAAAGTGAGGGAAGAGGCATCTGTTGTCCTCACTGTGGTGGTATATATCCCTGTGGGAGGCTGAAAAACATCTGTGCTTCATGAAACCCTTCCGTGAAAGAATTATGCGTCTCTACCAGACATTTCAAGCTCTTTAAAAAAAGATGCATTTTAAAAAGACAATTTTCCATACTAGCATTTAACTTAGCATTTGGCTTAGTTTTATTCTGAATTAATTTAAGTTTCCTATGAAGTAGATTTCAAGCTAGATGTGGATTTCTGCTAGTTTTATAAAGCATACCTTTTCCCTCCGAAACGGTAATTCCATGAGTTTGGAAGATAGGAAAGAAGACAAGAAAGTTGTATTTAAAAGTTAAGTCCAGATATAAGCAAAACAAACAAAAATCTCAGCAAAATCTCCATTTCAGTTGGAATATGGCAATGTTCTTTGAAGAATGCAAAGCTTCCAGGGGAAAAATAGGGTTTGAGTGTGGTTTTCCCTGAATGTCACAAATCAAACTTCTTTTTATTTATTTATATTTATTTATTTATTTTGAGACGGAGTTTCATTCCGTCACCCAGGCTATAGTGCAGTGGTGCGATCGCAGCTCACTGCAACCTCCACCTGCCAGGCTCAAGCAATTCTCCTTCCTTAACCTCCTGAGTATCTGGGATTACAGGCATGCGCCACCACAACTGGCTAATTTTTGTATTTTAGTAGAGACGGGGTTTCACCATGTTGATCAGGCTGGTCTCGAACCCCTGACCTTGTGATCCACCCGCCTCAGCCCCCCAAAGTGCTGGTATTACAAGCATGAGCCACCACACCAGGCCTGACAAATTAAACTTTAAGCATGTAAAACCTAGTAGATTTCCATTTCTGTTAATATGGAAAAACAGATAACCAGAAAACTCTCCTGCTACAAAACCCATAAAATTGCTGAAGAAAATATAGCAACACTCCTTTACATGTATTACTTAGATCATAAGAAAAGGAAAGCAATCCTTAGAGGAACAACACAAAAAAGTCCTGACATCAAGGCTGCCCTAGCAATGATGTTGTGGTAGCGGGTGTGCAGGTTGAGGGAGGACTAACAGTTCCTCAAACCAAGGGGCCTGTGGGGGTCAGGAACAAGATGGCCTGCCGAATAGGAACAGCTCCAGCCTCCAGCTGCCAGCGTGAGCGACACAGAAGACGGGTGATTTCTGCATTTTCAACTGAGGTACCGGGTTCATCTCACTGGGGAGTGCCGGACAATCGGTGCTGGTCAGCTGGTGCAGCCCGACCAGTGAGAGCTGAAGCAGGGTGAGGCATCACCTCACTTGGGAAGGGCAAGGGGGAAGGGAATCCCTTTTCCTAACCAAGGGAAACTGAGACACACAACACCTGGAAAATCGGGTAACTCCCACCCTAATACTGCACTTTACCAAGGATCTTAGTAAACAGCACACCAGGACATTATATCCCACACCTGGCCCGGAGGGTCCCACTGCCACGGAGCCTCCCTCATTGCTAGCACAGCAGTCTGAGATCTAACTGCAAGGCAGCAGCGAGGCTGGGGGAGGGGCGCCTGCCATTGCTGAGGCTTAAGTAGGTAAACAAAGCCTCCGGGAAGCTCCAACTGGGGGGAGCCCACCACAGCTCAAGGAGGCCTGCCTGTCTCTGTAGACTCCACCTCTGGGTAGAGTCTGACAGCTGTCTGAGAGCTTTGAAGAGAGCAGTGGATCTCCCAGCACGGAGGTTGAGATCTGAGAGTGGACAGACTGCCTGCTCAAGTGGGTCCCTGACCCCTGAGTAGCCTAACTGGGAGACACCCCCCACTAGGTGCAGACCGATACGATACCTCACACCTCACCTGGAGAGGTACACCCCTGAGACAAAGTTTCCAGAGCAAGAAGCAGACAGGAGCACTCGCTGTTCAGCAATATTCTATCTTCTGCAGCCTCTGCTGCTGATACCCAGGCAAACAGGGTCTGGAGTGGACCTCAAGCAATCTCCAACAGACCTACAGCTGAGGGTCCTGACTGTTAGAAGGAAAACTAACAAACAGAAAGGACACCCACACCAAAACCCCATCAGTACGTCACCAGCATCAAAGACCAAAGGCAGATAAAACCACAAAGATGGGGAAAAAGCAGGGCAGAAAAGCTGGAAATTCAAAAAATCAGAACGCATCTCCCCCTCCAAAGGAATGCAGCTCATTGCCAGCAACGGATCAAAGCTGGACGGAGAATGACTTTGACGAGTTGAGAGGAGAAGGCTTCAGTCGATCAAACTTCTCAGAGCTAAAGGAGGAACTACGTACCCAGGGCAAAGAAACTAAAAATCTTGAAAAAAGAATGGAAGAATGGATAACTAGAATAATCAATGCAGAGAAGGCCAAGGGGCCTGTGATTCAATTGCAAGGAAAGAATGCAAGGCACAAGGCTAAGGTCTTAGGTTCACTTGAAGTGGGAATTTGGAAATGAGATCCCCTGAACAAAGCCAAGACTTTGAAGAAGCATACATACGTTGGATTTTTAAAAATGCCATCAGAACAGTGAGATTCCAAGGAACTATGCCTATGTTAGTCTGGATGGGGGGAAAAAGGAATTTATAAATGCAGATTTTCATTTTAACAGGTTATGGTCTCAATGTATACTATTCACATGATCCACGGATACCTAAAGTAAAAAAGTAAAAAGTGGTCCCCAGAAGGTAATACTCCCGGGTTGCCTTAGCAGAAGTAATCTCAAAACTTATCTAGGAGGAATGTTCAATCCAGGCAGAAGAGGATTCCTACAGATAAATTATCTCTGAAGATTAGCTCAGAGTTCAAAATTTGCTATAGCAAAGAGTCAACAGTCACAACAAATAGCTCTGGTATTACTCTAGGAACTTTTAAGAATCACTAAGTAGATAAAAAGAAGTATCTTTAAATTGATTAAAGTAACAGTACCAAAATAATGTTTACAAAATGAAGCAAAGAACATTATGACAAAAGTTCACACATATTCTTAAAGAGATTAAACTAATAAAAATGAATAAATATCTAGGTGTTGAAATTAAAACCTAGCAGAATATTTATTTAAAAAGTGAAAATCTCCAGAGGGATATGATTCTAATGAGTAAAAATCTATTAAAACGGTTTTAATAAGGTAAAGTAAAAATTAGGACAGTCATGCCACATGGATTTCACTTTATTTTAAAGTCTCCCCTGATTTGAAAAGAATACTATAATAATCCTAAGGTTGAAGAACATCATTGACTTACAGATATCCACATGTATATTTTGTAGTAAAAAAACTGAAAAGGAATTTTCGTATGAAGTATGCAGTAAGAAATTGGGATGATTTTCCAGATTAAACTCAATAAATACTTCAAATGTAACGTTACATGCTAATAATGCAATAACAGTCTACATATATAATAAATATCTCTATAAATATGAGCAATTTTCTATGATACTTTTTGCCTGCAGATTATAACATATGGTATTTTTCACATACACATATATTCTTCATTTTATTAAACTGGCTTTATTGGTGGTTTATATGGTTTGGCTCTGTATCCCCACCCAAATCTCATCTTGTAGCTTCCATAATTCCCACGTGTTGTTGCAGGGAACTGGTGGGAGATGACTGAATGCCGGTGGTGGATCTTTCCCGTGCTGTTCTCGCCACAGTCAATGGGTCTCACGAGATCTGATGGTTTTAAAAATGGGAGTTGGGCCCTGCCGCTGGCTCCGTTCTGCTCCCTTCCTCCACGCCGCAGCGCCAGCCATAGCCGCCTAGCCTGCAGCCACCACCTCTGAGCATAAGATGGCTGTGCCTCCCAAGTTTGCTGATCTTGGCAAATCTGCCAGGGATGTCTTCACCAAGGGCTATGGATTTGGTTTAATAAAGCTTGATTTGAAAACAAAATATGAGAATGGATAGGTATTTACAAACTCAGGCTCAGCCAACACTGAGACCACCAAAATGCCGGGCAGTCTGGAAACCAAGTACAGATGAACTGAGTAGGGCCTGACGTTTACTGAGAAATGGAACACCGACAATACACTAGGCACCGAGATTACCGTGGAAGAGCAGCTTGCATGTGGACTGAAGCCGACCTTCCATTCAGCCTTCTCACCCAACACTGGGGGGAAAAAATGCTAAAATCAAGACAGGGTACAAGCAGGAGCACATTAACCTGGACTACGACATGGATTTCGACATTGCTGGGCCTTCTATCCGGGGTGCTCTGGTGCTGGGTTACAAGGGCTGACTGGCCAGCTACCAGATAAATTTTGAGACTGCAAAGTCCCAAGTGACCCAGAGCACCTTTGCAGTTGGCTACAAGACTGATGAATTCCAGCTTCAGGCTGATGTGAATGACAGGACAGAGTTTGGCGGCCTCATTTACCAGAAGGTGAATAAGAAGTTGGAGACTGCTGTGAGTCTCACCTGGACAGCAGGAAACAGTAACAGGCGCTTCGGAATAGCAGCCAAGTATTAGATTGACCCTGACGCCTGCTTCTTGCTAAAGTGAACAACTCCAGCCTGATAGGTTTAGGATACACTCAGGTCCTAAAGCCAGGTATCCAGCTGACACTGTCAGCTCTTCTGGATGGCCAGGACGTCAATGCTGGTGGCCACAAGCTTGGCCTGGGACTGGAATTTCAAGCATAAATGAATACTGTACAATTGTTTGATTTTAAACTATTTTGCAGCATAGCTACCTTCAGAATTTAGTGTATCTTTTAATGTTGTATGTCGGATGCAAGTATTGCTAAATATGTTAGACCTCCAGGATAAAGATGATTCAGCTTTAAGATGTTAGTCTTTCAGAGGTACAGAAGAAACCATTTCCAAAAAAGGCCCTTTCAGTGGTAGACTTGGGGGAACTTGGCAGCGACTTTGAGATGCCAGGTTTCTTTTTTTGTCTAGAAATGGCTGCGAGTGAAAGCTGATAATATGTAGGAACTTTGTAAATTCATGTTGAGTAAATGAATGAAATTGTGATTTCCTGAGAATCGAACTTTGGCTTCCTAACCCTAATTGATGAGAGCCTCGCTGTTTTTAGACAGATCTTCATGACCTGTTCCCAGTCCAGTTCATCATTATCTCTTTTACACCAAAAGGTCTGCAGGGTGTGGTCACTCTTTTGTGCCATTTTGGGGTGGAGAGGGTGGATGTGATGAAGCCAATAATTCAGGACTTATTTCTTCCTGTGTTGCGTTTTTGAACCCTTGCACCAGAGTATGAAATAGCTTCCAGGAGCTCCAGCTATAAGCTTGGAAACGTCTGTGTGATTGTAATCACATGGTGACAACACTCAGAATCTAAATTGGACTTCTGTTATATTCTCACCACTCAATTTGTTTTTTAGCAGTCTAATGGGTACATTTTAGAGTCTTCCATTTTCTGTGGAACTAGAGCCTCCCCTTCAAATGCTGTAATTAACATCACTTAGACTCGAATAAAATATTGAAACCTAAAAAAAAGAAAACAACAACAACAACAACAGGAGTTGCCCTGCACAAGCTCTCTTTTTGCCTGCTGCCATCCACACAAGGCGTGACTTTCTCCTCCTTGCCTTCCACCATGATTGTGAGGCCTCATCAGCCATGTGGGACTGTAAGTCCAATAAACCTCTTTCTTTTATAAATTGCGCAGTCTCAGGTATGTCTTTATCAGCACAATGAAAATGGACTAATCCAGTGGTATAAAAGGTTAAGTGGTAGATCCAGAAAAATAACCTATAATTTCTGATTCCAAATTATTATTTTTTTCTAATGAATCATTTTGTGCAACAGCAGGCAGTAGGGGACTTATCAGGTAGCCTTTTTTTTTTTTTTTTTTTTTTTTTTTTTTTTTTAAGATACTGCATTATTGTAGACTTCCAGAGCACTTAGGAAACCACAAGTATAAATCTTTGTTGAATATACAATTTCGGCAAGGACAAGACAAACTTTTCTTGAATAATTAAAAACATAGCTAAGATAGGAACCAGTGTGATGGAACTTGGTTCTTCTTCATTTTTTCCTTATTCAATTCTTCATTCAATGATTGAATGGGGAGGGAGGTAAAATAACAAATAACCTGTCAGTCATAGCACTGTCGAGTTAGTTATTAAATATTTACAAAACGTAAGACTGTCAATGTACTGTGAGTTTCTTGAGGAATGGGAACAAATCTTGCTCACTGTGTGTATATATATACACTGTATATATACACACTGTATATATATATATACACATATATACTGTATATATACATACTATATATACACACAGTATATATACATACTATATATACACACAGTATATATACATACTATATATACACACAGTATATATACATACTGTGTATATATATGCCTACAGCATATATATACATACTGTGTGTATATATTCTGTGTGTGTGTATATATATTCTGTGTGCATATATGTATATACAAAACCTCACACAGAACTTCAAAACTAGTAGACACTCAATGATATTTACTGAATTAACAAATTAACTAAATTCAGCTGCTATTTAAATACTTAAAAAGTAGTAATGCAGTTTTATCATTTGATATGTGTTGCATATCTTTCATCAAAGCAACATAAAATGCTCTATAAAAATCTCGAGTTTGGGGCTGGGCACGGTGGTTCATGCCTGTAATCCCAGAACTTTGGGAGGGCACAGCGGGATGATCTGTTGAGCTCAGGAGTTGGAGACCAGTAAGGCCAACGTAGTGAGACCTTGTCCCTACTATAAACAACAACAAAATTTAGCCGGTGTGCGCCTGTAGTCCCAGCTACTGGGAAGGCTGAGGCGGGAGGATTGCTTGAGCTCGTGCCACTGCACTCCAGCTTGGGCGAGATCCTGTCTCAAAACCAAACCAAACCAAAATAAAACGAAAGAACCCTCCAGCTTTTTAAAATTGTCACTTGCTAAAATTACTTCCCGAAGATATCCATCAAAAGATACAGAGCTAGAAAGAGGTGTGAATACTGTCCAGAAATCATTAAAATGTGATATGGATTGGTCAAGGAAACTTTCCTGCTTTGGGTCAGTTTGAGAGCCTTTGCTTTGAAAGAAGTGCGAGTATTGCTGGTGGAGAAGTGTGTAGAGGGCAGTTCAGAAAGATGGAATTGCCTGACCTAGGATTCCAAGACTATTTTAATAACATAAATACTGTGGTTCAGGTTAGAGCTGTCAGCTTTTAAAACACTAAAATTTCTACTCCACTTCTTGCTTTCATTCAATTGAGTTTTGTCCTAAACTTAGAGTAAACAGCCAAAGCTGTTTTTACTTCTCAGAAATTAGACAGCAAGCGCATTCTTGCTAATTTTTTTTTTTTTTTTTTTTTTTTTTTTTTTTTTTTTTTTTTTGAGACGGAGTCTCGCTCTGTCGCCCAGGCTGGAGTGCAGTGGCGCGATCTCGGCTCACTGCAAGCTCCGCCTCCCGGGTTCACGCCATTCTCCTGCCTCAGCCTCCCGAGTAGCTGGGACTACAGGCGCCCCCAACCGCGCCCGGCTAATTTTTTGTATTTTTAGTAGAGACGGAGTTTCACCGTGGTCTCGATCTCCTGACCTTGTGATCCGCCCGCCTCGGCCTCCCAAAGTGCTGGGATTACAGGCGTGAGCCACCGCGCCCGGCCATTCTTGCTAATTTTAAACCGGGGCATTTAAGGATAAGATATCATTTGGTAATCTCATTAATGCCTGCCTAGTTTTTGATGTAATCCTCAAACTGTTGACTATTGAGATTTACAGCTTGATGAGTCAAATTTTTGAAAATCGTATTAACCCACTGCTTTTTAAAATGTTTGCCTTTAGATAACAGCATTAAACAATTGGATTGGTTGCTATATGACTGTTTTGTTATTCAGTAATTACTATTTGGTCATAGTTTCATTGGCAGTGAAGATGAGGCATACTTCAATATTTTGCTTTTAAGTTATTTGTAGGAACAACTATGATGTCTGTAGCTCCACAAATTTGTAATCACTTTATAGAGAAACACAGCATCTCTTCTTTGCAGTAAATAAAACAGCACACACTCTGAAGATTAGAAAAAAATGTCAAATGAAGGGGAACAGCATATGATAATGTTAAGGTCCTTAGTGTTTGAGTGAAGGGATCTGAATTTTAGTCCCAGCCTTGTTACTAACTAGTTGTATGTCTTTGAGCAAGGCATTTTGATTCCCTGAGCTTACGTTTCCTTATTCATAAAGTTATATGCTCTATTTTCACGGTAAAAAGAATATAATATGCATGGCATAGGCAGGAAGGAGAAGCGGAAATACATTAAAGAAGACAATATAAAAAGTAAAACAGGCTGCCATTACTCTTTCTTGTCTTGTATTTACACTTTAACAAAAGTGTTAAGTTACCTTAATATTCCTAAGCAGTGAAATTATTATAGGTTAATTTAAACTCCGGAAGGCTAATTTTGCCAGTTTCATAGTCCTTATCTTGCCAAATAGCAGAATTTGTGACACCTCACTCTTAAGAACAAACCTACTGACTTTTATTATGGTTATCTATTCACAACTGATACTCTGTTCATGCTTATTACAGGCATATTAACATGATGTCATTAGTATACTATATGTTCAGTCTGAATTTTATCTCGAACGCCATTAAAAATAGTTTTACAATGCATTCGGATATACAGAAAATTCAATGTATTTGATTTATTGTTACATTTTAAACAGACAAAAATGCCCTTATGGAAGGCTTATATAGAATAATAAATGCAGATATGAGGTACTGAATTACACATACCATATACCTCAAATCATCAGAGATAGCTCTAGAATTAGGCTATGCCCTGAGATATTGGAAGAATCCTGGAAACTGAGAAAAATGATAGCAGCTGCTGTCACTGATGGTGGCACCAAACCAAACTGCGATGTCTAGAAGTATCAATCACAGATCCCTGAGCCCTGGCCCCTTTCTTTATCACCATCTCAAAAACCAGAGGGTGAAGATGTAAGATGAATAAGCAAAATACCATGAGGAAGTTTGAGTGGACAAGAGGAAGTGATTGAGGATCAGATAGACAGCAAGGGGATAGCAGCTGCCCACAGAATATAAGTAGGGAGAAATAGGGAGATTCCTCTTTCACCTATTCAAGAAACATCCCTTATGCACCTGTTATGTGCCAGACACTACTGGGTGTTGTTAATACAAAAATGAATTTGGTCTAACCATGCTTATCACAGAGCTTCCTGTACGGCAAAGTGAAGCAGGGACACGTAAATCTTGAAACACATTATGGTAAGTGTTACAACGAAGAGATGTGCAAAGTGTGATTGGTAGCCCAGAAAAACAATCAACTTCCCCAAGAGACTCAGGAAACTCTTCACCTAGGAATTATTATATACGTTGGGGCTTAGTAGAAGAGTAAGTATTTTCCAGGTAAGGGAGAAAGTCAAAGTGAGTACAGGCAGAGAAAAGCACAGGCCAAAGAAAGGGACCCAAAAGACCACTCGGGCTAAAGGGACTAGGTATAACTTGCTCTGCTACAGCTCTTGGGGTATGTTGTGGAGGCAGGATGTTAACAAAAAGTGGAAGTGAAGGGACTGGGAAAAGTAGACTGGAACCGTGTGATGAAACTTCTCATCTGCCATGTTAGAGTTTGGATCTTACCCCTCATGCAACAGAGAAGCAAATAGGATTTACAAAGGAGGGTTATATGATCAGAACTGTTTTCTTAGATTGCTGAATCTGGGGAAAGGGTGGAGGGTTATCTGGACAGGGAGGATTTACAACTTGAAGGAGAAAACAATTAGGAGACTGGATTACAACTGTCTAAGGAAGGTTTAAAAATCCAAATGCTTTTGAAGGCCTCAGAAATCATGCAAATTTAAAGCAGAACCCACAACACTCACCCTGCCCCACGCATTACATTCAAATTTTTAATAAAGGAAACAAACTATGCTGGCCGAAAATGAATTAGGATGGAATTAGGTTTAGCTGCCAGTTTTTTAGATCATATGTAGGAGAAAGGGTGATGACATTATAAATTATGGCATGGAGAAATGAGAAAAAGGAGAAGATAAATTCCAGGTCTATTTGAGTGGTGAGTGAGACTGACTGTTCCTGCTATTTCTGAAGCACTAGGAAATCTGGATATTCACTACAAATGCTTAACATGTGCTCATTGACTCAATCCACTCATGGCTAAGGAGAAGGCAAGAGAGAAATCTTTGCCCCTTATACATTGCCATCGAAACAAAATTCTGCATAGATACAGTTATAAGTCAATGTGGTTTGGGGTGTTTCTTTCTTTAACATATTGAAAATAGTTTGGGCCTAGCAATAAAGAAAATTACCTAGTCTTAGTCAGAAGCTGATTTATTAGTACAGTTATCTATTTTTGTAAGGCTGGCAGTGGCTGAATTAAGCACCTGGGCAAAAACACAAAATAAACAATTATGCTACAGCAATGACAAGAGGCCAACATGACTATGTAATTAGAAGTGATTTTCTTTTTATTTTTTAAAAGAGATTTTCAATTACAACTCTATGATAATTTTATACAATTAACCCTCTTACTCTTGCAATTTATATCTAAATAGACATATTATCTACAACCATAGTGTGGCAGGAAAGGATGCAGACATGGTATCTACTTAGACTTGGAGTGAGGGAAACATAAATGAGAAAGTACAGAGACTTGATTCTAAGGGTTGAATAATTTCTGGACAAAAGAGGAATTCTAATGGATAAGAATAATGGATTGAATACCAGCAGTTATCTCAAAACCAAAGTGGAGCATTAATATGGCTTTTCGCCACTTAAGCTAACCTGGTCATAAATAATTACGGAGGTAATATGGATAAATATAATCTTAAAAACTACTATCTGTGGTAAAAAGCACCATATGTGATTCTGATAAATTTAAACACACAATTTAAGTGCATTTCCTGGTTTTAAAAATGGCTGCAATTTACATGTATTACTGGCATAAATATAGAATGCCTCATATATATTGGGTGATTAATGAATAAGTTAACTGAACAAGTGGCTAGATAGCATAAAAGAAAGAACAGTAAATTTCACATCAGAAGACCAATATAATCTTCAGGGCTGAATGAGAAGTTAAGAGTCTTGGTCATATCACAGCTAGCCATTTGCCGTGCAAGACTTTTAACCTCTGTGTTCAGATCTTTCTTTTGTGAACAGAGATTAGGAAAGACCAAATAGCAAACCAAGAGTTCTAACAAAAAGTCTATCATTCAATGCCCTTATATAAGAGAGAAAGTGTGTCTGGCCTTGAAGAGGAACATGAATTTAGATGAAAAATTCAATTATCCTGAGCTAGAAATCCAAGTCTTTTATACATCTATATAATAATGAAAATAACTGTGCTATCAAAATTACATCAGTTTTATTTTTTTCCTGTGCCAAAGCAAAAACACACTTAATAACCGGGGGTCACACATTCAAAGCAGCCATGTTCTTTCAGGAGCCAAGCAAAAATCACAAATATGGGCCGGGTGTGGTGGCTCATGCTTGTAGTCCCAGCTACTCGGAAGGGTGAGGTAGGAGGATTACTTCAGCCTGGGAGGTTGAACCTACAGTGAGCCCTGATCGCACCACTGCACTACAGCCTGGGCGACAGAGTGGGACCCAGTATCAAAAACAGCAACAACAAAAAGAAAATAATAAACATGTAAACACCCTCAAATATAAAATAATATGACATGATGGGTCTATGGCTAATAGGAGAGTATATGTCTCCCAATAGCCTTCACAATCAATTATTGTTTTCCTAAACACTGCCTCTCAAAGCCCATCTTTGTCTACATGTGGGCAGTGGGCCATAAGATTGTGACCCCCAGTCTTAAGCTGTCTATTATTAATAGCATTAAAGTGTCTTCTTTCATTTGGATATTGATGTTGCTTCTCACGAGTCAGTAAACTACCTTATCAATGATCAATTTCCTCCTCATCTTACCTGATGCTATCAACAGCATTTAACCCAGTTGATCCCTTCCCCTCCTTGATAACTTTCTTCATCTGACTTCCCTGGATACCACACACTCAGGTTTTCCTCTTACTTTTACAGCCATTCCTGAGTCCCCTTGACTAGTTTTTCCCCTTCTCCTAGATCTCCAAAAGTTGGAGTTCTCTACGGTTTCCTCCCTTTTGTATCTACACACTCATTTCTTTGCTGATAACCAGTCTCATGTCTTTAACAACCATATGCTGTCAACTACCAAGTTTGTATCTCCAGCCAGGACCACTCTCCTGAACTCCAACTTCCTATATCCAACTGCCATTCAGCATCTCCACATAGATGTCTAATTGACATCTTAATATTAAGATGTCTAAAACTGAACTCCTGATCCATGTGCATTCTTACCAATCACAGTTGATAGCAACTATTCTTTCAGTTGTCAATGCCAAAAATCTTCTTGTCATCTTGACATCTCTATTTTTCTTACATTTCACATTTTGGTATATTAAGACATCATACTAGGTGTTTCCTAATAAATATAGAATCTGACTACTTTTCACCACCTTCATTGCTTCCATCCTTGTGCAAGCCACCATTCTCTCCTGAGGAGTACTACAATAGGCCTCTGCTTGCATCATTACCCCATATGTACTATTCTCAACAGCAGCCACAGCAATCCTATTAAAACCCAAGTAAAAGGCCAGGCGTGGTGGCTCATGCCTGTAATTCCGGCACTTTGGGAGGCCGAGGCAGGTGGATCACCTGAGCTCAGGAGTGAGAGATCAGCCTGACCAACATGGAGAAACCTCATCTCTACTAAAAATACAAAATTAGCTGGGCATGGTGGCACACGCCTGTAGTCCCAGCTACTTGGGAGGCTGAGGCAGGAGAATCAATTGAACCTGGGAGGTGGAGGTTGCAGTGAACCAAACTGTGCCACTGCACTCCAGCCTGGGCAACAAGAGTGACAGTCAGTCTCAAAAAAAAAAAAAAAAAAAAAAGAAAAAGAAAAAGAAAAAGAAACCCAAGTAAAATTATTTCACGCCTGTAAGCAAAGGCCTGCCATGTCTCCATGTTTTACTCAGAATCAGGCCATTGTAGCTTCTTATAAGGTCTTTCCAAATATCTCCCTTGCCACCGTCATCTTCCCTGTCATTTCCTCTCCTATCACTGCCCCTTAGTTCAAGTTGCTTTAGCCACACTGAACACCTTACGATTCCTTGAACATACTTGTAATGTTTTTATATAACTCTTAATTATTTCCTCTGCCAGGAAAATTATTCCCCTGGATATTTGCTTGACAAAATCCCTTACCACATTTAATGTGGGCTCCATATTCTACCCTCTCAATGAGCAAACCCTGACCACTTGCGAAACAGTCACAACCACACCACTGGCACTTCTAATCCCATTTATGGCGCACCACAAAGGTTATCAATTTCTAATAGTCTCTATACTTTGCACTCATTGTCACTTAACACAAAATTGATGATTTTTCTTTAACAAGAACTTTTATATATTTCTCAAGATAATTAACATATAAATATCTAAGTAAATCATGGATAGGTAATGGTGAGATTTATCTACAATTCATAAAAATAAATAAATCATGGATAACTTGCTGAGACAGATATACAATTAATCAGTCATCCGTTTACATTTTAACATTCTTAAAGCTTTCCTATTATAGAAAAAATTATTTTTCCAGGTTTATAAAAAGTTTTCTCCTACTGTAAAATTGAGAATAAAGAACTGATGCAAATGTGAAATAAACCCAATATAAAGGCTTTGCAAAATGCCTGTTAATTTTATTTTTTCTTTTGTTAAATTTATTTTTTAATTGACAAGTAAAAGTTGTAGGCTGGGCATGGTGGCTCACACCTGTAATCCCAGCACTTTGGGAGGCCGAGGCAGGAGGATCACCTGAGGTCAGGAATTCGAGACCAGCTTGGCCAACATGGTGAAACGTCATCTCTACTAAAAATACAAAAATTAGCCGGGCATGGTGGCGGGTGCCTGTAATCCCAGCTACTCGGGAGGCTGAGGCAGGAGAACTGCTTGAACCTGGGAGGCGGAGGTTGCAGTGAGTCGAGATCACGCCACTGTACTCCAGCCTGGGCAACAGAGTGAGACTCTGTCTCAAAACAAACAAACAAACAAACAAACAAACAAAAGTTGTATATACTTATGGTGTACTATATGATTTTTCTGTATATATACATTATGAAATGGCTAAATCAAGCTGTTTTAACATATATTAGCTCACATACTTACCATTTTTTTGTGTGGTGAGAACACTTAAAATCTGTCACCAGCAGTTTTCAAGTATATTGTTATTAACTATAGGCACCATGATGCACAATAGATTTCTTGAACTTATTTTTTGTATCTAATTAAAATTTTGTGTCCTTTGACAAACATCTCCCCAATCCCCCAACTCTCAAATGCTGGCAATCACCATTTCAGGTAGTTTCATTTGTAAAGTACATCTTACATGTAGATACTAGTTTATTTAGAGCTTATCAAGCAATATAAAAAAAAGATCCCAGAAACCATAAAACAAGTTCTCTCCATGTTTTACCTAAACTTTCGATGCTTAAAATTGAACAGATCAGCTACTGGAGGAAATATTATGGTTTTGTCTGACAGCTTCTGTTCACTGTCAAAATTCTGCCAACTAGTTGTTAGCACAGGCAAAAATTTGTCACTGAAGAGACTAATGCATTAAGCCTAAAAGTCAAATTGCTCATGAAAGGTGAGGTGACTGTTTTTAAGAACCAACAGCTATGTTTTTATTAGAGGTAAAGCTCTCATGATTATACGGCCACTTATATCAGAAATTCAGCCACTTTACCCTCAGTGAACAATTTATCTTCCAGACTGGATTCATTGTCTATGCAACTGATACAATTCCCTGGTTTAGAGCTTATTATCACGCTGCAAACTGAGTAACATTCCCCCAGACATAAGTGTCTGCAGAGCTCCCCTTAACAAGAGTCAAGTGTCCTTTTCAACTTTGCTAAAACACTAAGATACCCTGAACAAGCTTAATTGAATTATTTTGTTTTACTAAAGTATGCAGATTTGTTCAGTTTTTTCTTCTTCTTTTTTTTCATAATAATCAGGACCTCAGGTACACGTAAATGAATTCTCTGCTCCTTTTGAAGAAGAAGATCAAGAAGAAATTCCCCAAGTGCAAAATCAAAAAGAAAAGAAAGCTTTCTTTGCTTACTTGAGCTATACATCTCTTAACGTTACTGTAATGCTTTCGTAAATAACGAAAATAAGTCAAGATCAGGTAATTATGCATTTTTCCTTAGCTATTTTCCTAAGAGGGCAAATTTATTAAAACTTCAATGCATTTTCAAGTTATATTAAGTAGCATCTGCATGACACTATGGTTGACAATGCCTTTCAACTTCATTTGCATTTTGTCTTTACAATTCATTGAAAATTTGAAAGTAACGGACAATCATTGGAAGCTTATGAGGTCCAGCACTGTGTTAGGTACTTCACCATATCACATCTCAGTAAGGTAGGTATCACTATGTCTTAATTTTTAGATGCGGAACCTGAATATTTTCCTGTTGCATCATTTTTTTTTGCATCTGATGTTTTCGAAAGGCAGAATAATCATCAGAACTAACTTTATTCAGTGCCTACGAGTGGTTGCACTATGAGGTGGTGCACTACGAACTTTATCTTATTGCTAATTTTCATTAAAGCCATGTAAGAAAGGTATTAGATACTTATTTTACAAATGAGGAAGCTGAGCCCTGGTGACATTCAATAAATGACCCCAAGTCACATAACAAGAACTGGCAGAATCAGGATTCTAGGCTGCGCTCTCCACCAAGCCATGCTGCCAAACACGATGATCCCTTTTGCTTTGCCTTTCTTTTTTTCTTTTTTTGAGACAAGGGCAATTCTGTCACCCAGGTTGGAGTACAGTGGCACAATCACTGCTCACTGCAGCCTCAACCACCTGAGCTCAAGTGACACTCCCACCTTAGACTCCCCAGTACTTGGGACACAGGAGCATGCCACCACGCCCTGGTAATTTTTTAATTTTTGTAGAGAAGGAGTCGCCCTATATTGCCCAGGCTGTTCTAAACTCCTGGGCTCAAGCGATCCTCCCACCTTCAGACTCCCAAAGTGTTGCGATTACTGGTGTGAGCCACCATGTCTAGCCTATGATGATCCTTCTTTGATCCTCTTCACTAGCTTGACGCTTAGTAAATTCTAAACAATATCTTGAATTTTCCTAATGTGATGTTACTTTTTTAAACAATCACAACTTTTTTTTTTTTTTTTAAATCTAACAAGACACTATTTTCCAAGTAATCCACATGAAGTGAGCAAAGACTCATTTGGATACTAATTTTATAGTGCAAATTGGTACAGAGAAAGTTGCTGTGACCTGTGGTTATACTTGTAAATGTTGCCCTTGGGCTTGCAAAGTATTCTCCAGAGTCAAGCAAATGCTCATATAATCAAGCTACCCTTTCTGAGGTAATCACTTTTTAACCAACTATTTTTTATGTCAAGTACATTCCTTTGGGTAATAATGAGAGGTCTGGTATTATACCCTCATACTGTACAGTGTTTTAATTAAAAGAGGTGTCACTGAATACGTAAACATTTTGTGTCTGTCAGGATCTATAATCATGCAAATGGAAAAGAGCTGGGAAAGAAAACACACATCTTTTCTGTTTATATTTCAATTAGGATGTGAAAGTTCATTGCTGAAAGTGAAGATTTCAGATTTTATAAAAGACATTAAGACATGTCTTTTTTTAGTTCTAAGCTGCATTGACTTCTACCAACAGTAACATTTAATAATTTCATGTTATACATATATGTTGCATTTGAAACTACAAAATACGATTAAACTAAGTCACCCATTTTTAGATTTATAACAATATGGTGTTATAAATCACAATGTTTTATTTCAGTATTTCAATGTGGCATGGTGAATTAGACCTTTCCAAATTGGTAAGTTTTTCTGGAGCTGAAAATAAAACTTCCTAAAAGGTACACGTGCACTTTTCATGTCATCAGGTCATTTTGTAACATGTAATGATAAATGGTTAAGCATACCTGAAATACATTATTATAAAGTCGCATTAGCCTCAGAAAAATTAAGCTAAGACTGAAAGAGGGGATAGTTAAAAGAAAAACAAATAAATAACTTTTGCTGTCCAAAGAACTCTAGCCTAAAATCAGGAACCTGAGATTTGTGCTGTACAAAAACTAGCCATAAGACCTTCGCCAACGCTATTTGCTTGTGACTCAGTCACTTTAACTGTGAGACAGGATAACAAACTAAAGAAAAAATAACAAATGTGGTGGTATTTTGAGAGAGAAAGACTATTTACAAATCTGAAATATTTCTATTGTTATTTTATTGTTTATACTGCAGAGAGAGTGAATATAAGTACTTAACAATGGGAACCTATTGAAAAAAATATTAAAACAGCACAGAAGGAAATATAAAGAACACTTAACCTTCTATCCTGAATGCACTCTGCAGAAAAAGAAAATACTACGTTGTGTAATCAGATTTTAAAAATTAAAATGTGAAGATTTTCTATTACAGTGAAGAGTTGATTTTTAAAAATCTTAAAAACCAGAGGTGAAAGAAAAGCAAATGGATCGCATTCAGAAGACATTGTTCAAGTTCTGGCATTACCCTTTATTAGCTGGGTGAAAAGGCTAAATCTCTGAGTATAAATTTCTCATCACTAAAATCAGAGTAATATTTCCTTTCAGCCTTATTCATGAAATAAGAGAATATAAAGCTGCTCTTTAAATTATAACAAGCAATATTAGTTTAAGAGATTTGTTGTATAACTAAGTTGTTCCTGCTAATATAGTTATTAAAAAGTTAAATATTAACCTGTATAGATAGAGACAACAGAATAAAGTACTCCTAAATTTAAAATTTGTACTCATGTGATGTTGCTAGGGAGGTCTGCCTCTTTTCTATTTTGTCAGCTCTCTGGGAAGGTTGAACGCTCAATTGGAAACAAGGAAATACGTCTGCTTATCTCCTTCTCCTACAACAGGGGTCCTCAACCTTTTTGGCACCAGGGACCGGTTTCGTAGAAGACAATTTTCCATGGCTGGAAGGTGGGGGTGAGTGGATGGATAATGGTTTCAGGATGAAACTATTCCACCTCAGATAATCAGGCATTAGTTAGATTTCTCATAAAGAGTGCACAATCTAGATCCTTTGAATGAGCAGTTCAAAGATTCTCCTGTGAGAATCTAATGATGCTGCTGATCTGACAGGAGGCGAAGTTCAGGGGGTATATGCTTGCTTGCCACTGCTCACCTCTTGCTGTGCAGCCTGGCTCCTAACAGGCCATGGATAGGTACCGGTCCATGGCCCATGGTTTGGGGACCCCTGTCTTACAGCATTCTCAGTCATACAGCATGTCCATACCATCCCAATAACTACACACTGGTAACAGACAAAAAAAGGGGAGAAAAGAATGACACTAAATAGGTCCCTTCCATCATCTGTCCTTGGATGAAGCTGGAAGCCATCATCCTCAGCAAACTAACACAGGAACAGAAAACCAAACACCGCATGTTCTTACTCATAAGTGGGGGTCGAACAATGAGAACATATGGACACAGAAATGGGAACAACTCACATTGGGGCCAGTCGGGGGGTGTGGAGTGAAGAGAAGGAGAGCGTTAGGACAAATATTTAATGCATGTGGGGCTTAAAAGCTAGATGACAGGCTGATGGGTGCAGCAAACCACCATGGCTCATGTATAGCTATGTGATAAACCTGCACGTTCTGCACTTGTATCCTGGAACTTAAAGTAAAATTTAAAAATAAAATAAAATAACATAACATAACAAAATAAAATAAAATAAATTTCCTTTCACCCAACAAACTATTCTTTATTTTATGCAATAAAATTTATTTTAAAAATATGTGCCTGTTAAAATACAGGGTAGCTTTTCAATATGTCTTTTTCTTTTTTGAAAGGCAATTATTATTTGATTTTATTTATTTTTTAAATTATACTTTAAGTTCTGGGGTACATGTGTACAACGTGCAGGTATGTTATATAGGTATACATGTGCCGTGTTGGTTTGCTGCACCCATCAACTCATCATTTACATTAGGTATTTCTCCTAATGCTATTCCTCCCCCAGCCCCCACCCCCGACAGGCCCCCGTGTGTGATGTTCCCCGCCATGTGTCCATGTGTTCTCATTGTTCAACTCCCACTATGAGTAAGAACACAAACTATTCTTTAGTTGAATAACACATCTCTTTATATTCTAGGGAATAGTATTCTGAATAAGTTAATTTTGCCTCCAAAAGCATCAAATATTCATTCTCTTGAAATTCATTGTCTTGAAACCGACCCTATAGTACCATAGACAGTTGTTTTTGGAAAAACATAGATATTGATACTTCTGGTCTTAAAGCTTGACACTTATATTTGTTTTATCTGCATTCCTTCCACAGTAATTGATGTTCAAGCCTCTCAAAAAAAAAAAAAAAATCAAAGAACTGAAACTCACCAGATCAGGGCATCCAGACTATGAGATGCCAGACCCCTCATTCATCATGATTGTTTCCTTGCCCCTCTCTAGTCCCTGTCTTCTAACACATTGTTACATTTCTTCCCTGCTATATGAAAACCTAATTTTAGACAGTCAAGGAGAGGGATTTGAGGCTGAGCTCCTGTCTCCTTGGCTGCAGTACCCAATTAAAGCCTTCTTTCTTCTTCCTTGGTAATACTTGTCATCTCAGTCATTGGCTTTCTGTGCAGTGAGCAGCAGAACCTAGACCAAATCCCTGCTGTTTTGGGGACACTTTCAACGGACAAAATGTGGGCTTCTAAAAATTAGAGAAAATCAAATGTATGGTTTTAATAGATTTCCTTTCTCTTGTAAGCCAATGTTTAACTTCTTAAAGTGATAACTAACAGTTGTTTAAAGAACTTTATAAATTGAACAAAGTCTTTTATTAAGAGATAGATATAAAGAAACACCAATGGAGAATCAATTCATCTTAAGCTGGGACAAAGATATCAGGTTTCATAAATTGTAAAAATGACTTCATTGTCAAGTCCCTTAATTGGTCTCTCATCTATAAATGAAGTTTAACTCACAGCGTGTCTAGAAGACACTCCACTCACCTAATGTCTGCTCTCAACAAAGCCAGAGCTGGGAATTTCACATCTAATGTACATGGCCTCTAATTGTTATTTTGACTATGAATAAAAAGGAAAAAAAAGTCAAAAATGGAATTTGCAAGGGCCCACCTGCATGCTTGACATACAAAGATAATACATTGTGTGATACACAGTGTTGGTATGAATGAACTTTTCTACTCTTGTGTGCTCTCAAATGTAACTTACTCTGACAAACAGAATAAATTAAAAACAATCTTCTGAACTACTATTATTTCTATTATTATTCCATATTCAGCTTTCTCATGCACTTTTATATTATCTCCACTTCCATTATAAGTCATTCAAATAGAGGATTGTCATAACTTTCCTCTATTTCCAATAACTTTAAGTTTATCCTCTGTTCTTTTAAAGAGCTGAATGTACATTAAATTACTGAATGCAAAAGTCAAGAGAATATTTCCTTTTTCCATGCATTGTTAAAATGCTAAGGCTATTACAAACTATCTGTCACTGGTATTCAAAAATATCTGTAAAAAGATTAAAAACTCAGTGACCCACAAATGATAGCAAGGTTTGGCACCATTTAAACTAAATACAAGCAGTTTCCTTCAGCTCTGTCCTTATGTATGTCTCCTGTTTTCAAGAGCTGTCTGCTGTTCCTAAAGATTCTAAGGGTTGAAGCCCTTACCCTAGTCATTAAAGGTCATCTGACACCACATGTTGTTAGGCCAGAGAGGCACAGTTGTAGTATGCTCTAGTACAACTTGTCAGCTCTCTAAACAAAGCACATGTAAGTCCTGCTGATGGAGGGAAATCTGGAAAGAAAACTCCACACTTTAGCAGGAGCATTTTCAAATAGAAAAGATAATGTAAAAGTAGTATTTTAATTCAAAGACTATGATGCTCAATAGTATAATGTTACATCATGGTTTTCTTTCTAAGTGATCTTGATCTTCATGCAACCATAATAACTAAGTTTTCAATTAAGAAATGATATTGTTCATTAATAGAACTTAGCACCATCATGTTAACACTTGACATGCATTCTTTCTAGCTGAACAGCTAGATAAAACCTTGCAATATAAATAACAAGTCTTAGGCAAGACTCTGATAACTATATAATAGACCTGCTAACAAAACAATGTTTCTCAAGTTTGCATTGGCTAGTCTGGGTCCTTGGTGGTTCCATATGAATTTTAGAATTCCTTTTTATATTTCTGTGAAAAATAACATTGGCATTTTGATAGGAATTGCATTGAATCCATAGATTGCTTTGGATGGTATGGACATTTTAACAATATTAATTCCTTCAATCTAAGAACACAGGATATCTATTTATTAATGTCTTCTTCATTTCATTCACTGATGTATTATAGTTTTCAGTGTACAGATCTCTCATCTTTCCCGGTTAAATCTATCCCTAAATTTATTAATTTTGATGTTTCTTGATATGGTTTGGCTGTGTCCCCAGACATATCTCATCTTGCATTGTAGTTCCCATAATCCCCACATGTTGGTTACCCTCATGATGTTCTTGTGATAGTGAGTGAGTTCTCACAAGATCTGATGGTTTTATAAGGGGCTTTTCCTTGTTTCACTCGGCACTTCACCTCATTGTTGCCATGTGAAGAAGGACACGTTCGCTTCTACTTCTGCCATGATTGTAAGTTTCCTGAGGCTTCTCCAGCCATGCAGAACTGTGAGTCAATTAAATCTTTTTTCCTTTACAATGACCCAGTCTCTGGTATGTCCTTATTAGCAGTGTGAGAACAGACTAATACAGTAAATTGGTACCAGGAGTGGGGTGCTACTGTAAAGATAACTGAAAATGTAAAGATAAATGAAAATGTGGAAGCGATTTTGGAAATGGGTAACAGGCAGAGGTTGGAAAAGCTTGGAGGGCTCAGAAGAAGACAGAAAGAGGTGGGAAAGTTTGAAACTTCCTAGAGACGGTGAATGGCTCTGACCAAAATGCTGATAGTGGTATGGACAATGAAGTTCAGGCTGAGGTGATGTCAGATGGAAAAGGGGAACTTGTTGGGAAGTAAAATAAAGGTGACTCTTGCTATGCTCTATCAAAGAGACTGGTGGCATTTTGCCCCTACCCTAGAGATCTGTGAAATTCTGAACTTGAGAGAGATGATTTAGGGTGTCTGGCAAAAGAAATTTGTGAGTAGCAAATCATTCAAGAGGTGATTTGGGTGCTGTTAAAAGCATTCAGTTTTATGTATTCACAAAGATACAGTTTGGAATTGGAACTTATGTTTAAAAGGGAAGCAGAACATAAAAGTCCAGAAAATTTGCAGCCTGACAATGCAATAGAAAAGAAAAACCCATTTTCTGATAAGAAATTCAAGCTGGCAGCAGGAGTTTGCATAAGTAACAAGGAGTCAAATGTTAATTGCCATGACAATGGAGAAAATGTCTCCAGAACATGTCAGAGGTCTTCATGTCAGCCCCTTCCATCACAGGCCCAGAGGCTTAGGGGGAAATTTTTTTTTTTTTTTTTTCTGGACCCAAGTCCTTGTTGCTTTGTGTAGTCTTGGGACTTGGTGCACTGTGTCCCATCCATGACTAAAAAAGGCCCATATACAGCTCAGGCTGTTGCTTCAGAGGATGCAAGCCCCAAGGCTTGGCAGCTTACACATAGTGTTAGGCCTGCAGGTGCACAGAAGTCCAGAATTGAGGTTTGGGAACTTCTGTCTAGATTTGAAAAGATGTATGTAAATGCCTGGATGTCCAGGCAGTGGTGTGCTGCAGGGGCAGATTTCTCATGGAGAACCTCTGCTAGGGCAGTGCAGAAGGGAAATGTGGGGTCAGAGACCCCAAAAAGAGTCTCCAATGGGGTACAGCCTAGTGGAGCTGTGAGAACAGGGCCACAGTCCTCCATACCCCAGAATGGTATATCTACTGACAGCTTGCACCACGCACCTGGAAAACCCAGAGACACTCAACGTCAGCCTGTGATTGCAGCCAGGATGGTGGGCTATATCCTGCAAAGCCAGAGGGATGGACCTGCCCAAGGCAATAAGAGTTCACCTCTTGCATCAGCACACCTTGTGTGTGAGACATGGAGTCAAAGGAGATCATTTCAGAGCTTTAAGATTTGACTGCCCTGCTGGATTTTGGACTTCCATGGGGCCTCTAGCCACTTTGTCTTAGCCAATTTCTCCCATATGGAATGGGTGTATTTACCCAATACCTGTTATCCCATTGTATCTAGATAGTAACTAACTTGCTTTTGATTTTACAGGCTCATAGGCAGAAGGGACTTGCCTTGTCTCAGATGAGACTTTTGGACTTGGACTTTTGATTTAATACTAAAATAAGTTAAGACCTTGGAGGACTGTTGGAAGGGTGTGATTTTGTTTTGAAACATAAGGACATGAGATCTGGGAGGGGCTGGGGTGGAATGATATGGTTTGGGTGTGTCCCCACCTAACTCTCATCTTGAATTGTAGCTCCTATAATCCCCATGTGTCATGGGAGAGACCTGGTGGGAGGTAATTTAATAAGGGGGGTATTACCTTCATGCTGTTCTCATGAGAGTGAGTGAGTTCTCATGAGATCTGATGGTTTTATAAGGACTTTTCCCCCTTTTCATAGGCACTTCTCCTTGCCGCTGCCACGTGAAGCAGGATATGTTTGCTTCATATTCTGCCATGATTGTAAGTTTCCTGAGGCCTCGACATGCTGAACTGTGAGTCAATTAAACCTTTCCATTTATAAATTACCTAATGGCAGGTATGTCTTTATTAGCAGCATGAGAAGAGACTAATACCCAACTGTAAATGGTATTGCTTTTTAAATTTCTCCTTTTGAGAGTTAATTGTTAGTGTATAGAAATGCATCTGATCTTTCCCTGTTAATTTTGTACCCTGCAACTTTACTGAATTCATTTATTCATTCTAGTAATTTTTTTTTGGCAGAGTTTTTAGAGTGTTGTGAATGTAAGATTATGTCATCTTCTAACAGAGACAACTTTACTTCTTCTTTTCAATTTGGAAGCCTTTTATTTCTTTCTCTTGCCTCATTACCCTGGCTAGGATTTCCAGTACTATGTTGACTAGAAGTGGCAAGAGTGAGCATCCTTGCTCCTGATCTTAACAGAAAAGATTTCAGCTTTTCATTGGAGTATGACGTTATCTGTTAGCTTGTCACATTTGACATTTATCATGTTGAAGTATATTTTTCCTTACCTAATTTGGTGAAGCTTGTCAAACTATTTTTCTGCATCTGTTGAGATGATTCTATAATTTTTATCTTTCATTCTCTTAATATAGTGTATCTCATTTATTGATTTCTGTATGTTGAACTGTTCTTGCACTCCAGGGATAATTTCCATATGATTATGGTGTATGATCATTATCACGTGCTGTTAAATTTGAGTTGCTAGTATTTTGTTGAAGATTTTTGCATTGTGTTAATC
This sequence comes from Macaca nemestrina, assembly GCF_043159975.1. Classification (NCBI taxonomy): domain Eukaryota; kingdom Metazoa; phylum Chordata; class Mammalia; order Primates; family Cercopithecidae; genus Macaca; species Macaca nemestrina. The sequence continues at coordinate 62,824,751 of NC_092145.1, forward strand.
AAGGATATTGACCTTAAATGACAAAGCTTGGGGCATCACATTTTATGATTTCAAAGTATATTACAAAACCATAGTAAACAAAACAATATAATGCTGGTATGAAAATAGACATATAAACTGATAGAACAGAATATGGAGCCCAGAAATAAATCCACATGTATAGAGTCAACTAATCTTTGACAAGAGCATCAAGAACACACAATGGCAAAAGGATTGTCTCTTCAACAAACTGTGTTGGGGAAACTGGATAGCCAGACCCACAAAATAAAAGTGCACCCTATACCACTTACAAAAATTAACTTGCAGTAAAGACTTCAGTATAAGACCTGAAACCTGGCCAGGCATGGTGGCTCATGCCTGTAATCCTAGCACTTTGTGAGGCGAAGGTAGGTGGATCACCGAGGTCAGGAGTTCAAGATCAGCCTGGCCAACATGGTGAAAGCCTGTCTCTACAAAAATACAAAAATTAGCCAGGCATGATGTGGGGAGCCTGTAATCCCAGCTATTTGGAAGGCTGAGGCAGGCGAATTGCTTGAACCTGGGAGGTGGAGGTTGTAGTGAGCTGAGATTGCGCCACTGCACTTCAGCCTAAGTGACAGACCAAGGCTCCTTCTCAAACAACAGCAACAACAAACAAAATGAGAAAACACAAAACCTGACACCAAAAACTCCTAGAAGAAAACATAGGGGAAAAGTTCCTTGACATTGGTCTTGGCAATGATTATTTTTTATGACACCAAAAATATCGCAACAAAAACAAAAATAAACAAGTGGAATTGCATTAAACTAAAAAGCTTATACACAGCAAAGGAAACAAACAATGAAATGAAGAGGCAACCTAAAGAATGAGAGAAAATGTTTATCTCATAGGGGGTTAATATCTAAAATATATAAGAAACACATACAACTCAAGAGTAAGCAAAAACCAAATAATACATTTTAAAAATGGGCAAAAGAATCGAATAGACATTTTCCCAAAGAAGATATACAAATGGCCAAGGAAAGGTGCTCAGCATCGCTAATCATCAGGGAAATGCAAATTAAAACCACAAGCAGATATTACTTCACATCTATTTAAATGGTCATTATCAAATTTGAAAAGATAACAAGTACTGGTGAGGATGTAGAGGAAAGGGAACACTTGCACACTGTTGTTGGGGATATAAATTGGTACAGCTGTTATGAAAAACAATAAGGAGTTTCCTCAAAAAATTTTAAAAATAGAACTACATTACATGATCCAACAACCCCTCTTCAGAGTATATATCCAAAGGAAATGACATCAGTATCTCAGAGAGATAGCTGTACACTTATGTTTAATGTAGCATTCACAATACCCAAGATATGGAAACAACATGAATGTCAGTTGATGAATGAATGAATGAATGAATGAATGAAGAAAGAAAATGTGGTATGCAATGGAATATTATTCAGCAATTAAAAAAAGGAAAACCTACCATTTGCAACAACTTGAATGAACTTGGAGGACATGGCTTATTTAAGCCAGTCAAAGGAAGAAAAATACTGCATGATTCCATTTACATATGGAATCTAAAAAGAAAATATAATGTTGTACTTAGAGAAACAGAATAGGATGGTGGATGCCAGGAGCTGGAGCGTGGAAAATGGGGAGACGTTGGTTAAAGGACATAAATGTTCAGTTGAATATGCAGACAAATACGTTCTGAGGCTCTAAAATACCACATAGTGACTATAGTGTTTTGTAGACTTGAAATTTACTAAGAGAGTAGATGTCAAGTGTTCTCATCAAAAATAAAAAAAGGATAACTATTTTGTAACAGTCACACAATGTACACATATATCGAATCATCAAGTTTTGCACTATAATATATACAATTTTGTCAATTGTGTCTCAATACAGTTTAAAAAACGACTCCAAAAATAAACAGTGTAAAAATTTTACATTTTTACATAAAATTAAATTTAACTTATCTAAATTATTTCAGAGAGAAAGGAATCGGGCATTATGAATCTGTTATTACTGCCATTGACACTACCAACAGCTGGGAAAAATGTGTTATCTGTATAGTGGGAACAGTGCCCCTTTATACTGAGGTCCATCTTATTAGTATTTTTTGTTGAATATTCTTCATTAATAATATCAAAATATATGTCAGACATGTTGAAGTTTTCCTCATGAAACATGCTTTAGTTGTTTCCATAAATTTAAACAGTGAGAGAAGAACAGTTTACAAAGGTGTATTTTAAAAATGTCGCAAAAAACACGATCCAAGATGGCTAATTAGAAGCAACTGTTGTCCACGTATTCACGGAGAGGAATAAGAAGGGGTGAGGGAATTCAGCACCTTCAATTGAAATATCCAGATTCTCACACTGAGACTGACTAGGAAAACAACTCCACCCACAAAAAAAAATGAAGACAAGTGGGGGAAGGTGATGGCCCCATGGGGGAGTGGCATGGCGCCAAAGGAACCCCCACCCCCAGTTGAGGGAAGTAGTGAATGATTGCGCAACCCCACCTGAAAAATCACACTTCTCCCATGGATCTTTGCAACCCATGGATCTGGATATCCCCTCATGAGCCCACGCCACCATGGCCTTGAGTCTGGCACACAGAGCTCTGTGGAGTCTCGGCAGAGCAGCCATTCAGACACACACAGGCACCCAGGAACTTTACGTGCTCTGGGCTCGGGATCCCCAGTAAGGTGGGAAATCCATCCGCACATATCCCTAGGAAGGGGGCTGAATCCAATGAGCCAAGCAGCATTGTTTTGTGGGCCCCACTTCCTGTCACCTCACAAGTTAAGACCCACTGGCTTGGAATCCCAACTAGCCAATGGCAGCAGGTTGGAGTCTGCCTGAGATGGATCTGAGTTCCTGGGGGGAGGGGTGGCCACCATCTCTGTGGTTTGGTAGACTCAGCCGTTCCAGCCTGCCAGCTGTGGAGAATACAGATGGTCCAGATAAGGAAGGGCCCCCCACAATGCAGCACAGCTGCCTTGCCAGTTGGTGGCCAGACTGCTTTTTTAAGTGGGACCCTGATCCATTCTTTCTCACAGGGCAGGACCTCTCTAAGGGGGCTCCAGCCACTCCAGCCAGGGTACTATGAATAGAGCTCTGATCCCTCCCTGTGATGGAGCTTGCAGTGGGAGGGGTGGCCTCCATCTTTGTGGAATGGCCAACTCAGCTGCTTCGGCCTGCCAGCTTTGGAGAATTCACGTAGTCCAGATGAGGAAGAGACCCCCTCAATGCAGCACGTCTGCTCTACCCAAAAGCAGCCAGACTACTTCTAGGTGCAGGTGCAGATCCTTTATCTTATTCCTCCTGACTGGGAAAGACCTGCCAACAGGGGTATCCAGTCTCCTCCTACAGGTGCATGTGGGCTGGCAATAGATCAGTATCCCCCTGTGATGGAGCTTCCAGAGGAAGGATCTGGCTATTATCTTTGCTGTTTCTTGGCCTTCACTGGTAATACTTCCAGGTATGGGAGAAACTGGGTCTAAAGCAGACCCCCAGCAAACTGCAGCAGCCATACAGTAGCAACTAGGGTCTAAAGCAGACCCCCAGCAAACTGCAGTAGCCATACAGTAGAGTAGCCTAACTGTTGAAAGGAAAAAAAAAAAAAAAGCAAAAAACAGAAAACAACAACAACAACAAAAAAGACCCCACAAAAACCTAATTCAAAGGTCAGCACCTAAAAGATTGAAGGTAGGTAAGCCTGCAGATATGAGAAAGAATCAATGCAAAAACGCTGAAAACTCAAAAAGCCAGAGTGCTTCTCCTCCAAATGACCACAACACCTTTCCAGCAAGGGCACAGAACTGGGCTGAGGCTGAGATGGCTGAATTGATAGAATTAGGCTTAAGAAAGTGGGTAATAACGAACTACGTTGAGCTAAAGGAGCATGTTGTAACCCAATGCAAAGAAGCTAAGAATCATGATAAAACGAACTGGTAGCCAGAATAGCTAGTTTAGAGAGAAACATAACTGACCTGAGGGAGCTGAAAAACACAAGAACTTCACAATGCAATCACAAGTATCAACAGTAGAATAGACTAAGCAGAGGATAGAATCTCAGAGCTTGAAGGCTGTCTTTATGAAATAAGACAGAAAGACAAAAATAGATAAAAAAAGAATGAAAAGGAACAAACAAAACCTCTGAGAAATATGGATTATGTAAAGAGATGAAACCTATGACTGACTGGGGTACAAGAAAGAGATGGGGAGAATGGAACCAACTTGGAAAACATACTTCAGGATATCATGCAGGAGAACTTCTCCAACCTAGCAAGATAGGCCAACATTTAAATTCAGGAAATCCAGAGAACCCCAGTAAGATACTCCATGAGAAGATCAACCCCAAGATACATAATGATCAGATTCTCCAAGGTCAAAATAGAAGAAAAAATGTTAAGGGCAGTCAGAGAGAAAGGCCAGGTTACTGACAAAGGGAAACCCATCAGACTAACAGCAGACTTCTCAGTGGAAATCCTACAAGCCAGAAGAGATTTGGGGCTAATATTCAACATTCTTAAAGAAAAGGATTTCCAACCCAGAATTTTGTATCTGGCCAAACTACATTTAATAAGGGAAGGAGAAATAAGATCCTTTTCAGACAAGCGAATGCTAAGGGAATTCATCACCACCAGGCCTACCTAGCAAGAGATCCTGAAGGAAGAACTAAATATGGAAAGGAAAAACCATTGCCAGCCACTACAAAAACACAATGAAGTACACAGACAAGTGACACTATGAAGCAACTACATAAACAAGACTACAAAATAACCAGCTAGCATCATGATGACAGGATCAAATTCACACATAACAATATCAACCTTAAATGTAATGGTCTAAATGCCCCAATTAAAAAACACAGAATGGTAAGGTGGATAAAGAGCCAAACCCATTGGTACACTGCCTTCAAGAGATCCAGCTCATGTGTAAAGACACACATAGGCTGAAATAAAAGTATGGAGAAAAATTTACCAAGCAAATGGAAAACAGAAAAAAGCAGGGGTTGCAATCCTAGTCTCTGACAAAACAGACTTTAGACCAACAAAGATTTAAAAAAGACAAAGAAGGCCATTACATAATGGTAAAAGGTTCAATTCAAAGGCTAACTATCCTAAATATATACGAACCCAATATAGGAACACCCAGATTCATAAAGCAAGTGCTTAGAGATGTAAAAAGAGACTTAGCCTCCCACACAGTAATAGTGAGGGATATTAACACTGTACTGACAATATTAGACAGGTCATCAAGACAGAAAATTAACAAAGATATTCAGGACCTTAACTCAGTTCTGGATCAAGTAGACCTAATAGATATCTACATAACTCTCCACTCAAATTCAACAGAATATACATTCTTCTCATTGCTGCATGGCACTTACTCTAAAATTGATCACATAATGGGAAGTAAAACACTCCTCAGCAAATGAAAAGAACTGAAATCATAATAAACAGTCTATCAGCACAATCAAATTAGAACTCAAGATTAAGAAATTCACTCAAAACCAAACAATTACATGGAAATTGAACAACCTGCTCCTGAATGACTCTTGGATAAATAATGAAATTAAGGCAGAAATCAAGAAGTTATTTGAAACTACTGAGAATGAAGAGGCAATGTACCAGAATCTCTGGGACACAGCCAAAGGGAAATTTATAGCATTAAATGCTCACATCAAAAAGCTGGAGGTATCATGCTACCCGACTTCAAACTATACTACAAGGCTACAGTAACCAAAAAAGCATGGTACAGGTACAAGACCAGACACATAAACCAATGAAACAGAATAGAGAACTCAGAAATAAGACTGCACACCTACACCTGTCTGATCTTTGACAAAATAGACAAAAGCCAGCAATGGTGAAAGACTCCCTATTTAATAACTGGTGCTGGGAGTACTGATTAGCCATACACACAAAATTGAAACTAGACCTTTACCTTACACCTTATACAAAAGTTAACTCAGTATGGATTAAAGACTTAAATGTAAAATCCAAAACTATACAAACCCTAGAAGAAAATATAGGCAGTACGATTTAGGACATAGGTTCAGGCAAAGATTTCATGATGAAAATGCCAAAAGCAATTGCTACAATAGCAAAAATTGACAAATGGGATCTAATTAAACTAAAGAGTTTCTGCACAGCAAAAGAGACTATCAACAGAATAAACAGACAAACTATGGAATGGGAGAAAATTTTTGCAATCTATCCATCTGACAAAGGCTTAAATTCCAGAGTCTACAAGGAACTTAAACAAATTTACAAGAAAGAAACAAACAACTCCATCAAAAAGTAAGCAAAGGACATTAACAGACACTTCTCCAAAGAAGACATACATGTGGGCAAAAAACATATGAAACAAAGCTCAACATCAATGATCATTAGAGAAATGCAAATCAAAACCACAATGAGATAACATCTCATGTCATTTAGAATGGCTATTAAAAATTCAAAAAACAACAGATGCTGCTAAAATCGTGGAGAAAAAGGAATGCTTTTACACTGTTGGTGTGAGTGTAAATTAGTTCAACCATTGTGGAAGACAGTGTGGTGATTCCTCAAAGACCTAGAGGCAGAAATACCATTTAACCCAACAAACCCATTACTGGATATATACCCAAAGGTATATATAAATTATTCTCTTATAAAGATACATGCACACATTTGTTCATTGCAGCACTATTCACAATACCATAGACATGGAATCAACGCAAATGCCCATCAATGATAGATTGGATAAAGGAAATGTGGTACATATACACCACGGAACACTATGCAGCCGTAAAAAGGAATGAAATCATGTCCTTTGTAGGGATATGGATGAAGCTGGAAGCCATCATTCCCAGCAAATTAACACAGGAACAGAAAATCAAACACTACACGTTCTCATGTATAAATGGGAGCTGAATTATGGGACCACAATTATGGACATGTGAGGGAAAACAACACATACTGGGGCCTGTGGGAGGGAGGGCACCAGAGAAATGTCTAATGGATGCTGGGCTTAATACATAGGTGATCTAATGATCTGTGCAGCAAACCACCATGGCACACGTTTTCCTATGTAACAAACCTGCACATCCTGCAATATACCCCTGAACTTAAAATAAAGTTGAAGAAAAAAAAATATATGCTACGATTGAGAACTAAACTAATGTTCCTAATACGGTCAACTTTACTATTATGCTGTCATTTATGCATATAATAGATATTTACTTTACTCTCTTGTAGATGTCAGCTTGGCTCATACTACCAAAGCTACATACTAAAACTGTTTAAGAAACTATTTGACTTCTAGACCTCACTTCTAAATAACAGCAAAGTAACAAACTGATTTTACCTGATTCCCAGTTTAATTAGAGAATATTAAAACAATGTATAATAAAGATCTACATACATGGATGTAGTACTTACAGAAAAATAAAACTCATAGGTAAGATACTAAGATGTATGGAGGAACAAGATATAAATGTCAAAGGTAGATGGCAATTTGTGGTTAGAACTCTAATGAGAATTAGCAATAATAATAAATTACTGGTGGATAATGAATTTCTGATGTTTCAGCCCTGTGCCAAATTGCTTCTAAATATAAAATGCAGAATTTTAACTCGGGTACCCTGGTGATTATTTACTTACTAAATCTTCCTGTTCATTTTTCCTTAGTAAAAATATCACTCTGATATCTCTTCAAGGTCCCTCTGCATCTCCTCAGCTTAGATTTTGATTAGTTTCTCTTTTTAATTTTTACATTTAAAAAAATGTTTGTGGGTACATAGTAGGTGTATGTAGTTATGGTGTATATAACATATTTTGATACAGGCATGCAATGTAAAATGATCACACCATGGTGAATGGGGTATCCATCCTTCTAAACATTTATCTGAGTTACAAATAATCCGATTACATTCTTTATTCTAAAATATATAATTATTATTGACTATAGTCACCCTAGTATGTTATCAGATATCAGGTCTTATTCATTCTTTCCATTTTTTTTCGTACCCATTAACCACCCCCACCTCCCTCACACTCCCCACTACCCTCCCCAGCCTCTGGTAACCATCTTTCTACTCTCCAAGTTCGTGAGTTCAATTGATTTGACTTTTAGATCCCACAAATAAATGAGAACATGCCATGTTTGTCTTTCTGTGCCTAGGTTATTTCACTTAACATAAGGATCTCCAGTTCCATCCATGCTGTTCCAAATGACTGGATCTCATTCTTTTTGACGGCTGAATAGTACTCCATTGTTTATATGTACGACATTTTCTTTAGCCATTCATCTGTTAATGGACACTTAGGTTGCTACTGAATTTTAGCTATTGCAAACAGTGCTGCAACAAACATAGGAGTACAGATATCTCTTCTATGTACTGATTTCTTTTCTTTTCAGTGTATGCCCAGCAGTGGGATTGCTGGATCATATGGTAGCCCAATTTTTAGTTTTTGGGGAACCTCCAAACTGTTCTCTATAGTGGGTTGTAGTAACGGATATTCCTAGCTGATTAATATACATCGAAGCAAGTATATATATAACTTCTAATATGGTTATAGGAGCAGTGCATTAAAACAGCTATTGTATTCTAGATTTATTCATTCTTTGGCAGTTTTATAATTTTTCAAAGTTCACAAATGGTAACTTCTTTTCAGCTAAAATGGAAAATTTTACAACTGACTCAAGAAAAGGGACAAACAGAAAAACACTGTTTGCTGTTTAAATAGTTAAGAAAAATCATAAAATGTATTTTGTTCAACTTACCTCAAACATTATGTCTCAAAGTAGAACTCAAGTGTTATTACTTTTACATTGAAGGGACTACTGATTAATAAAATCAACTGCCAAATCAACTTTAATCTGCAATAAATATCCAACTAAAAGAAAAAGTGATAAATCTTTTAAAGTGTATTTTTAGTGCATACATTTTTTGATATGGAACAGATATTTAGGAAAGTTTGCTACAATGTGAATTACCACAAAACCCAATTTCCTATAGACAGAAATGGCAGAGAGGTAGAGGATGTTGTTGGGATACTTAGGGGAGTTTTCTTTCTGGCATCCAGCTCTGGTGACCGTTAGCACTTGTGAAAAGTTGGGAAGAACCAGTTACCACACCCACAATACTGCCATAGCAGCAGCCATACCAATGAGCAGGTGTAGGCTTTGCTACTGCAGCTAGAATACTTTACAACTTCAGCAGGCCAGGGCTCCTGATAGAGCAACTGGAAGCTTTCCTACCCACCAGTTCTAACGGGTAATTCCTCATCCTTAATAATGAAAATGTAAGACATTTCCAAATCCTTACCTAAGAATCATCAGAAAATATAATTTGCTCCATGGCTTTATTAATTCAATAGGAGATAAATTCATGCAATTGATGTGCTGTTTATTATGTGATTGCTGGACTGCAACAATTATAAAAAACAATTGTCAGAAGTCACATTAATTTCATGGAAAATTGTTCAGCTAAAAATGAATTTTAGATGATTGGAATATTGATGCATCAGAGAAGAAGAGATTCAACACTAGTAACATTACTTTAAAATGGAAATTAAATGCACAGAATGGCCAGATTGCATAATCCTCTATGATGCTAATTTGTGTCCAAAGAATGCCTGCCCCTTCTTTTTTGGTATTGATGATTATCTAAATAATTTCTAGATCTATTATGAATGTTGACAAATTTAGAATTATGACTTTAAAAATCACATGGAAAAACAGAAAGGCTACTCTCCAAGTTTGCAGAAAATGAAGTCCACATAAATTCTCTTACTATCAGTTGACCTCATGTCCTGCTGTTTTAAAGTGTTTCAAATATTTCAAATAGTACTCTCTTGCACAGTGTTCCATAGTAAACAGCAGTTGTAGTGCATTGACTTTCAAATGGGTTTTACTCTAGTGATAGAGGTTGTTTCACAATATAAGTACACTCATATTTAACACAGTGTCCTGAGAGAAAAATAATACGTTATGGATGGCTAGTTACTATTTCTACCTGAAAAACGAATATCTGTTATTTACTAATACATAGGATACAGTCATAAATGCCTGTAGTTGAAAAGCTACAAAAATGTCTAGTTCTCATTTTGAAAAAATAAGGTTGCTCATAGCAATTGTATATTCCTTATGTCTCTCTATACATGGGAGTGATTTTGTGAGGTTGTTTTAATGTAAAATATCCCATTTTTCAAGATGTAAAAACCAATTCTGACTTATTTAAAGCACACTCTAACATAGGCAAAATGTGTTTATATTTCAGCCACTTTTCTGCATGTTAGGAATACAGAAGGAACAAAACAGACAATGATCACATGGAGCTTACATCCTAATGGAAAGAACAAAATATTCTAATTTAGAGCTGTATATTTAAAAATATTTTGTACTTTTGCAATTCACAATTGCAAAGATAAGGAATCAACCTAAGTGCCCATCAACCAATGAGTGGATAAAGAAAATGTGATATACATATGTGTGTGTGTGTGTATATATATATCACATTTATATATATATATACACCACATTGGTATATATGTGGTATATATGTGGTATACACCATACAATACCAATCAGCCATAAAAATAATAAAATAATGTGTTTTGCAAGAACTTGGGTAGAACTGGTGGCTTTTATTCTAGATGAAGTAGCTCAGGAATGAAAAACCAAATACTGCATGTTCTTGCTTATAAGTGGGTGCTAAGCTATGGATATGCAAAAGTATATAGACTGGTACAATAGAAGGACATAGGAGACTCAGAAGAAGGGAGGGTGAGAAGGAGATAAGGGATTAAAAACTACCTATTGGGTAGAGTGTATGCTACTCAGGTGATGGGTGCACTAAAATCCCAGACTTCACCATTATACAGTTCATCCATGTAACCAAAAAAATACTTGTACCCTGAAAGCTATTGAAATAAATAAAACTAAATTAAAGAATGACAATAAATACAAATATTGCATGATTTGAAATAATATAGTTTTGTCTTGAAATACATTCTACAAGAACTTAACATGCTAGTATAAATCATTAAATCACACAATCTCCATACAATGTGTCATTGTCTACTCTATTTCTGTCAGGCTGCTCTCATTATTGGCCCATCTACAAGCCACCCCCCTTCTCCCCATCACTCCAGTTATTCCTCCTATTAGAATTCTCTTTTTTGTCCCCCTTTTTCTGTCTGCCTATGAAAATCCCAGCCAGGTTTTTAAGCAACTATGATCTATATAGTTTAAATGCTACCTCTTTCCTAAACCTCCCCCATCACCCGAGCCTTTGCTTATTTCTTTTTTACTGAAATGTTATAGTATCAATTAATTAATTATAGTTATATATATAGTTTATAGTTTATATCCGATTAAAAAGCTATTCTCAAATATACATTCTCAAATATAAATATAAAATCATTAAAATTCTCACATGTAAAACTTTTAAATATGTCTGGAATGAATTTTAAAGATCATTTAATCTAACTTCACTTTATAACAGAGAAAACAGTGCTAGAAGCTGAGTGATTTATCACACTTACCCAGGTGACAAAAGTAGCACTGTGTCTGAATCCTCAATACTTGACTTCTAATAAAGTATTTTTCCACTCCATAAAACTGCTTGTACGAATTTGTTTTAATGTTTTTCCTAGTCACTAGTCTTTATTTTACAATGATAAGATGCAATCAAATTCCAAATGCTTTAGCCTATGATATTAATATTATCTCTCAGCGTTATCTCATCTATTCAGAAGCGACAGTATTTTCTTTTGTAAGTTTTTGTCCCCATAATATCTGCCTCCTCAAAAAATGCTTGGTAATTTTTTGTCTGTTTAACTATAATTTGGCTGTTTTTGTCTTGTCCTGTACTTGTTAAGCTGTTAGTGTTTCAATTCATCTTTGTCAGAATCTTCCTTGAGATAATCAACCCCCAAAGATCATAATAGCTTCTTACTGCTCCCTGCATGCACTTTAGTCTTCAATATGACAGACCCATTCCATAACAGTCTCTTTTTTTTTCTGTGGACCCAATAACATGGGAAATGCTGAGCTGCAAAGTACTGGCTTTGTGTATGTATTTGTATATTGTAACAAGTACTCTCTCTTATTCAGGCTCCTCTGAGGCCTCTGCTCGATGAGACCTGATCTTGGATTTCCCTCTCTATCCTTGTTGAATCCAGTTTGAGTAAGAATCCTGTTAAATTAGTTTAAAGAAAATCCCCCATCCTTGGTGTCTGTCTTCATCCTCACCTTCTATATCTTATCATCCTGGCCTGTCTTCAGCAAGAACTCTTGAGTTGGCATAGCAGGAAACCTCCTTAGGCCTGATGTTTCCTCTTAGTAATATTCTATCCACTGACCCCATGCTGCTCCCTGGATATCAATCTTCACTTGTCCTTGTTGGAATCAGAGTCAAGCCCAATCTCTCTTCCCCCCTGCACTGCAAGTCCCCATTGCAGTGGTCCCTATACCTACTGCAATGGTCCCCCCCTTAGGATCTTCCTCACCTTGTTTAACAAATGTTATAAATAATGCTTTTCTTTAGCAGTTATAACATATTCAACTAATATAAATGTATCATCTGATTGCAACATCTTAGTGTAGGACAGAGCATAGCCTGTGTAACCATAACATCTACTGTATTGAATTCCAAACCCAAAGTACATTGTCAGAGCAACTATGGAATTTTACATTTCTTCTGTACATGCCATCACTTATCCCACAGTCCATTACCCCTAGTACATCAAGATAAGCTGCATGAGTTTAGTTGCTTCTTTTTTGGCTGTAACATAACATGGAATTGGAAATAATGTGGTGGGCAGAATTGTCAACTATTTAAACACAGATTTTTCTTTTGCTTTGATTGCTGACTTTATTGTGACAATTTTAAATAGCATTTCTTTTTTTAAAGGGAAAATGTTGACTTAAGGTTTCCTTGGTAAAAATTAATGATTTCATTTAAAAATAATTTTATTATAATAACTAAAAACTCTCAATTAAGGCATAGTATTGAAAGTTAAGGATCCAAGAATAGTAAGACTGCTTACGTGAGAATGAAGTATAAACAAAGCAAGCACCTTAAATTTACTTTTAGTGAATTCTAAAACATAGGATACCATATAGCATATAACAAAATTTAAAAGATTTCAGAGGTCTCAGGAGCCTAGATTAGGAAGGAGACATTGGTAGCATGGAATGCCTCATAGCAGAATGCCTAGAAGGCATTTCCATCCAAGCAATTGGATCTGATTTTTGAAATAAACACAGGATTGGCTTCTGATTTCCAGAAATTTGGGTAACTGGGAGGATACCAGTGTGTTGCCCAAGTTATTGGAAGGGTGTGTGTACTTAAAGAGACTTTGGTTTAAGGCAACCATATCCCACATACCAATCAGTGAAATGGAAATAACTCGATTCACTGATTTTTGTGCATTTGCCATGCCAAGGCCTGGAGGAAAATTACTCTTTATGTCCCCAGGGGACTGGTAGAGAAAAGAATTCCTAACCAAGAGCCTCATCCTGTAGTCTTCTTGAGAAAAATCTGTATGGGCATTTCCTCCTCTCTAAGATTTCTTTTCTTCTAAATCTCAAACTGCAAAATGATATCAACCATTAGCTACAACATTTTATCAGTTGTGGCTAAAATAACCATACAGAATATGAGTTTTAAATATAAAACTCCCTCCGATTACTAGATGCATCTTAAAAATGTATGTAAAACACATCTTGGAAGTGTATAAATGTTCCCTAAATGTGACTATAGAGAAATAGATGGCTTCTGCACTCTATATTCTTGAACTGGTTCTTACCTACAGCTTTTTGTATGCCCTTTGCATCAAGATTTGCACTTAAATGATGTTGATAACAACCATTTCTTGGAGTCTAATATCAAGATTTTTCAGACTGCTGCACACCCCCAACACAAATCTTCCCCTAGCTTGCACAGTTAGACGCAAACGTGTCAACATTTTTATAAAAATTGTTGTAGCTAATCTCAGCATGAATATGAATATAGGGGAATTCTTCGGTAGCATGTTCTTTGCAGTAACTGCACTTCCTGATTGATCATTACCCAGGATCAGCTTTGTACTACATATACCTGGGGTTTATCATTTTCTAGGGATTCCTGGGCATTAGGTGTTTCGGAGTTAAATTTCATGCTCTCAACCCCAAGAATTGAAGCATGTAACCAGGAAAGAAAACACATGCTCATACTACATAAAATAAAAATTGTATCAAGATACATCTTCAGGATTTTTAAACTTGACCTGCTTTCATTTGAACACCTACAAGCATACCTTACTAAACTCTCTCTATAAGTATGGATGAATTTTGAATAGTCACAGTGATTATAAACAAAAGAAGAAAACAGTGAGAATCAGCCAGAGAGAAAGGTAAGAGAAGAAAAATGAGAATTAATGAGATGCAAATTACTGCTAAATTTTAAAAATGTATATTGCCTCAACCTGTCCTTCACTTAAAGATAAATATATCACAAATCTTTCTTAGTACATTATTTTAAATAGCTATATATATATATATATATATATATATATATATATATATATGAGGGAAACAGGTTTGAATCCAAATTCAAACTCCAGGCATCAAGAACATATGACAGAAGCACAGCTTTCTTATATTTTTTATGGTCATTTACAATACTTGCAGTCAAGTATGATATATATTTTAATTAACTTTGCATGGGATTCCAACATTTTATAGTTCAACAACTACGTTATGAATACGATCATGGTACTGAGAAAGCTTTTTCAGCATCAACGTTAACAGTATAATGTTTAAAATATAAATTATAATATCCCTGATAATAGGGGTGTGAAAAAGCAAAATTTAATATTTAGTTAAGGCAACATAAATGTGTACTTCCAAGATACGTGATTCTGAGTCAATAATTTAACCCACTTGTTCTTCCTTATCTGTAAAATGGGAATCACAATAATATCTATATCAAAAGGGGTACTGTGAGGAGTACAACCAACAAAAAATACCCAAAACACACCCTAGTATACTAAATAAAATGGCTCTGAGCATTTGGTTTCACCATGGAGAGGATTCAGCATGTGTATGTATAAAATCTTCCTTATCCATTCTTTGTGTTCTGTGTCCCAATTAAAACTATAATGTAGTTATAGCACCTAAACCCTAAAAATTGTCTAGCTAATTCCTGAATCATTGGTACATGCCAAAAGTAGTTGAAACTAAACGGCCAAACTGAAATCTGGCAACACAACTAGAAACAGAGCTGAGAAGTAGGGTATAGAAAATCCAAGATGGGTTTGGAAACATGTAGCAATTTAAAAATGGGTAAAGGTTCGGTTTCATCCTACAATTATCTGAACTTAGAAGACAAATTTTAGTTTCTGTAGGAGCCTATTATAATTTTTTTGTAACAAAACTATAAATTTACCATTTTTTAACTTACAATATTTATCATAAGATGCTGGCAATTAGGCTGCATTTTTAGAATACCAGAAAATGCATTCTTTTGCCCATAACAATTTCAGAGATTTTTTAATCATGTACTTGTCTTCTGACTCAAAAAGATGTTTACAATACCAAGAGTTGCCTTCTTTGGAGGTTAATACAAGAACATGGTGCATCTAATTCATCATGTATGACAACACTGGCCTTTGCATTTTGGGATGAAAGAGGCCCTAAACATTTAGGAATTTCATTTAGGGTTAAGTTTGACTTTCATTGTAAAGGCCAGGATTACATACGATTTATTCGTGCCTTCATAAAATTTTAGTCATTCAGTTTTGACTGCCAGTACATTAGCAAAGAGAATTGACATGGCACTCTAGTACTGTCCTGCTATATACTTGCATATTTTAGAGATAAGGTTGAAAGATTTAGCCCTGAATGATTATAAAATTGAAATAAAATTAGTCGTTTCATATAGCTTTTCATCTTATACCCGAATAGCATTTTTCTCTAATCTAAACCTCCGGAGATTAATTTCCATAGGAACAATGTATTTTTAAGTATCTGGTCATTTCCACTGTATATGAAAACAACACTATCCTTCTGACATTTAAGAATACACACACACACACACACACACACACACACACACACACACACGATGTCTATGAAGCCTTAGATAAAAATAAGTGAGACAGCTGCAATTCTAAGCAGTTAATATAAAGACTTACAGAGAAGAGGGATTTTAAGTATGATCTTATAGTACTATGTGTCATGTGATGGTTTTGACCTAAGTATTGATGTGACTGCACTTAATGGATTTATATACTCGATTTGTATTTTGAAAGCTGTTCCTTTTTAATAGTATGAAATGCCTTTAAAATAAGTTCTACAAAAGGATTTTTTCTGTCAACTAGTGAGAATGTGATGCTAAATGATAAATATCCTAGTTTCATCTTACATGGTTTCATTAAATGTGTAAATCCACTTAAAAAGTAAACCCATACATAATTATTTGACTATTACTAACGGATTTTGAGGGATCAACTAAAATAAACTCTTCCAGTTTGTGTCCTGTAGGAATATTTCCCTTCCAGCCTATTTTCTACAGATAGAGCCAGTGTATACAAATCTAAGAAAAATGAGGAAATATCAAAGGCTTATTTGATGTTACATAGTGATGCACTATATGATTCACCCGAAAGTTACTTTCTTCATGTATTTTGTTTCTTAATTTTTAAAACATGATTTCTATTCAGATATTTTGTGTGAATATCCCTATTGTGTGAGATCAGATGCAAGCATTTTAAACAAGTTTCATGTGCTGAAGATCACTAGTTTTCATCACAATAGTTTTGATGTAGTTTTTGTTTGTTTGTTTGTTTTATTCTGGAGTGTAGGCAAATAAAATGAAACCTAACAGTACCCAAAACTCTCCTCGTAAGAATTTCAAGCTAAACTAATTGTTTTTGTGGGTACTCTTACAAATTAAATTCAGACACTTCTACTCACTTCACAAGTTACTATCAATTTCCTGTGTTGTGTGTGGAGTAGGTCACCCAAACTCTAGCATAATGTAATCAAGGAAATCTAATTGTATACTAAAAGCTTTTGTAGATCTGTTATTAAGCACTGAACAAGAGCAAGCACACACACACAGACACACACACACAGACACACACACACAATCCAGAAGGAGATACAGCTTTGGGATATGCACTTCTGAAAGGAGAAAAGCAGCTAAGCCAGCTAAGGTGAAATTACAGATGGCTCTCACCGAGTTTATTGGATGTTTTAATGGCAGTATCAAAACCTATAAGTAAGCTTGTGGCTTTTTTTTTTTTTTTTTTACTTTCTAGTCTGAAAGAAATGTGGAGTATCATGATTACCAATATTTATGTGTTTTCTCTTAACTATGGCAGGGCTGTTATTCTGTTTTCAACTGTCAGATGTGAACTACTAACTGATAAATTAAAGATTGTGTTGTTAACCTCTAATACAATAGTTTCCTAATAATTGCATATCTTGTTTTTGATATTCAGGGGGAAAGCATTCTGTTTTTCACCATTATTATGATGTTAGCTGTAGGTTTTACATAGATGTTCTGTGTTAAGTTGTAGAAGTTCTTTTCTATTTGTATGTTACTAAGAATTTTTATAAGGACTGGATGATAAATTTTGTCAAATATTTTTCCTATATTTGCTATGATGATCACGTGCTTTTCCTTTAGTTTTCTTAATATGGTAAAATATATTAATTGATTTGTTTTAATAGATTTTATTTTTTAGAGCAATTTTAGGATCACAGCAAAATTAAGAGGAAGGTACAGAGATTTTTCATATACTCTCTACTCAACACATGCATTGTTTCTCACATGTTAATAGCCCCCACCAAAGTAGTACATTTGTTACAGCTGATGAACCTACATTGACACATCATTATTAGCTAAAGTTCATAGTTTGCATTTGGGTTCACACTTGGTATACATTTTATGGGTTTAGACAAATGTATAATGAAATGTTTCCACCATTATAGTATCATACAGAGTACTTCCACTGCCCTGAAAATCCTCCATGTTCCAACTATTTATCCTCCCCACTCCAACTCCAGACCCGCCACAACCCCTGGCAACAATTAATCTTTTTACTTTGCTTTTTCCAGAATGTCATATAGTTGAAATCATACAGTAAGTAGCATTTTCAAATTGGCTCCTTTCACTTAGTAATACACATTTAAGTTTCCTCCATATCTTTTCATGGCTTGATATTTCATTTCTTTTAAACACTGAATAATATTGATACATTTTAAAGAGCTAAACCATCCTTGCATTCTAGAATAAGCATCACTTGCAAATGATGTGTATCATGTTGGATTTGACTTGATATAATTTTGTTTAGGATTTTATATCTATATTCATTAAGGATATTGATTTTTAGTTTTCTTTTTTCTTTTTGATTTTTGGTTTTGTTTAATTTCTTTATCAGGGCAATGCTAGCCTAATAGAAGGAATTGGGAAGCATTCTCTCCACTTTAACTGTCAGAAAAACTTTTTATGGAATTAGTGTTATATTTCCTTTAAACACTTAGTAGAATTGGCAAGTGAAGTCATGTGGACTTGCCATCTCCTTTGTGGGAAGGTTTTAAACAAGGAATTCCATTTCCTTAATAGATACAGGACTAATCAGCTTATCTATTTCTCCTTTAGTGAACTTTGGCTGTTCGCATTTTTCGAGTAATTTATATATTTCATCAAAGTTGTCAAATTTATATGCATAAGGTTGTTCAAAATATTCCATCTTCTTTTAATGTCTTTCTAATCTATAGTGACATCACTTCTCCCATTGTTGATATGAAAAAGTTGCATCTTCTCTTTTTATGTCTGGCTAGAGATTTACCAGTTGTAATTTTACTGATTTTTTCAAAGACAAACAACCTTTGGGTTGACTGATTTTCTCTTGTTTTTCCTGTTTATAATTTCACCGGTTTTGGCTTTGAGCGCTATTGTTTTTGTGTGTGATTCCTTTGTGTTTAACTTGTTCTTCTTCTTCCAGTTGCTTAAAATTAAGCCTGAGGTCCTTGATTCTTTTTTTTTTTTTCTTTTCTAATAAATTAAGACTGAGGCCATTGCTTCTAATAACAGCACTATAAATTTCCTCTTATTTCCTGGTTTAGTAGCATCACAGAAATTCTGACAAATTGATTTTTCCATTTCCATTCACTTCAAAATGTTTTATTTTGGTACCAATGATTTATTTAAAAGTGTGTTATTTAGTTTTTAATTATTTGGAGATGTTTCCAGGTATATTTCCCTTATTGACATACAGTTGAATTCTGTTGAGGTTACTGAACATACTTTCTATAACTTGAATTCTTTTACATTTGCTGAAACATTTTATAGTCCAGAATGGAGTGTATCTTAGTAGATTCTCTATGTGCATTTAAAAAGAACGTGTTCTGCTATCGTTGAGTGGAATGTTCAATAAATGTCAATTAGGTCAAGTTAGTTGACAGTGGCAGTCCAGTCTATTATGTCCTCTCTGATCACAAAACTTGTTGAATCAGTTAATGAAAGAATATTGAAATTCCCAACCAAAGTTGTTAATCCTTCTACTTTTCCCTGCAGTTCTACCAGGTTTTACTTCACCTATTTTAAGGTTCTTTTATTAGTTGCACGAACATGAATAATGAGTATATCCTCTTGATGAATGCATGCCTTTAACATTATGAACTATCTTACTTGATCTCTATTAGTATTATTTACTTTGAAATCTATTTTTCTGATATTAAGTGGCCATTTCAACTTTTGACTATTGCTTGCATAATGTATAATTGAAGATGTGTTTTTATAATTAAAGTGCATTTTTGTAGAGAGCCTACATTAAAATCTTGTCTATTTTTATCAAACCTGGTAATTTGCATTTTAATTGAGGTGTTTATATTTAAAGGTGTTACTGGTTGTTTAAGATTAAGTCAATCATTTTGCTATTTGTTTTTTTATTTGTCCTATGTCTTTCCTGTTTTATTCTTTTTCTGCCTTCTTTTCTGAAGGTGGGGTATCCATCTCCTTGAGCATTTATCCTTTGAGTTACAAACAATCCAATTATACTCCTTAAGTTATTTTAAAATGAACAATTAAGCTATTAGTGACTATAGTGGATTGAATATTTTTTATAATCAAATTTTATTTATGTTATCTTTTTAGATACAACTTTTTCATTTTAGTGGTAGCTTTACTACTAATAGCATATATCTTTAACCTATCACAGACTGCCTTCAGACTGTATTATCCTACATTATGTATATTATAAAAACCTTGCAATAATATACTTCTGACCAGGCGCAGTGTCTCAAACCTATAATTCCAACACTTTGGGAGGCTGAGGCGAGACTATCACTTGAGCTCAGGAGTTTGAGACCAACCTGGGCAGCATAATGAGACCTCATCTCTAAAAAAAAAAAAAAAAAAAAATTCTATTAGCCACGTGTGGTAACATACACCCTTAGTCCTAGTTGCTTGGGAGTCTGAGCCAGGAGATCATTTGATCTCAGCAGGGTGAGGCTGCAGTGAGCCATGACTGAGCCATGACACTCCAGACTAGGCAACAGAGTGAGATCCTGTTTTCAAAAACAATGCATATATACGTTTGTGCACCTGTGTGTGTATACATGCATGTGCATGCACACGCACACACACACATTTCTATATCTCCTCTTCCAAACTTTTATGCTATTATTGAAATACATTTTACTTATATACGTTATAAACTCAAATATATTGTCATTAATGTTTTACAAATAGTCAAGTTATTTTATAACACAGTGTGTTAGGCTGTTCTTGCATTACTATAAATACCTGAGACTGGATAATTTTAAAGAAAAGATCTTTAATTGGCTCATAGTTCTGCAGGCTGTACAGGAAGTATAACATCAGCATCTGCTCTGGGGGAGGCCTCTGGAGGCTTACAATCATGGCAGAAGTTGAAGCAGGAACAAGAGAGGGACGGGTGAGGTGCTGCGTGCTTTTAAATGATCAGATCTAATGAGAACTCACTCATTATCACAAGGACAATAACAAGGGGGATGGTGGTAAACCACTCATGAGAAATCCACTCCCATGATCCAATCACCTCCCACCAGGCCCACCTGCAACGCTGGGAATTACATTTCAGTATTAGATTTAGGAAGGGCACTCATCCAAACTATATCAGAGAGTTTAATGATACAAAAACCATCTTTTATATTTACCCTGTAATGATCATTTGTAGTGTTATTCTTTGTTTTTCTATGTCCACATTTCCATCTGGTGTTTTATTTTTCCCTGCCTGATGGACTTCAGCATTCCTGTCTGCTGGTGATAAATTCTTTTAACTTTTGTATGTTGGAAATATCTTTATTTTGCCCTCAGTTTTGAAAGCTATTTTCACTGGATATAAAATTCTAGGTATACTTTTTTTTTTCTTTCAGCACTTTAAAGACAGCCCTCCACTGTATTTTTACTTGCATTATTTCAGACAAGAATTCTGCTATCATCTTTGTTTCTCTCTACATACTGTGTCTTGTTTCTCTGGCTGCTTTACATTTTTTTTTCTTTACCATTGAGTTTGAGCAATTTGATTATTATGAGCTGTAATGGGTGTAGTTTTCTTCATGTTTCTTGTGCTTGGATTCATTAACCTTCTTGACTTGGTGAGTTCAGAGTTGTCATTAAATTTGGAAAATTTTTGCCATTATTAACTTAAATATTTTTTTTTTTCTGCCTGTCTCATACCTCCTCTCCTTCTTGGACTCTAGTTCCACATAAATAAAACTACTTGAAATTGTCCCAGAGCTCAGTTACTTTTGTTGTCACTTTTAAAAGTCATTATTCTATATTTCATTGTGAATAGTTTGTATTGCTATGTCTTCATATTCACTAATCTTTTCTTCTTCCATGTCTACTCTAACATGAATTCCATCCTGTGAATTTTTACTTCTCATACATTTTGGCTGGCATTTCTGGAAGTTTGAGTCTTTTTAATATCTTATGTATCTCTACTCAACATTTTGAACATGTAAAACACAATTACAATACCATTTTAAGATGCTATTATATGCTAATTCTAATATTTGTGTCAGCTCTCAGTTTCTGTTGATTATTCTCATTATAGCTTATGTTTCCCTGCTTATTAGTATGTTCACTAATCTTTGCTTCTATGTCATTCATTGTGAATTTCACTGTGTTGGTTTCCAGATATTTTTCTATTTTTATAAATATGACCAAGATTTTATCTGGGATGAATTTAAGTTACTTCAAAAGTTTGATTCTTTCAGGCCTTCTTTTTGTTATTTATTAGTAGATGCAGAATTATGCTTCATCTAGGGGCTAATTATGTCCCACTACTGAGAAAGACCTTTTGGAGTACTCTGTTCAATGCCTTAGAAACAATTTTTTTTTTTCCAGTCTG
Organism: Macaca nemestrina; assembly: GCF_043159975.1. Lineage (NCBI taxonomy): Eukaryota > Metazoa > Chordata > Mammalia > Primates > Cercopithecidae > Macaca > Macaca nemestrina. Next base: position 62,847,121 of record NC_092145.1, read on the forward strand.
ACTAGTAGAAACAGGCACTATTTCTAGCCATGTATAAGAAACAGGCACTATTCTATAATACTACTGGATAGCTTTTTCACACTGACTTCAGATGGTTCCCTTACAAATACACTGATCAGCAAGCTGATGAATACTCAAGGGAGACCCTGTGGTGATCTCCAGGGTTTTCTCTTCGTCCAGCTCATTTTTCTTCAGTACTTTGCTCCAGAAATTCTAACCATCTCTGTCTCCTTAACTCAGGAAGTTATTCAGTCTCCACCTGGATTATCTTTCTTTGCATTGTGTTCTGGCAACTCCCTCAAGATTGTGAGCTATGGAAATTTTAGGTTTACTTCACTTATTTCCTGTCTGTCAAGGATTACTGTCCTTTTTTTGCCTCAGGTCCATAATTTGACAGATATCATTTCATATATTCTCTCTCTCTTTTAGTTGTTTCGGAAGTAGGATAAATCTAGTCCCTCTTATTCCATCTTGGATAGATGTAAAAATGTTAGTTTTTAAAGCCACAAATATGCTTCTGAGGGTGTATCTTGTGAAAACACTGATGTTCTGACTTAGAAGTGTCAGGCTACTTTGATTCTTCCAATCTTCAGATATTAAAGGGAAGTTGTAGCAACGTTAGATTCAAGACAATATTTATTCATGGATATTACCTTTCTTTTGGAAATATGGTATGAAAGTATATGCAAAATAGAAGCTCACACATTTTTAAAAGAACCAGCATTTTTTTGTTATGACATATTCCAGTGATAATTTTCTCAATGTGAGAAGAATTGCATAATATCAGATGGACAATCTAAAATTAATGGTGACTTTATTGACCTAATTAGACAAATAGGCATACATAGTGAATTTAATTCAATTGCATGGGATATGAAAGTCATATTTGCATGAAGAAATTAAGCTTAATTTTTAAAATTTGAGAAAAAAGAGAAAAAAACTACTGAAACTGTACCAGATGTTGAAAATATACAATGAATAAAGGAAGATCTTATACAGTCACTAAAGACACAGAGAAACAGCGTAATGACGTTTTGAACTAATGAGACCCAGTTAATAAATCTAATCACTCTTCCTATCCATACAGTGAAAGCTCTGCCTGTCAGAATAGATTATTGAAAGAAACACTTTCCTAATATATTTTCTTATATCAGTTTTTTTTTTTTAGATTCACATGAATTTGGAAGAAATAGTAAAACTGGTAACAATCATTTGACAAGCAGCCAATACGCAGACCGCCTACATTTTGTCGCATTTATTTGAACTTTATGTTTTACTTTTTTCATAAACAATAAACTTTGGGCATTTAATATTTGTCCCTATGTTTGATGCAATGGGAAATTATTCTGATTTTACTCTTTAGATAGGCTTATTTTAGAAAACATAAGCAAAAGCAAAGCAAATAGTTCTATATATTATGTAAGAAAAATTTTGTAAATTCGACTAGATTCCCGAAACTATAACAGCATAGTACTGATGTGTACTATTATTTAAAACAAAAGAATAGTCATGTATGTTGAGCTATAGACGTAGAAAAAATACTCAGACTATTGTCCTCCTTTTCATTATATATATGGCAGTTGAATGAAAAAAGTCAGAGTCTAAACCTCTCCTCACTCACGAAATCTGTATACAGTTTTAGAAAAATAGATTCCTATTAAGGGGCAAGTACCTAATCAAGTATCTAGCATTTCAATCTTATTTTTCCTAAGGAACATTCATTCCTGAATTTATATGTTATTTTATATTATCAGTGAGCTTCAATTAATTTAACGATACACTGAATCTTAAAGGCGATTATAGTTTCAAAAAATGGGTTCCTTTGTCAGTTGTAACTTTGAATTAAACTACTTAAATCATTATATAATTATAACAACATCTATTTAAAATTCTTAAATTAATAGTTAAATCTAATAAAATGAGAAGGTGATAAGCATCCTCATTGAATATTCTTAAAAAATGAAAAGGTAAAGTGTAAAGCCCATTCAATTATGATCATTTCCTTAATAACATCGATGAAGATAAGAAATAAACTTTATTCATGTATGGCTTCATGCTAAAATCATATAAACATTTTGCCTATAGCTAAACTTAAATCATCCCCTTCAGGACTCTCAAAAAACAAAAACAAATAAACAAACACCTGCAAATATTACCTTCAAGTTAATATCAAATGATAAAAATTATTTTAGGCAAGGAACCATTCTCAATGTTAGAAGAACTATATTATATAAGTGGTAGGCTATTGTTTTGATTTCAAAAAGAGCTAAGTATATGTTTCAGAGAGGAGCAAGTCAAGAATGAAAATATGATTGTAAGTTGTAAGGGTTTTAGATAATTACAAGTGGTCAAATGTGTATCTTTTGGTGTATACATTAGCTAAATGTTAAGAAGGTTAACATTATTTAGGTAAATCACATTTTCATCTCACAGAACTGCCAATTACAATTTAACTCTATGTTCACTGCTTTCTAATTCTTTAGGCACTATTAATTGAGGGATACCAAGGATAAATATTGTCCCAATAGATCTCATTATGCTGAAACATCCCACCCCCTCTGGATTGTACATAACTTGAAGATCATAAGGTACCTGGATAGGACAAAGAAACTGTAAACCAAAAATAAAACTTAAATAAATAAACCAATAAACTATAAACCAAAAATAAAACCCCTGCAACCATCTGAATAGGCTCCCTTCTCAGCCAGAGCACCTAAAATTTAACATGAAAGACGGGTGCAACCCATTATGGGAAGTAGGTGTTGGACATGCTTCATTATACCCTTCCAACACTAACATCAATACATTAAGTCTGGTAAGAAACATTAACAGTCTATTCTCTCTAAAGTCTGCTACTTGGAGGCTTCATCCGCATGAGAAATCCTAGGTCCCCACAAGCCCTTATAATAACACAGACTTTCCTTTCTATGATAATAACTCTTTCAACCAATTCCCAATCAATATACGTTTGAATTTATCTATGGCCTGAAAGCCCCTGCCTTGACTTTTCCCACCCTTCCAGATTGAACCATTGTAAATCTTACATGTATTGATTGATGCATTATGTCTCCCTAAAGTGTATAAAATCAAGCTGTACCCAACCACCTTGGGCACATGGCATCAGGACCTCCTGAGGCTATGTCACTGGGGCGTCCTTAACCTTGGCAAAATAAACTTTCTAAATTGATTGAGACTTGTCTCAGGTACTTTTCGGTTTACAAAACTTCTGTTTCCCTAAAAAAATGGACAGTAACAAAAAGTGTGACAAGGTTTAGTAGATATTCTCAGCATTGAGTCACTATGGGGTTTTAACAGTGTATCGTTAAATTAATTGAGCTCACTGATAATATAAAATAAATCATAAATTCAGGAATGAATGTTCCTTAGGATAAATGACAATAAGAAGCTGGGAAATATAAGTGTAAGAAATTGTACAAAATTACACATTATAAGAAAATAATTTAGCTGTCCATGAAAACTGGGTCTTCATGTTGTACTGGGTCTTCTCTAGTAAGACATTTCTTATCCCTATAGCCGTGAAAAACTGAAATATGCTCCAATATTGTTCCTCACTTGCATATTTCCTTTTTAAACAATGCTTTTTTTAAAACTTGAATTTCCTAAGCTTGACATATATAATTGGGATAACACATCTTGCTGAGGTATTTTCTACCTGAATTAGCATATATTGAAAAATACTTATTTCCCTTTCAAATTCCTTATCTTCATTAAACTGTGTCTATTTAATTACGTTGCCTTACAACTTGCTGAGTTGCATCTTATGCAATTAAATGTTCTTCTAATTGCCCAATAACTTTTCTCTTCAGCTTTGGGTGATTTATTTTAGATACAGAGCTATTTCAGTTTAAAGTCAGTATCATATCTACAGTGGGATTCCAGTCTAATTTCTATAATTTTTCTAGGACTGTCAGGCAGGAAAAGACAAAACTCAAGCTTTCTTTAATTCAATGAAGAATAACAAAAGGTCTTCATTGAGGAAAAACAGTGAGGATGGCTTCAGTTGGAATTGCTGCCATATAATGTATATGAACACCAACAATTTGATAGTTCCAGTAAAGTTAGTAGCATTTTGGGTAAATAATTAATTGAATTAAGGTACTCCAAAGTAGAATTTTCATATCATATATTGACTTAAAATCTAATTTAAACTATTTCCATATAGTTTTGAAGAATTGGATAAGGTGTCCCTAGTCTGTTTTAGAGTATCCTAAAGAGAGACAGAAAGTACCCCAGAACCAATGTCTTTAAACCTCACTACAGTTGGAAAAAATCTAGCTAACAGTGGAGTGTGGTGCCAAGAATTTCTAATTTTAGCAAGAAACAAAGAGTGACCTATAAGTCTCAAGAAAAAGCTATTCTTTCAAAAGAGCAAATTATCTTTAGGGCTAAAAAAACGGTAAGACTAGAAGGATAACAAGGGTTGACAGACATCTTTAATTATGAGTGCTATTCTAACCCAGGCCTAAAGGAACTAAGCTTTCTCCTGGTGCTGGTAAAATTTGAATGCCACTAATCAATGATTCTTATAGCTGGGCCACAAAATTCTTCGACAATAACATTCCCATGGTTAGGGACAATTAACAAAGGGAACAGCTAAAAGAAAGACAAAGACAAAGCCCATTTTTAAAGGAAATAAAGATTTCAAAACCCGAGATGAAATATTCAGCTATGTTTTAAGAACAGAATGCATCTGGGATGTTAGTATTATTACTGTCCTAATTAACAGACTTAAAACATTTTGTTTGGATAGAGACATATCCTTAACCACAACTTTGTTATCACCCTTTCTCTTTAGAAACACTCAACACATTCAATGAAAAGGCCATTAAGAATGTCTCCATTTAGAAACCCTATTTTATGTGATTTTTGTTAATTGTTCATATTGTGATTGTTATTACTTTTTTACTAGAAAATTTTTGAGGATAAGAATTAAACACTAATTGCAAACAACATGAAATTTGCTTAGGCATGTCTGACACCTAAAATATTCATTTATTCACATCAACTCTCCCATTTAGCAATACTTATTCATTGACAAATTTAGAAATAGCTGCTTACTACCTAAGCAGTTCATAAATATGCATTGATTTTTGTCAACAAAGAAAGAAACTAGAGAATATTTTCATTAAAAAGCATCTAAATATGTCAGGATTATAGCTAACATTAATGTTATCTTTCCTATAAAAGTCGAGCTCTTTTTCCTTAGTAAAATAAATTTTCTTTAAAATTCATCATGGGTGGAAATATCTACAAATATTTGCATAGAGAACTGTGCTAAATTGTGTTTGAAGATTGAAAAAAATGCATTGTAGGTATTTGAGTTGCCTATCTGGCAACAAAAATTCACTAATGTAAAGTAATATTATACATCAAAACAGTTTCTAATATTTTACTAGGGTATTTCACTGCTTCTTCTTTAAGATGATCTGGTCCATGAGTAACCCATTCTCTCTCCCAAGGCTGATAGTAGCAAAGGAGGAGACAGTTTTCTCTGGCTGTGTCCGAATCTTCTGAATACAGCTTGGCCTATTAATTACTGCAGTCTTTCAACTGGCACAGATGAGGCATTAGGAAGTAGGAAAAGCTTTGCAAGACATAAGTCTGCTTTTATTAGTTAGAGATTTTCCAAACAGACCCACCTTGATTATCTTAAAATATTTTTATAATCCAAATAGTGATACTTAGGAAGTCAAGAAGTTAAATGTTTTTCATGATACATTTCTGTTCATGACATCTTCAGTAAATGCATCATTTCAGCATTTGGTCATAAAAGATAAATTTTCCATTCAAAGGTAAGGGAATCAAAATTAACTAAAGGTGGGTAATTCCAGAGACTTAAATGTCTCTAAGATTTGTGGGTAAAAAGAGTGGAAGCAAGAGTGCCAGTAATTTCCACTTCTTACTGGAAATGCTACTTGTAATGTTGTCATGATTTTAACACAGGATTATTGTAAGATGTTAATGAAAATGCTTTTGCATGATCAAGTAGGTACGGGATGAGTACATTTTAGTACACAGTTAAGTCTAGAAATTTGCTCTCTCCCTCTATCTTTTTCTCAGGCACACACACACACACAAACACACACACACACTCACACAATGCAGACACATACACCATGCCCACTTCTCCATACCTCTCTTCTCTTGTTCTCTCTGCTCTCTTCCTCCATTTCTCCCCTTTTCTCTCTTGCTAGTACTGATTCTGTTTGCCTCTCTTCATCTTTAACACATTTTCTCTCTCTCAGTCTCTCTTTTGAATTTTCCCTCTTTTGCTCCCCTTTCTCTCTTCCCATGTTTCTCCACTTTATCTTTACGGTACTCTCTTCCTATTTTCACTCCCTTTTTCTTTCAAACATCTCCCCCTGTCTCACCTTCTACCTCCTTTCCCTTTCTCCCCCTTTCTTTCTCACTCACCATTTCTTTTTCCAAAACTCAAAAAGGGGCATCACATTTTTGTCTTTTCCTTTTTTAAAATAATGTATACACATAATCATACACAATGTTCCACAGCTATGGCTCAGCTTTGGTCAGGAACAGACCATTAAAAAATATAATAGTGTATTTATGGAATATTATGTAGCCATTAAAAAAACAACAACAACATCACGTCCTTTGCAGGGACATGGATGGAGCTGGAAGCCGTTACTCTCCGCAAACTAATACAGGAACAGAAAATCAAACACTGCATGTTCTCACTATAAGTGGGAGCTGAACAATGAGAGCACATGGATACATGGAGCGGGAAACAACACTCACTGAGGCTTCTTGGGGGCGGGTGTGGGGAGGGAGAGCATCAGGAAGAATAGCTAACGGATCCTGGGCTTCATACCTAGGTAATGAGTTGATATGTGCAGTAAACCACCATGGCACATATTTACCTATGTAACAAAACTGCACATCCTGCACATGTACCCTGGAACATAAAATAAAAGTTGAAGAAAAAAAATAGGTATAATGGTGTATTTTTCTATTGAGTAGAGAATGTTTGAAATATGACTTCTCTATACAATTAAATTGCATTCATCTGCCAAAAAAATATTATCTTAATCATGTTTTGCTGAACTCAACTCTTGACAAAAGACCAGATAATGCACATCTAAAATACTGTGTTTTTTTTATCTAGAAGTTTTTAAATAAGTCATAAAATTATAAAACACAGAGGTAGAAGTGGACTTAGAATTCACGTAGTGTAACCTTCATCTGAAGCCCTTCAGCAGAGCACTCTGCCAGTGTCCACATATCCTTTGCTTTTTCAGTTTTAGTGCTGGAAACCTCACTGCTTCGGAAGATAGTTCATTTCATTTTATTAGAAAATGCTGTCTTCTAATGAAATAAAATCTGTCAATGTAAACTTCACTCATAGGTTAATACTAATTACTCATAGTACATTAGCAGACTATTTTCAACATAATTAATTTGCCTTTCATAATTTATTTTTCTGCCAGCCCAACATGCAAATAGTTTTACTGCCACTTATTATATAAAAGTAAATTGGAACAAGATAAAAACTTTCAAAAAGGTTTTCTTTCAAGCCAACTAATGTTGACAGTTATTTCAAAATTAATGATCACATACACACACATGCACACAACACACACATACACACACACCACTAAAGCTTATTGAAAAAGAAAAGAAAAATGAAAAGTAAACTGTCTATAATGAATTTCCCAAAACAAAGTTAAACTCAGCTCCCTTTCCCGAACAGTGTTTTGAAATATTCCCTCTAAGATTACATGCGCTTTTAAATCTTATATATTTAGAAATCTAATCTATTAAAACGAACCATAAGGGTGGCTACAGAATTTTCCCATCTACATATATATTTTATGCTTAGATTTCAAGTCTGAACACCATAACCATATTGAATGAACCACTCTAATGACCAACTCTGACACTACTCTATTTTCAAAACTTATTTACCAGGTTGTCTGGTTCCAGCATCAAGGGCCAAATTAAGCCATCACATCTGCTTCCAAGTAAACACAACAGTTGTCATTGTATTGAGAATTATATGGAAGACTAAGTCCTAAATGTGCTATTGCTTGTGACAGGGCTACCAGCTCTGTTGTATTTGCTAGCCAAGGGCTAATCCCCTGCTTCTCGCATTTGATGGTCACAAGTTGTACCCCAAAGTTTTTTTTTTTTTTTTCTGAGAAAGAAACAAAAATAATATATGTATATATATGTTTGGAGAGGACCTCTTTTTTTTTTCTCTTACTCTTTTCTGCCAAAAATCTTCCTCTCCTGCCATGGTTAATCTGTTACTTTACATAATTATATGACCATATTATCTCTCCATAGTGTCTTAGGGGAGATTATTTCCTTTTCTTTTATTCTTTTCCTAATATTTCTCACATGCACACAGACACACACGCACAGCATTTTACCACTACTATCAGGTATGCTTCCAAATTTTGGTAATCTTTTATATTGAAAATAGATTTCTACTTATTACTACCAATTTTTTCTATCATTTTAATCCAGTGAATAGTCTATGTTTTAGAACTATCTATGGACATTTGGACTAGATCTTACACCTTTTAATGAGTCTTTGCGCCTTACAAAATTTATATTATTTGGGCTTATTTCTCTTCATTATCTTTCTGTTCCTGAATTTATTCTGAGAGATAATGTATATATACTAACACGAATTATATAATAATTAAGTAGTTTCTTACTACTTAATGGATTTCAATTTGCTTTCTGTCATTTTAGACCTCCTCTTTTTAAGTAAATCACTCCATGACTTGCCTCAATAGAGGCTTTTTGTGAGCCTGTCTAGTATCTGAAGAATATAGAATCACCAACATATCATATATTCGCAGAACATTGATAGAAGTCCAGTAGTCTTAAAAACTCACCAAATTTCTGAGAATCAAACTGTCTAGAGTTGACTGAATCTTTACTGCATATTTTTTCTTAAAGACTGCTGGAATCTCATTGAACAATGGAGTCATTATACGTGCTAATTCTTATTTCACTTCCTTTGCATTTTATCTGCTATGAAGTTAATTTTATTATTTTCCCCAGATTACTGCTTTTAATAGCATGTCTCACTCTTCCATAAGTGTATTGGTAAGAATGCTACTGCTTTGCTAATCAACATGGCCATGATAATCAGTAACGATAGTTAAAACAAAATTCCTGGAGCTAGACTGTCTGGGCTTGAATCCTAGCTCCATTACTTCCTAGGTTGGTGATCTTGGGCAATTTACTTAGCATTTCTGGGCTTTGATTTCTTTACCTGAATAATAGATACAAAGAAATGTAAGTATTTCATAGGGCTCTTGTGTTATGTTCAAGGGCTCAGACTAGTGCCTGGCACATAGTAAGAACTCAGAAAACCTTGCTTACTCCTTTATTTACTCATTAGACTCTCTGTATATGTGACTATCAGGTATAATGTAAATATAATATGTTAATTATAACTAAATATAAACTAAGTAATTCACAGTAATGATCAAAATGGTTGAAATAACTTTGCTAGACATATGAATCGCAGATTATTTCATTTTTCAGAAAAAAAAGATAAATAGGATTGATATTTATCAGACTTTAAATTTATTACTTCATTTTATAATTCAAATATACTAAGCTGTATAAAAAACAAACTGTTTTTATGATCATCTAAGCTAGGCACCATTTTATCAGATTCAGGTTACAGTTGTTAAGGTCTCTAAAATATTATGAAACACTTCTACAAAGCTCCTAAGACATCTATATATAGGGAATTACCTACACGGAAACAAATGTTTATATATACACACTACACCTAAGGATTGGATTCATTTGCTCCTACTTGATCTTTGTTCCCAAGCTTATGTAATTCATTTGTCTCCTTTATCTATGCACAGTGTTTGATTAATTCTATGATATTCCAGAGCAGTGAATACCATACATTGAAAATACGCTTTATAATGTGAATTAGAAGGATATTATATCAGATCACAGCACTTGAAAATAAATCAAAATCCTTCTGTATAATTTTCAGGGCATGTATTATCCATTGTGAACACTTATCCATGACATTTACATCCTTAGCTAGGCTATAACAGCCATTAATTTCCCTCTATAAAGAAATTTGCTCACACAACAAACCACTAATTGTTGAAATGTAATTTGAGGGTATCTGAAAGTGTACTGTCTGGAAAAACTTCTGTTAAAAACCTTATCTTAAAGTTGGGTAAATATAATAAAATGATTATTTTCTTTCTTTCAAAGTAATATTTGAATATTTTTAGGCTCCAAGTTTGTTTCTTGTTTTACAGTAAGCATTTTTCTATGTCTTCATGCCCAATAAATTTAAGCAGGACATTTTTAGCATCTTCTGTATACAAAGCACTGCTCATTATATAATATATATGACTAAATCATAATCCTCAGCATGATATAAAGTTATATATTTACTATGGGTGCCTACAAAGAATAAAATCCACAAGAGCCACGTTTCATTAGGTGGTTCATTTTACAAAACTCCAAAATAAGTAGTTTGGTCTTTTTTATATACATAGTGAGAGAAGTGTTACTAAGTGCAGCAGTCAAGAATATATTCGCAGCATGCTGTTGGTAGTAAGTACAGATAAGGGGAGTCACTAAAATAAACCATGAAGCTTAATTTCCAGGCTAAGTGTTTGTCTCAATTCTTTTTTAAGCTGAGAAATAGGTGCAGAGAAAAACATGTACTTTTAACTGGCCATTTATTTGGACTATAAATTAGACTAAGTCTACCTTTAAATACTGCGCCGAATGTTAAAACTCCCCTAGTAAACAATGGGGCCCTGAGTACAATTCTTCCTCCTCCACACCCTTGTGAATTATGAAGCTTGATCATGTTCATGTCTAAGCCAGTACCTAAATTAAGTAGCAGATCAGAAGCTGGAAACAAATTCTGCAGCTGTTACATTGCCTCTTTCAGAATGATTTTTTCCCCTGCTTCCCTATCTGCCACCAGCCTTCTGCAATGGGGGAACATCTCAGAAAATGTATAATAGATACCAAAGATGTGTTGCATAGGCAGAGCAAGTTGTTCTACTACTCTGGTTTCCTGAGATTCCTCATTGATAAAGTGAAAGATTTAGACATGAAAGCTCTTCTAGCTGTGTGAGTCTAGAATCTCTATCACTTACATTGTTTACAACTGAGTCACATTATAAGAATTTTTTAAAATCTTCTTTAAAAGGCTTTATACTTTAATTGTCAAAAGCATGGTCTCTAAAGGCAAAAAGGCTGGATTCCTTACCATTTACTAGTTCTGAGACCTTCAACACATCATCTAAATGCTCTGTTCCTCAGTCTTCTCATTTATGAAAAGGGGAAGATAATGGAATCTATATCATATAGTTACTATGAGAATTAAATGAGTTAACCCAGGTAAAGCACTTAGAAAAGTATTTGACACTTAGATGGTGAATTTGTCATGTTCTCTAACTGCTGATGATGAAAACTTGGGATCATATTGACTACATTTTCACTATTTTACTGAGCATTTCACAAAAATATTATCTTCTATTGAGGAACATCCATAATCAGGAAACTTATAAACCGAGTGTGTGTGCATATGAGTGTATTATTTAGCACATTATCTATCTAGATTACTTAGTGTGTGCTTTAAATAAACTATATTTCCCATGTGTCAAAACAGTTCTTTCATTCTCAGAAGCTAAAAATGTTGATCTCATAGAAGTAGAGAGTAGAATAGTGTTTACCAGAGGACAGGAAGTGTGGAGGGGAAAGGAAGATAGGAGAGGTTGGTTAAAGGTTACAAAATTACAGCTAGAAAGAAATAATAAGTTCTAGTGTTCAATAGCATTGTAGGAAGACTGTAGTTAAAGATAATATATTGTTTCAAATAGTTAGAAGGAGGATAGTGAATGTTCCCAACACAAAGAAATGATAACTGTTTGAGATGATAAATATGCTAATGACCCTGATCTGATCACTATACATTATATGTATTGCAACATTACTATGTACCCCATAAATATGTACAATTATGTGTGAACTAAAATTTTTTAAAAATATACAAATAAAAAAATGTAATATTTGCAAAAAAATCTATTACAATAAGAATTACACATGGAATATACAGATATTTTGGAAAAATGTATTTACTTAGTTTCAATCAATTGGCTGTCTGATATAAGAATAGGCTTTTAAAATCTACAATAGTTAAAAATAAAGTTATAGAAGCCAGGATAAAATAGCACCCTTACCAAAAGAAGTGATAACTCTACAATGGTATGAAATATTTTCTACACTATCATGTGACGGTTAATTTTATGTGCCAACTTGAAGGGTGTTTTTGCATATGATTAACATTTAAATAAGTGAACTTTGGGTAAAGCAGATTGCCCTCCATGATGTAGGTGGGCCTCATCCAATCAGCTGAAGGCCTGAATAGAACCAACATATCGGCCTCCTTGTGCAAGAAGAAATTCTCCAGCAGATGGCCTACAGATTTTATTAGTACCGTTGGTTCTCTTAGTTCTCCACTCTGCCGACCCACACAGCAGAATTTGGACTCACCAAGCCTCCATAATCTTATGCTTCAATTTCTTATAATAAATCTCCTTCTACATATATATAGATGTGTGTGTGTGTGTGTGTGTGTGTGTATATATACACACATCCTGTTGATTCTGTTTTTCTGTATAACGCTGATTATACAGTATTTGCTCAGTCTTCTATGTGTCTCAACTAAGAAAATGCACCAAGTGCTAAGATAATATGTCATCAAGAGATTCCTCTCCCTTCTATACCAAGAAAGAAAATCCATCAGCATGCTTTGGATTGAAAGGAAAAGTCAGTTAAGGATGTGATAATTCTGCCATACTAACTTAGAATTCAAGCCTTCTAAAGCCATGTACTGCCTGAAATCATTGCACACAAGCTCTAGCTATATTTTGTTTCTCAATCTTGAGAGTCTTTCTTCTTAAAAGGAATAGTATTATTAACTGTGAGTAAATCTTCCATGGTGATAAAATTCAAATTTAATGGTAAATTATTCACTGAGAAATTTGGAAACCACCTATCTGCTTTTTAACATTCTTCAATTATCATAGCATTTTCTCTGAAAATCAATGTTCTATACAGCTAGAGCCTGGCAACAAGGGACCTCAAATAATGAGTTTTAGTGAGATAGGGAAATCTGTTTTGGTTCAAAAACAATTGGAGAGAAAGACTGCTAGATCATACATTCATATTTCAATGAAAATGTAGTTTATTCCCAAGTCAGCTTTTCAATATAGGCAGTCCCTGACTTACCATGGTTCAACTTAGGATTTTTTTTTTTTTTTTTTGCTTTACCGTGATGCAAAAGTGATACGCATTCAGTAGAAACCATACTTTGAGTACCATACAACCTTTCTGTTTTTCACTTTCAGCACAATATTCAATAAATTACATGATATATTAAACACTTTTAAATAAAATAAGCTTCGTATTGGATGATTTTGCTCAACTATGGGCTAATGTAAGTGTACTGAGCAGGTTTAAGGCAGACGAGGTTAATCTATGATGTGTTGTTAGGTTAGATGTATTAAGTACATTTTTTACATACAATATTTTTGATTTACCATGGGTTTATCAGAATATAACCCCACTGTAAGTTGAGGAGCATCTGTATTTATGTTTATGTTTATAATGTTTGCCTAGTTGATTCCTAACATTGGTAGTTTCTTTTTAAAAATTTTTTAGTACAAGTCAAACCATGATGAAGATGAGACTGCCATATGTTGCTTTCAAGTTGAGCTTCAATGGTCCATTTCCTTAAAAATTAGATACTAATATGTTTCTTAGTATTTAAACCCCTAAGTGGCATGTTTAAAAATATTTCCAGCAGCCATCCAGATGTTACTATACTAGTTTTGTGCCTTACTTACTACACATACACAATTACTGATGAGAGCAGGGGAAGTAATGTGTTTAAACCAGCTAAACAAAAGGTACTCAATTTCTGATTCCCTATAATCAGAAGAATTGGAATTCCAAGTAAAGTCCCACAAAAAACAAAGCCAGCAATAGATTCTAGAAAGATGCAAGGATGAGAGAGCTCAAACAGGTTAAAAGTCAAAAATTAGCCAAGAGATAAATTATGCATATGGCTTGAATTAGGAAAGACCATGTTTCCAGTTAAAGCCAAATTTTGTTTGTGTGTGTGTGCATATATTACTTTCCTATCACGATTGTGACAAATTACCACAAACTAGTGGCTTAACACAATACAAATCTATATTATAGTGCTGGAGGTCAGAGTTCCAAAACGGGTCTTGCTGGGCTAAAGGTGTTGGCAGGCCTATCTTTTTTTCTAAGGAAGAATCCCTTTCCAGTTTCTAGAGACTACTCACATTCCTTGGATTACAGCCCTTTTCTTCCATCTTCAAAGCCAATAAGAGCAGGTCAGTTCTTCTAACATCCCATCACTATGATCTCCTGTTATGCCTCCCTCTTCCAAACTTAAGGAGACTTGTGATTAAATTGAACTCACTTGCGTAATTCAGGATAATATATTTACTGCAATCTCATCTTACTAGCGACTTTCCATGTCCTTTCTTATCTAAGGCATCATATTCACAGGGATTAAGGCATGGGTATCTTTAGGAGTACATTATTCTTTTTATTGTTGTTATTATGAGGTTTTTTTTGATAGTTTCAAATTTTATTTTAGATTCAGAGGTACACGTGCAGGTTTGTTACACAGGAATATTGTGTGATCCTAAGGTTTGGGGTATGAATGATCCCTCACCCAGCTAGTAAGCATAGTACTCAATTGGTTGTTTCTCAGCCCTCCCCTCTGCCCCACTCTAGTAGTCTCCAGTGTCTATTGTTCCTAACTTTATGTCTATGTGTACTTAATGTTTAGCTCCCACTTAAAAGTGAGAACATATGGTATTTGGTTTTCTATTCTTGCATTAATTCACTTAGGATAATGGGAGTCTGTATTAGTCAGGGTTCTCTAAAGGGACAGAACTAATAGGATATATGTATATCTGAAGGAAAGTTTATTAGGAGATGTGACTCACACGATCACAAGGTGAAGTCTCATGATGGGCTATCTGCAAGCTGAGGAGCAAGGAAGCCAGTCCAAGTCCCAAAACCTCAAAAGTAGGGAAGCCCACAGTGTAGCCTTCATCTGTGGCCCAAGGCCCAGGAGCCTCTGGCAAATCATTGGTGTAAGTCCAAGAGTCCAACAGCTAAAGAACTTGGAGTCTGATATTCAAGGAAAGGAAGCATCCAGCAAGGGAGAAAGATGAAGGCTGGAAGACTCAGCAAGTCAAGTCCCCTCACCTTCTTCTGCCTACTGTTTTCTAGCTGCACTGGCAGTTGATTAGATGGTACCCACCAGATCAAGGGTGGGTCTGCCTTTTCCAGTCCACTGACCCAAATGTTAATCTCCTTTGCCAACACCCTCACAGACACACCCAGAAACAATACCTTGCATCCTTCAATCAAGTTGGCACTCAATATTAACCATCACATGTCCACCCCTTGTCAACTTGAACCCATACACATCTCTTGAAATCAGACATAATCTTCAAATATAAACAATAAGGTCATAATCATGCCTAACATACAACTACCCTTTGTATAACCAGAAGTGCACTAATTATTATTTGTAACACAGTATGTATGTATTTTTTACATTGATGTCCACAAAATATGAATTTGTTTTTGATTTTTATTAATTTAAGAACTTGTATCTTTTGATTTAGAATCTCCAGAAGTTGTTCTTTTGTAGAGTCCATGTGAAATGACAGATCATCTGAATTTGCCTTAAAAATTAGCAAGAGATATTTTACATCAATTGCTTTTGTCAAGGGTTGGTTATATGCTGCAAAAGTGATTTAACCTCTGAAAGACATTTATAAGACCTAATATTCTGTTATTGAAAGCAGGGGTCCTCAACTTTTGTGGCACCAGGGACTGATTTTGTGGAAGACTACTTTTCCGTGGACAGGGGTAGGTTTCAGGATGAAACTATTCCACTTCAGATCATCAGGCATTAGATTATAAGGAACGCACAACCTAGATCCCTCGCATGCGCAGTTCACAATAGGGTTTCCGCTCCTATGAGAATCTGATGCCATCACTGATCTGACAGCAGGCGGAGCTCAGGCAGTAATGCAAGCCATGGGGGGTGGTTGTAAATACAGATGAAACTTCACTCCTTTGCCTGCTACTGACCTCCTGCTGTGTGGCTCCGCTTCCTAACAGGCCACGGACCAGTACTAGACCATGGACCAGGAGTTGGGGATCCCTGATCTAAAGCATCTTAAACACAGCTACTATAGTCTTAAAGTGTAGAGTCATGGACTCGAGCTAGACAGGCTGTGTTTAAACCCCAGCTTTACCACTTACTAACTGTGTCATCTTCAACAGGTCATTTAATTCTTCTAGGCTTCAGTTTCCTAATCTGAAGAAACAGAATTTAAAATATTCCCTAAGTGAGATGATATATGTCAATGGGATGGTGTCTGGCACAAAGTTAAGTGCTATATTCAGTATATACAGGTTAGCTATTATTACCAAGTTATAATTTTAAAACTATCCATCTAAAATGTCTAATTTAATAAAAATATATTGCCAACATTAACAATAACAGATCTTGACTCATTTCATAACTACTATGTTATGGAACAAACACTTTTTTAAAACCTATACATTTTATACATGCATATGTAATGCCAAATACTAACTGAAGTAAAGGTCATTCCTATATGATAGAAAACACTGAGTCATAAAATGGCTGAGATACTATGTATTGCCATCTTCACAATGAAAGAGAAGCTATAGCCACTTTGGAAGACAGTTTGGCAGTTTTTCACAAAACTAAATATACTATTAACCATAAGGCTCAGCAATCACATTCCTTAGTATTTACCCAAAGGAACTTAAAACTTATGTTTACACAAAACCAGCAAGCAGATATTTATAGCAGTTTTATTCATAAATGCCAAAATTTGAATGTAACCAAGATGTCCTTCAGTAGGAGAATGGATAAATAAATTGTGGTAGATTCAGAAATGATTATTCATTGCTAAAAAAAAAAAAAAAGAACTATCAAGCCAGGAAAAGACATGGAGGAGCCTTAAATCTGTATTACTAAGTACAATAAGTTAATTGGAAATGGCTACATACTGTATGATTCCAACTATATGACATTCTGGAAAAGGTAAAACTACGGAGACAGTAAAAATATCAGTGGTTGCCAGAGGTTGTGGAATAGGGGAAGGAGGGATGAACAAGCAGAGAATGGAGGATTTTTATGAGAGAGAAACTACTCTATAGATACTATAATTGTGGATACTTGTTATTTTAAATGTTTTCCAAACCCATAGAATGTACGAGAGTGAATCCCAGTGTAAACTATGGACTTTGGTTGATATTAATGTATCAATGTAAGTTCATCAATTATAACAAATGTGTCACTCTGGTGGAGA
Source organism: Macaca nemestrina (assembly GCF_043159975.1). Lineage (NCBI taxonomy): Eukaryota > Metazoa > Chordata > Mammalia > Primates > Cercopithecidae > Macaca > Macaca nemestrina. Next base: position 62,864,583 of record NC_092145.1, read on the forward strand.
TATTGACAATAGGGGAGGTTACACATGTGTAGGGTAGAGAAGATACGGGAAATCTCTATAACTTCCTCTCATTTTTGCTGTAAACCTAAAACTTCCATAAAAAAATAAAGTCTAGTTTAAAAAAATGAAAAGGGGTAAAATATTTCTGAGTGATCTGGGGGCAAAGTTGTAAATGGGAAATTCACCCACAGATCAACCATCACTGGAAGCTTTGTGGTAAATGTTATTATTACCTTTTTTGAATAATATTTTGACTCTGGAAATCCATATAGTCAAAAGTATTTGTAGATACAGAGTTTTTCAAGGGTATGCTTTCTGTAAGTACTCAGATTATGAAATTATAGACTAATTAGTATAACTGGCAATATGGATCTCAATTAAGGTTTCTAAAATTATGAGTCGGCTAATGAGCAGGTAAAAGAGAATTAATATGATTCCAAGGTTTCTTAAGACTTAGAATTTCTCAAATTATGAACATACTAACATAACAGTAGAATTACATTTAGTGAGAGAAAAAACAGAGGGATTTTTTTCTAAACAAATATATTTTTCTCATTATTTTAATGTTCATACAAAGTGTAAATAATTAATGCAGTATAAAATGTCTCAATTGTCAAGAAAACATTATAAAGCAAATTATAACAACAATAAAGACACAATTCTTGATTTTGGTGAGTGGGGGATAGGTGGAGTAGAATGAGATTTCTCCGCTTTACTCTTACTCCTAGAAATTGAGTAGGCAATTCAGAATCATTTTATATATTTGCCTTCCTTTCAAAGTTGAAAGCAATATACTGACTGAGCACAAGTCCTTTTTAAAGCTTCATTTCCTTGTGTTTTCAATTGTTTACTGAACGCAAAATGCATCTTTGAATTATTTAGCATAGAAGGGACTTAGAGATGACTCTAGAGAAAATGCTTCTGGAACAATATAGTGTGGCCCTATTTTATCCACCATTGCACAGAACATCTATAAATGGTCCCAGTGCTTGCACAGTGCTATAGGGCTCATTCCCATTATCCCTGAGCTGTGGTTACTTCAAATGCTCTGCTAATCGTTCTGTGCTCTAACATGCTCTGGAGAAAAATCTAAATGTTCCCACAAAGTCAAAGAAAAGTCCCACTAATGAAATTAAGCAAAGGGAATAAAATGTGTTTTTGTCAATGTAGGCCCCTTAAGTGAAATTTTGGAAGGTGATGCACATAGATTATTCAGTAGAAAAGCTTTTAATTAGTGTTACTTCACACTTACTCTGTAAAGGGCAAAAATAACCAAAACGGTCCATCAGGTTTGTTGAATGTGTAACCAAGCAAGTTTTCAACAAGCTGAGTTCCCATCAGTTATTTACTTGAAAAATATCTGAAAGTTAATTTATGTAAAGTTACAGGGAGTAGGTAATCAACTTCTTTTAGAGGAAACATATTTTGTTCTTTTGACACGAAAGAGTAATTTTTATCAAAAAAGGAATTTTTATTAAACCTAAACTTCATTCTTTTTCTTTTTCTTTCTTTTTTTATCTAGATAATTTTTTTATTATTGAAATACCTAAGAACGTGACAAGGAGCTATGGAAACAGACAAGTAACAGAAGAAACACAATTTCATTACATTTTGAAAACTTTTCTAATGGTTATTTCTTTCTCTTTCTGATAAGGTTCTCTTTTTCTCACTACCTCACTCTTTATGTCTTGGTTGTGGAGTGAAAAGTGCATTAAAAACAGCAATTTCCAAAAGCTATGGTAAGGATGTTATGACAAAGAAAAAATATGCAAATATTCTGACTCTACCTCAATACTGATTTCAAATAAGCCTGTTGTGTTAATGTAATTACTTTAATGGACAATTGTCTACACCTTTTAAACTTCAATCAACCCGCATTACTTTCACGGAAGTACCCAAAACATTGTTGATTCAAATATTGTCTCTAGAAACAAAGATAATCCTTTTGTGAGACTTAAAATTTAATTTATAGACTGTGTGACACTAGTTCACTACTGCCATTAGCTTAACACCAATTAACCTTGACAGTTCTGACATTTTAAACAGGAAATTGGTAGTGATTGACTCACCCCTGAACAGCTCATTATTTATAGAGCTATCTCTTATAGAAACAAACAGCTCATTATTTATAGAGCTGTCTCTTATAGAAACAATTTGATTCTGACCTGAGTAGTTTTCATCTGCACCTGAGCAGTGCAGAATTACAGATCTCTACTGAATTGAACAGTAATGTGTTCCTTTGTATTCTTTAATTTTATAGTCTTCATTTTTCCATACCCTGCAAGGTTTGTATCACCTCCTGTGGGTGACATCGTAGCTAGACTGCCCCAGTGAAAAGTACTGATGGTACATGCATTTCGCTCTTAAGTATATATCATCCTAAACGCTATTCTGTGGAGTAGAATTCTTCATGATATTTGAAAAGAGAGAGAGAGAGCTAGAACACCAGTGGTTGTTTTTGTAGGCATTTATCATGTGCCCATAAAAACTTTTTTAAAACTGCACAAACAAACCCATAAAAATCAGTTGGATTTATTAAAAGGAGGTTTAACAAAACAAAAATTCCCTGAAATAATTTGTAACTTTCCTTTATTAAAAGTGAAAATTCCACCATTAGTACAAAATGTGAAAAAAAAAAACACTTTTTTTTTTTTGCAGTAAATATCCTCATAGCAATGTTCCCTGAAACATTTTAGATTTTAGATCAAGTACGCTGTCTTTCAATCAACAACATCTTAGTCTACACCTAACTTATTGTTACATATCATTAACTAGATGTGCTTCTCCTCATATCTTCCAATGTTTGGGTGCAAAATAAACATATTCTTCCTAGAGGTTTAGCACATATACACTGTGTTGGAAAAATTCTACTTAATACAAACATTTGAAACAGAATTTCAATTAATAATATGTGGCATTCTGCTTGTAATATTACTCTGTAAATGTGCAACACTTTTATACTTGATCTCCTCAAGATGAAAACAACACGGAGAGAAATTCCAGCAAAAATAAACATACTTTTCTTCCCAAAAAGGAAGCTTAGCCTAGGAGATTAAAAAATAATAAAGAATAATAATGCAAGACCCTAGGCAATGAACCCAGTCAAGCCTGCCTGGACTTCTGACCTACAGAACTGTGAGATAATAAATTAGTAGTTTTAGGCTTCTACGTTAGTGGTAATTTATTACACAACTTCCAAAACTAATACACATTCTTTATTTTTAGATAAAGAAACTGAAACCCAGGAGGTCCACAAATATAAAATGATGTGTCTCTTCAATAATCACATCCCACCTGATACATGTTCTGTTCTGTTGGTCTACATGCCTATTTTTATACCAGTACTATGCTGTTTTGATAACTATAACCTTGTAGTATAGTTTGACATCTGGTAACGTGATGCCTCCAAGTTTGGTTCTTTTTGCTTAATCTTGCTTTGGCTATGCAGGGTGTTTTTGATTCCATATGAATTTTAGGATAGTTTTTTCTAGTTCTGTGAAGAATGATGATGGTACTTTGATGGGAATTGCATTGAATCTGTAGATTGCTTTGGGTAGTATGTTGATTTTCACAATATTGATTCTACCCATCCATGAGCATGGGATGTGTTTCTATTTGTGTTGTCGATGATTTCTTTCAGCAGTGTTTTGTAGTTTCCCTTGTAGAGATTTTTTACCTCCTTGGTTAGTTATATTCCAAAGGGTTTTGTTTGTTTGTTTGTTTGTTTGTAGCTTCTGTAAAAGGGATTGAATTCTTGATTTGTTTCTTAGCTTGGTTGTTGTTGGAGTACAGCAGTGCTACTGATTTGTGTACAATGATTTTGTATCCTGAAACTTTACTGAATTCATGTATCAAATCTAGGAGTGTTTTGCATAAATCTTTAGGGTTTTCTAGGTATACAATAGTATCATCTGTGAACAGTGACAGTTTGATTTCCTCTTTAACAATTTAGATGCCCTTGATTTCTTTCTCTTGTCTGATTGCTCTGGTAGGAATCCCAGTCCTGTTTTGAAGAGAAGTGGTGAAACTGGACATCCTTGTCTTGTTCCGGCACTCGGGGGAATTCTTTCCACCCTTCCCCATTTAGCATAATTCTGGCTATGTGTTTCTCACAGATGGCTTTTATTACCTTGAGGTATGTCCTTTGTATGCCAATTTTGCTGAGGTTTTTAATCATAAATGGAAGCTGGATTTTGTTAAATACTTTTCTGCATCTATTGAGAAGATCATGTGATTTTTGTTTTTAATTGTGTTTATGTGAGGTATCACATTTATTGACTTGTGTGTGTTAAACCATCCCTGCATCATTGGTATAAAACCCATGTGATCATGGTGGATTATATTTCTGATATGCTGTTGGATTCAATTAGCTAGTATTTTGTTGAGGATTTTTGCATCTATGTTCATCAGGGATATCGGTCTGTAGTTTTCTTTTTTTGTTATGTCCTTTCTTGATTTTGGTATTAGGGTGACACTTCATAGAATGATTTAGGGAGGAATCCCTCTTTCTCTATCTTTTGGTATAGTTTCAGTAAAATTTGTACCAATTCTTTTTGAATGTCTGATAGGATTCAGCTGTGAATCCGGTCCTGGACTTCTTTTTGTTGGCAATTTTTTATCACTGTTTCAATCTTGCTATTTGCTTTAGTCTGTCCAGAGTCTTTATTTCTTCCTGATTTAACGTGGGAGGGCTGTATGTTTTCAGGAATGTATCCATCTCCTCTAGAGTTCCTTGTTTTTGTACAAAAAAGTGTTCTTAGTAACTTTGAATGATGTTTTGTATATCTGTGGTATTGGCTGTAATATCTACTGGTTCATTTCTAATTGAGCTTATTTGGATCTTCTCTCTTCTTTTCTTGGTTAATCTCACTAATGTTCTATCCATTTGTTTATCTTTTCAAAGAACCAGCTCTGTTTCATTTATCTATTGTATTTTTGTTTCCATTTGATTTAGTTCTGCTCTGATCTTCCTTATTTCTTTCCTTCTGCTGGTTTTGGATTTGGTTTCTTCTTGTTTCTCTAGTTCCTTGAGGTGCAACCTTAGATTGTCTATTTGTGCTCGTTCAGACTTTTTGATGTAGGCATTTAATGCTATGAACTTTCCTCTGAGCACTGCTTTTTTTTTTTTGTATCCCAGAGGTTCTGTTAAGTTGTGTTACTATTATCATTCAGCTCAAAGAATTTTTAAATTTCATTGTTGACCCAAAGATAATTCAAAAGCAGATTATTTAGCTTTCATGTATTCGTATGGTTTTGAAGATTCCTTTAGGAGTTGGTTTCTAGTTTTATTCCACTGTGGTCTGAGCAGATACTTGATATAATATTTTTCTTGAATTTATTAAGACTTTTTTTGTGACCTATCACATAGTCTATCTTGGAGGATATTCCATGTGCTGAAAAAAAAGTGTACAGTCTGCAGTTGTTGGGGAAATGTTCTGCAAATATCCATTGAGTCCATTTGTTCTAGACTATAGTTTAATTTCACTGTTTATTTTTTGATTTTTTGCCTTGATGACCTGTCTAGTGCTGTCAGTGGAGTATTGAAGTCCTGCACTATTATTGTGTAGCCATCTATCTCATTGTCTCATTTCTTAGGTCTAGTAGTAATTGTTTTATAAATTTGAAAATTCCAGTGTTAGGTGTATATGTTTAAGATTGTGGTATTTTCTTGTTGGACTATTGATTTTATCATTATATGATGTCCCTTTTTGTTTTTCCTTCCTGTTGTTGCTTTAAATTCTGTTTTGTCTGATATAGGAATAGCTACTCCTAGTTGCTTTTGGTTTCCATTTGCATGGAATGTCTTTTTCCACCCCATTACCTTAAGTTTATGTGAGTCCTTATATGTTAGCGAATCTCTTGAAGATGGCAGCTACTTAGTTGGCGAATTTTTATCCATTCTGCCATTCTGTATCTTTTAAGTGAGCATTTAGGCCATTTACTTTCAGTGTTAGTATTCAGATGTGAGGTACTGTTTTACTAATCATGTTAGTTGTTGCTTTAATACCTTGCATTTTTTCTGTTGCATTAATGTTTTATGGGCCCTGTGAGATTTATGCTTTAAGGTATTTCTATTTTGGTGTATTTTAAGATTTTGTTTCAAGATGTAGAACTCTTTTTAGCATTTCTTGTAGTACTGGCTTAGTAGTGGTAAATTCTCTCACCATTTGTTTGTCTGAAAACAACTTTATTTCTCCTTCATTTGTGAAGCTTAGTTTTGCTGGATACAAAATTTTGGCTAACAATTATTTTGTTTCAGGAGGCTAAAGATGGGACCCCAATCCCCTCTGGCCTGTAAGGTTTCTGCTGAGAAGTCTGCTGTTAATTTGATAGGTTTTCCTTTATAGGTTATCTGATGCTTTTGTCTCACAGCTCTTAAGAGTCTTTCCTTTGTCTTGACTTTAGATCACCTGATGACTACATGCTTAGGTGGTGATCTTTTTGCAATGAATTTCCCAGGTATTCTTTGAGCTTCTTGTATTTGGATGTCTAGACCTCTAGCAAGACCAGGGAAGTTATCCTCAATTATTCACTCAAATAAGTTTTCCAAACTTTTAGATTTATCTTCTTTCTGAGGAACATCAGTTATTCTTATGTTTGGTCATTTAATGTAATCAAAAATTTCTTTGAGTCTTTGTTCATTTAAAAAATGTTTCCAGCACTTTGGGAGGCCAAGGTGGGTGGATCACAAGGTCAGGAGATTGAGACCACCCTGGCTAACACAGTGAAACCCCGTCTCTACTAAAAATACAAAAAATTAGCCAGGCGTGGTGGCAGGTGCCTGTAGTCCCAGCTATTCGGGAGGCTGAGGCAGGAGGATGGTGTGAACCCAGGAGGTGGAGCTTGCAGCAAGCCGAGATTGCGTCACTGCGCTCCAGCCTGGGCGACAGAGTGAGATTCTGTCTCAAAAAAAAAAAAATTTTTTTTTTTCTCTTTGTCTTTGTGCGATTGGGTTTATTTGAAAGCCTTTTCATTGAGCTCTAAAGTTATTTATTCTACATGTTCTATGCTACTGTTGAAACTTTCCACTACATTTTTCATTTCTCTAAGTGTGTCTTTCATTTCCAGAAGTTGTAATCATATTTTCTTTGTGATATCTATTTCCCTTGAGAATTGTTCATCTATATCCTGTATTGTTTTTTAATTTCTTTAAATTGGTTTTCACGTTTCTGTGGTATTTCCTTGAGTAGCTTAATAATCTACCTTCTGAATTGTTTATCTGGCAATTCAGAGATTTCTTCTTGGTTTGGATCCATTCGTGGGGACCTGGTATGATCTTTTGGGGCTGTTATAGAATCCTGTTCTATAACAGGATTACTTTCCTGGTTTCTTCTCATTTGGGCAGGCTATTTCAGTGGAGAGGTGTGAAACTTAAGGCCTGCTGCTCAGATTTTCTTGTCCTAGAGGGTGATTCCTTGATGTCATGCTCTCCTCCTTCCCCTAGAGATGGGACTTCCCGAAAGCTGGTCTGCAGTGATTCTTATTGCTCTTCTGGATCTAGCCACCAAGTGGGGTTACCAGGCTGTGGGCTGATGCTTCAGGATGTCTGCAAAGTGTGCTGTGATGTGATCTGTCTTCAGGTCTCCCAATCGTGGATACTAGCACTTGCTCTGGTAGAGGTGGCAGAGAAGCGAAGTAGACTCTGCAAGAGCTCTTGGTTGTTGATATGGTTAGTATGCTGGCTTTCTTGAATGCTGGTTATGCTAGTAGTGAAGTTGTCACACAGACACACTCAGGACTTCTGGTTAGCCAGGATGTTGCAGGCAGTGAAATTAGGTGTTGTCTTCTCCTTCCTGGGATTAGGGTTATTTTGTCCTGAGTTGCTGTAATGGCCTGAATTGGTTGGCCTCCAGCAAGGAGGTGGCACTTTCAAGACAGCACCAGCTGAGATAGCAGTAAAGGGCTCTAAACTTACTCTAAGATGGTCCTGGTAAGTATTTTGGTTTCTCAGCTGTTGGGTAGGGCCATAAAGCTCCCATGAGTTTCTATGTTTTGTGTTCAGCTATCACGGTAGTTAGGGAAATACTGTCATGTGGGGGCAGGGTTTGATGGGTCTGGGCGCAGACTCTCCTTGGGGAGTGCTTGTCATGACCACTGTGGAGCATGGGGTGAGGTGGTTCTCAGGCCAATGGGGTTATGTTCCATAGGCGATCCTGGCCACTTCTGCTATGCAGATAGCCAGTAGCAAGAAGCTTTACCCAGCTCCTATGCAGTTGGTGAGGTCAGTCTCTCATTCATGCAGTGCCCCTACTCTGACCTTGTCCCAAGCCATGAGCTACTCCACTGGGGAAGCAAGCATGGCTTTAGGACCTTGCCTTTCCCTGTCTGCCCACTCCATCAGCAGCAGCTCCTGTACTCTGGCACTTGCTTGTATATGCAGCAGCTCCCTCCCATCCTCCAGACTGTACTCAAGAAAATGTGTACCCAGCCAAAACCACTACCAATTTCATTTGGGAACCTCCTACACCCCATAATCCCTCCCCAGTTCCTCTGGCTGCCCTTCCTGAGGGCCCCTGTGAGATAGAGCCAGGGATGGCCTTTCTAGGTTAGAGGTGGAGACTGGGAGTGCATGCAAGGCACTTCCCACTGCCACTTCTACTTTTATATTCCGTGTGACTTCCTAAATCCATTTCATTTCTAGGTAAGGTTAAATCCTCTTGTAATCTGGATTTTCAGATTCCCCAGTCAGGATGCGTGATCAAAGGTAGGTTTTCCTTTCCCCCCTCACACTTTGGGAACACACAGTTTTTGCCCGTTTTGTGGAATTTGCAGCAGGGTGCTGCTTCTTTCAGAGGATCTGTGAATTCTTTCAGTTTTCCTGGTATGTTCCTGTGAAGGTTCTTGAAGCAAAAGATCACAGTGTGAGTCCCCACACACTCTTCTGTCTGTCCATGTGGGAGCTATACATTATCCTTGTCTCTTATCTGCCATTTTCCCTTGATTCTCTCAAAAACACATTAAAAAGATCTATCATCATCACCAAGTGGGATTTATCCCTGGAATACAAGGATGGTTCAGCATACACAAATCATTAAGGTGATACATCGTATCAACAGAATGAAGGACAGAAACCATATAATCCTTTTGGTTGATGCTGAATAAATATTTGATAAAATGCAACATCACCTCATGATCAAAACTTTCAATAAACTAGGAAGAGAAAAAATAAATCTCAACATAATAAAAATTGTATATGACAGACCCATCATACTGAATGGGGAAAATCTAAAAGCCTTTCCTTTAAGATCAGAAATAGGACAAGAATGGCCAGTTTCACCACTGTTATTCAACACAGTACTGGAAGTCCTACTTAGACAAATTAGACAAGAGAAAGATATAAAAGGCATCCACAATGGAAAGGAAGAAGTGAAATTATCCTTGTTTGCAGATGATATGATATTATCTTTGGAAAAAACTAAGGAGTCCAGCAAAAAACTATTTGAACTGATAAATTCAGCAAAGCTGAGGATACAAAATCAACATACAAAAATCAGTCGCATTTATATATGCCAACAGTGAACAATGAGAAAAAGAAATAAAAAAGTAATCCCATTTACAATAGTCACACATAAAATTAAATATCAATGAATTAACTTAATCAAAGGAGTTAAAGACCTCCATAATAAAAATTATAAAACACTGATGAAAGAAATTAAGGACAATACCAAAAAACTGGAAAATACTCCATGTTCATGGATTGAAGAATCAATATTATTAAAATGTCCATACCACCCACAGAAATCTATAGATTCAGTGCAATCTCTATCAAAATACCAATGACATTCTTTATAGAAGTAGAAAAAAAATCTAAAATATATATGGAACCACAAGAGACCCAGAATAGACAAAGATGTAGTAAGGAAAAAGAACAAAGAAAGACAAACTTCACATGTTCTCACTTATTTGTGGGAGCTAAAAATGAACACAATTGAACTCATGGAGATAGAGAATAGAAGAATGGTTACCAGAGGCTGGGAAGGGTGGTAAGTAGGGGAGAGGAGGGTAAGTGGGGATGGTTAATGGATACAAAAATATAGTTAGAAAGAATGAATAAGATCTAGTACTTGATAACATAACAGAGGGATTATAGTCAATAACAATTTAATTATACAGGTTAAAATAACTAAAAAAGTATAACTGGATTGTTTGTAACACACATGAAGGATGTAAGCTTGAGGTGAGCATAACCCATTTACCCTGATGTGATTGTTACACAATCCATGTGTGTATCAAAATATCTCACGTAGCCCATAATTATACACACTTACTATATACCCACAAAAAATATAAAATGATAGAATATGTATTTCTTGATAGAAATAACAGGGGAATAGAATTATCCCTGGACATGAAAAGTAGATTTAATCGAATACAATTATTTAAGTGGCTAGACATATGTAGCAGCAATAAAAAACAGACCTAACATTTATCAGACTGTAAAAATTTTATCCAATCCTTTGGCATTTTGTAATTTTAATTCCAAATAAGTATTTCTAGAAGTTATAAACATAAAATTTTATGTTTGAAACTCAGATAATTTAGATAATTTAAAATTTATGAAAGAAAGTATAGTTTCAAATTCTTCCAAATTGTGCTACTTTTGGTTGCCCTTTTAGATTTTCTAAAATAAGCTGGAAATTATTAATAGTCATATGAGGTATATATTGAACTATTTTGATAGGGTCTTATGAGTTTTATCTCATAATGATGAATAATATAAAAAAGCTAGCTAATCTGCCTTATATATTATTAATGGAACCAATTATATTTATAGTTTAGTGGATAAGGTAAAATATGACATTTTAAATAATGGTGAGATACTTTCACAGAAAACAATGGGAATTTCACACTGCTGAACTTCACCAACTAGACAATCATACTGGAAAATGTGATCTGATATAAAAATCTTTCCAAATTTTTCTTCTTGAATGTTTTTCTGTACTTGCAGATCATCCTATAAGATTTGAACATGCCCACATTAGAATGTAACTTATCTTGAGGGGGTTGGATGGTCTAAAAACAAACCAATCAACAAACAAAAGGATATTATTATTATTTTTAGAAGTCAAATGGTGTGTATCTGAAGCTGGAGAAAATGCTCTTTTTTGTTTTTGTGAATATTTGTATGAAGAATTATAAACTTGTTTAAATATGTGGATCAATGTTTTTACCCATGAAAAATGAAGCTTTCTGGTGGTAACATTTCACTGCATATACGAATTACCAGGTTCAAATGGTAAGATATTTTGTGTGGAATGCATATTTCTTCTCTCCCTACCGTAGGTGACCTTCACTGGGAACTAAAAAGGCCCAAACAGGGAAACACAGTGTTGTTATTTTTAATCGTTTCAGGTAAAGTAAAATTTTATCATGGTGATACCTGTAGGGAAACCAGAGATAGAAAGGCTAAGATGCTTATTAGAAATTCTTTTGGATTCGTTCAGATACGTTGTTTCACTGGCTGGTGCTACAAAAAAATATATATCATAAATACCGTATCTTAATGAAATTGGCTTAAAATGCTGATTACTACTGGACAATGACCCTCAGAAAGCCTAAAGCACGTGTTATAAAACAGGGAATCTAAAGTTCTGGAGACTTAACGTACAGCATGATGACTATAATTAATCATACTGTATCGAGTACTTGAAATTTGTTAAGAGAGTCGATCTCAATCTCACACAAAAAAAGGTAACTATGAGGTTGTGGATATGTTAATTAGCTTGATAGTGGTAATCATTTCACAATGTATAGGTATATCAAAATATCACATTGTACAACTTGAATATAGTTTTGATTTGTGCATTATACCTCAATAAATCTGAGAAAAAACATCAGACAACCCAATAATTTAATATGCCACATTTACAGACAAAATAAAACACTGATGTGATATATCAATTTCCGAGGTCTCTGTTGAACTGAAAGTTTCAACTACTTATTAGGCAATGCCGATAAGATTCTGAATCTAAGGAGGCATCTAAAAAAAGCTAAATTTAAATAAAAAATTTTTAGCCTGAATTGCTCTCCTTTGAAGTCAGCAAGCCATAATAAATGCCTACACCTTCTTTTGTTATAACAGGAAGATATTTTTAAATCAGTAAACCACTGTAAGATCTTTAAGAGAATCCTTTCAACACGGAAGATGCCGTATATATTTTAATGGATTTTCCATTGGATGCATTAAGCTGGGTCTCTCACTACTGAAGTGTTTAGGAAGTGAGACATATTAACAACATATGAGCCACCAAATGTGACAGAGACAGAGCATCAGGAAGGAGAGGTTAATATTTTTACAAAGTACGTGCAGATAGCAGCATTGAATTCTTCACAATCCTTTACCTTTTTATCTTTTATCTTTTCTTTATACCATTTTAAATATACTTTTTCCAATAAAGTATGCTGGCTGAGAGCAATCAAATTTTGACTCTGCTTTAATGGATACACATTTTGGAGCAAAACTTATTTCAAATAGCTTGTTTTGAAGAGGACTGTGTAAAAATAACTCTTATTAAAATAAAATAGCTTTAATAATGTGCCATTTTCTATTTTATCTTGAATGTTTTGTACAATTTGTTTTAGAATTACATAACTGTGTCTTTATAATAGAATAATTTATATTCCTTTGGGTATATGCCCAGTAATGGGATTGCTGGGTTGAATGGTATTTCTGTCTTTGGGTCTTTGAGGAATTTCCACACTGTCTTCCACAGTGACTGAACTAATTTATACTCCCACAAATAGTATAGAAACATTCCTTTTTATCCACAACCTCACCAGCATCTGTTATTTTTTGACTTTATTTATTTATTTATTTATTTATTTATTTATTTATTTGAGATGGAGTCTCTGTCATCCAGGCTGGAGTGCAATGGCGCGATCTTGGCTCACTGCAACCTCCGCCTCCCGGGTTCAAGCAATTATTCTGCCTCCGCCTCCCAAGTACCTGGGATTACTGGCACAGCCCACTATGCCGGCTAATTTGTGTATTTTTAATAGAGACAGGGTTTCACCATGTTGACCAGTCTGGTCTCAAACTCCTGACCTCAGTTGATCCACCTGCCTCGGCCTCCCAGAGTGCTGGGATCACAGGTGTGAGCCACGACGCCTGGCCTTGACCTTTTATTAATAGCTATTCTGACTAGTGTGAGTTGCTATCTCATTGTGGTTTTGATTTGCATTTTTTTAATGATCTTTGATGTTGAGATTTTTTTCAAATGATTGTTGGCCACATGTAAGTCTTCTTTTGAGAAGTGTCTGGTCATTTCATTTGCCCACTTTTTTATGGCATTGTTTGTTTTGTTCCTGGTAATTAATTCCTTATAGAGGCTTATAGTTTCTTATAGAGGCTGGATATTAGATGTTTATTGGATGCATAGTTTGCAAAATTTCCTTCCATTCTGTAGGTTTTCTGTTTACTTGATTGTTTTGCTGTGCAGAAGCTCTTTTGTTTACTAGATCCCATTTGTCAATTTTTGCTTTCGTAGCAATTGCTTTTCTCATTTTCATCATGAAATCTTTGCCCGTGCCTATGTCCTGAATGGTATTGCCTAGGGTATCTCCAATAGCAAAAACATGGAATCAACCTAAATGCCCATCAGTGATAGATTGGATAAAGAAAATGTGGTACATGTATACCATGGAACACTATGCAGCCATAAAAAAGAACAAGATCATGTTCTTTGCGGTGACATGGATGGAGCTGGAGGCCATTATCCTTAGCAAACTAACACAGGAATAGAAAACCATACACTGCATATTCTCACTAATAAGAGGGAGCTAAATGATGAGAACACATGAACACGTAAAGGGGAGCAACACATAATGGGGCCTTTCAGAGGGTGGAGGTTGGGAGGAGGGAGAGGACCAGAAAAAACAACTAATGGCTACTGGCTTAATACCTGGGTGATGAAATAACCTGTACAACGAACCCCCATGACACAAGCTTACCTATGTAACAAACTTGAACTTGTACCCCTGAACTTACATAAAAGTTAAAAAAAGGAATTACATAACTGTGATTGTTTGAAAAACTGTTAAAGAAATAACTAAAGTACATATGGCTGTCCTTGACATTGGCAATATATTAAAATTGATTTTTTTAAATATAAATTGAAAACCATTGGTAGTATTTAAGATCATTGAATATGTATTTAACAGACCACATATTGGTCTATTAAAATAAATTTATGCCAGCCTCTCTCTCTCTCTCTCTCTTTCTCTCTCTGTGGGTGCGTATGTGTGTGTGTGTTTGTGTGTGTTTGTTGAGGGTGGTGTATATCATGTACATGCCTGTGTGTACCAATGGTAGCTCTTTGGGGAAGTAACAGAAATTTAGAATCCACTCAGCAAATAAAAAATAAATACCATATTCACCTTATCTCTATCTGAAGATCAACTATTTACAAAAACACTAAAATCACTGTAATAACTGCTTATGTTTTAGAATTATAATAGTGTACTAGTGTAAATAGTGTGGTAGTACATATAATTTTTATACTTTCACTAGTCATGTCATTTTATTTTAAAAATAGCATTACAAACTATATATTGTCTGTATGGCATTAAGTTGGCAGAGTTACCTAAATTTTATTCCTTGGCCACAAACAGTGTGTTCGTTAGCACATTATTGGTGAAAACATCTTTCTAGCAAAAATTATTTTTTGTTTTCCTCAAGTGATTTATCCTTCTTTGAAAGAAAGAGTAAAAGAGTAACAAAAATTTGTTTCAAAGTGGTTTTGTGTTTGATATTTAAAAAGGAATTTCACAGACATTTTGTTTGTCACTACCTACGAATCTAACAAATGCCATGATTCTTCATTAATTTAATGAGTTCATATGACCATAATTAATTAATTAGTTAATTTTCCTGAGTGCCTATGTGCTGAAAACCAAGCAGGTTACTAGGGATACAAAGCTAATAAAGGCATTATGTTTGCCTTTCAAATGCTCAGTCTAGTGAGTATAAGGTTATTAATGGGTAATATTTCAAATAATAACTCAATTAATAGATACATGTATGCTTATGTTCAGTGATTATCATCCTTGTTTGCTTATATAAATCACCTGTCAGGCTGATATAAAACAAAGATAGCTAGGCTTCAACTCAGACCGCTATTATAATTTCTTGGGGTAGATTCTGACCTCCAAATGCAATTTTAATGCACAGCCAGTGTTGGGAATCTCTGGACTAGACGTTGATCAAACAAAAGGTCACTTTTATCAAAGTGGTTAATATATTGGGCCACTGATGATTGAGCTTGTTTCTGTTATTCTAATAGTGACAGGTGAAATCATGTGTACTCTAAATTAAAACAAAATGGGAAATGCTAAAGAATCCTCAGTGTATAATTGCTTATTTGTTTCACTGCGCATATGCAGCATAGGAAACAAATATTTCAATATGTTGAATTTGATTAACATAAGGTTAAAAGTTACCTCTACATATTATCTGTAGTAAGTTGACGTTATCTTCTAGAGCAAATTGTAGGCTAAAAATGTCTTCTCTATCACAATTTTGAATATATGCGTCAACTACATTATAATTTTTTAGTCTTTAAATATGACCCTCAAATATAAAGATCTTATATGTACATAGAAAGCCATAACCTCCGTGATGCTTCTACATGATTTCTCTGAAGCAGTAATTTTGAGGTATATAAATGACAAGTGACTAATTTTATGTATGAAGTCTAAGAACAAGTGAATTATAAACCTGTTTAATCTACATAGAAATTATGCAGCAAAAGTCACAATAAATTGGGCAGACTTTTGTTCTCCTGCATGGTACCATGGCACAGTTACACACTTAGAAAAAGGCACAATTTAGTTTAGTTTTTAGAAAACAAAAGTTTCAAATCCTGAAAAAATTAGTTGATGTGTCATTTCATACCTTAGTAAAAAAATGTGTAGAGTTGACACAGAGGAAAAAAATCACAAAAAGAAAAATGAAAATATCGTGTGTCTTGAAAAACACTTTATTAATTATGCATTATTTTCCAATTAGGCATAAACTATGATTTAAAAATATATAAATCTAATCTTCGTAAACTGAATTCTCTATAAATTACTTTTATACAAAAAGCAATTACTATATAAAAACCAGAAAGGTATTTAATAATGATAGACTATCCACTAGAGTATTGATAACTGATGAGATAGTATAAAAATATCTTTTAAAACTCAGTAGCTTTTAAATATTTTTCTTATCTATCTATACGATAAATTTCTGGAAGTAGAATTACTGACTTTATTACACATCACTGAAAGCTGACTTTTAAAAGCTATTCTTCCAGCCGAGGGAATATAGTAAGACCTTGTCCCTACAAAAACTAAAATAATTAGCTGCGCATGGTGGTGCACACCTGTAATCCCAGCTACTTGGGAAGCTGAGGCAGTAAAATAGCTTGAGCCTGGGAGGATGAGGCTGCAGTGAGCTGAGATTGCACCACTGCACTCCAGCATGGGTGACAGAGTGAGACTCCATCTCAAAATAATAATAATAATAATAATAATAAACAAAAAAATAAAAAATAAAAGCTGTTACTCTTTATACTACCAGAAGTTTTTCTTGGAGTTTCTTGGTAGAAGATCATTATAAACAATAAATAGCACTATATTTTTCTTTTTAATATTTATTCTTTTCCCCTGTACTATTGTTTTAAATGGAATGTCTAAAATAATTTTAAACAAATAGTGATCTTAGCTATTATAGATTTTAATGGAATTGCCTCCAGCGTTTCCTCGTGAATTACACTGTTGGCTGTTGGATTGGTGCACAAAGAGATTTATGTTCAAGAAGGTTCATTATAGTTTGTTTATAATAGGATAAAAATAAAAACATTCATTAATATTGGATATCTAAATGTATTATAGAATATCTATGTGATGCAATATTATATAGCTATCAAACATCTTATTTGAGAAGAGTATTTAATAAAATAAAAAAATGAGCACACAGAAAAAAGATGGAAAGAATATGCACTGAAGTAACATTTATTATCATTGAGTTGATAGGATTATAGGTAATTTCTACTTTTCTTCTCTATTGTATCTCTATTCATCTGTATTTTTCACTTTCTGCAATTAATTTATGCGATTTTATAGTCAGAAAAGGATCAATTACCAACAATTAAATAACAAGTACAAGTTATTTTTGAGAAATGTAATATCCGAATTGAATTATAGCTGAAGAAACTCTTTGCTTATTAATCAGTCAATCATAGTTGGATGCTTCCACCAAACTATATAGTGATGATGAAATGTAAATATGTAGTCGTACTGCTGCCTTTACCTTCAGACTATATCCCCATCATATGTTAAACTGTGCTAAATATCCATTTACTTATGATATTAGGTTAGGGCAAAAGTAATTTTTAAAAGTAATTTTGCCATTACTTTTAATGGCAAAAACTGCGATTACGTTTGCACCAACTTAATATAACAGTTTTTATCATATGCTATTTCCTATATTTCAAAGTATTTAATCCCCACACCCATCTTCTCACCCTTTTGTCCCACGGTTAAAAGGAATTAAAGTTTTACCATCTTTACATGTAAAACATCTACACATTTGTTCTCCATCTCCTCAACTCCTACTTCTTTACAGAACTTACACTCCGGATTGTCTTAGTTCAAACTCCAATTGCTAATCTCTAGTCAACTGCCTTCAATTTTGGAATTGTTTTAGAAATTATACTCTACTTGATCCCCTCCACCATCTCATTCGTCAGCCCCTATTTTCAATTCCCACCTCTACTACCCTAGTCCTGGCCCTTATCCCTTATTTTGTTTTTAATGCAATGTTCTTCTGGTTCTCCTAGCTGATTTGCCTACTTTAAAACTTGCCTTCCATTTTTCATTATAATTTTTAATTAATCATCTCAAAATATTTGTTATCATATTTTTTTCTACTCTAATATTTTATACACACACACACACACACACACACATAGAGGAGCCTGAGCTGAGTCACAACGACTCTGTGGAATTTAATCGTGTTATGTAAATAGAATGGCAATGAGCAAGTCTCCACTATAAAAAATATGAAGGAATTTGCAGAAACTAAAACATGTATGCTGTATAGTCGAAAACTGCAAGCAGTATGATATCTCTGAAGCGTAAACTATGACCCAGGGATGAATGAGACCTCAAGCTGAAAAGTAAGCACATGACCACACCATAGAGTTTTGTTTAGTATACTAAAAAAATAGGGTATTTATACTGAAACTTATGAGGATCCAATGAAGGATTTTAAGCAGAAGAGTGGGATGATGAGATTTGCAAGCGAAGTGGAATATTCATTGGCTGTATGGAAGCTGATATGAGTGAAAAAAGATTAGAGATATGTTGAATGCCAGCTAAGCAGTTATCGCAATTGTCCACATAAAACATGAAAAGAACTTAAAATAGGATACAGGAATAGAGATAGGAAGCAATAAATGCTACCCTTGTGTTTAAGAATACAGAATTAGGAATGTAAACGTTTGTATTTAGATAACAGCTTTACTGAATAATATTTATGTGACATATAGCAAGACAATGAACCTTTCTAAGCTCCATTTTCGCCATAAATGAAATGGGAAAAATAGTACCTGCAATATGAAAATTAAATGAGTTAATTTTTTTTTTAATTCCTGGCACCATACCTTGCATGTAGTACATTTTCAAAATATTTATCTGTTATCAGTTTCATTATTTTAAAAATATTTAAAATGTAAAATGAGAAAGAAAAGTTGTTGAACAATTGGAATGAAGGGGAGGGGGAGAGAAGGAAGCATAGGATGTTACCGAGATTTTTAACTTGAGTGACTTGAATGAATGGTGAGTCTATCAGTTGATGTAGGTCAGAAACCAGATTTGGGAAAAGCAAGTTGAAGGGAATCGATCCAATTTAGAACGAGTAGAGCTTGAAGTTCCATGGACCAGTGAAGGGGGGATATTTATAGGGGAACTTGATGTATCAGTCAAAATCTCAGGTGAGAGGCCAGGACTGTATATGGAGATCAGAACTCATCAGGATATAGTTCACATATAAAACAACAGAGAGAGTATAAAATGATAACAGGCTGAGGATATAACTCTAAGAAAAATTAACACTTATGCAGTGGACAGATGAAGTTACCACACAGAAAAAGAAATGGAATTATCAGAAGGCCGAAAAAAAATCAGAAGGGAACATCATCATGTAAGCCAAGAAAATAGAACTTCAAAAGGAGTGAATGAATGAGGAAAAATGTCAAATGGAGCAGAAAGATGGAAATAAAAAATGTCCATTGAGTTTGGCAAATAGGAGGCCACTGCTAACTACATGAGACATATGGGTAGTGAATGGATGGGGATAGAGACTAGATTAAGATGTTTTGAAGAGCAAATGGGAATTGAGGAAGTGTAGACGGTTGATGCAACATTCCCATTTGAGCAGGACATATGAGAAACACTGTTCCAAAAATAAATATAAAAATTTCTTTCATTTGTTATTTATTGCCTCCATAAAATTGTCAATAGCATGGCCCTAACATCTTCTTAAATGTATCTCAACAGTAACTGAAAACATTGCTCCAAAAATATAACATATGTTTTAGCTTATTTAATTCCTACCAACTGGGACTTTTCCTTTCTCTCCATTTTTTTCAAATCCTGCATTAGGGACCAAATCATGTTCAATCTCTTCCACGAATCTTTCCCAATTTACTCTAGCCCTTAATGGCTTCTTCAAACTCAAAAATAGGAATTATACCCATACCGTCTTGTATTTTAGGTATTTATTTTCATGAATGTATGCCTGTTGAGCCTAAGTAGTATGTATTCTGAAACCAGTCAAGTAAAAATTAAATTTCGTCTTTACATTTTATCTTGGGATACCTATTTTAATTAGAGTTATGTTTGTAACGTATCCATCCACATTCATGGAATAAAATGTTTATAATTTCAAAGATCATAGAGTGATAGTAGAGTAAAATGGATAATATTAAAATCTCATCATTTAAAAGTCATATTCTTATCATTTTATTATAAACATCCCCCTGAAAGTAATTTATTGGTACTTCAGAAAATAGAGTGATACTTACATAATGTCTCCCTATGCCTATGGAGAAATAATGTGAAAAATATAATTAATTATATATTTAATGCCATGCATGATGACATAAATCTTAATGAGTTGATAAACTACCACTGAACAGTGGCATTTGAGGTCTTATTCCAGAGTCAGAAAGGCTGACAGGAGAGGACTGGAAACAGAGTTAGGCCAATCTTGCTAAAATTCCAGACAGGCCACTTACCAATTGCCTGAGCTTGAGCAAATTGCTGAAACTCTGAAACTCAGTCTTCTAGTTTTGTTTGTGATGTGCTAACATTACTTGCCTACCAGGTAGTTGGGCAGGTTAGTTGAGGTAACTGGTGAAGAAGGGGCATAATGCTTATCAAGTGCCTGTTATATCCCAGTCACATTTCATAGGTTATCTAATTCACACAACAAACCCAGGAGTTTGACATTATTTTTGCCATTTTTAGAGTTAAAGATCCTAAGGCTCAGAAATCTTAAAAACAGTTTTATCCAAGGCCCAACAGCTAAAGACCAGAAAGTCGGTGTTGTAACCCATGTCCCCTGATTCTGAAGCTAATTCATTTCCTGAGGCCCCAGTATGCCTGACCCAGAGTAGACACACAAGAGCAGTTTCTTCCTTCTCTTTCTAATTTGGAGGAGAATCACTATAGTTATCATTTCTGAAATGGCCTTACTTGCCACTGAAAGCTGTCTCAGTTTCCTTAATTAAGTGCCATACAAAACCCATGGTTTTAAGGAATTTGATTTCATGTGCTTATGAGCTATTCTAAGAAATACTTGGTATAAATTTAGTTCATGAATTGGAAGTTGCATTTCAGAAACACAGGAGTCTTACAGTCACCCCCATATTATCATAAGTTGGACATTTTGGATACTTGCATAAAATTTTAAGATGTTTGTAATTGAAGGCCCACCATTTCAGTGTTTCATGAGGGAGCAAACCTGATTGTATAGCAGGTTGAAAGACTTGTTTAGTTCCATAGTGTTCCCCAGCATCCTGAAGCAGCTGGATTGATAGTATGGTGAATGGCCTTACAGGGCTGGGGCAAAGTTCTTCAGAAGGCTGTGTATGCTCTGAATCAGTGTCCAACATATGGTACTGCTTCCTCTCATAGCCAGGATTCACAGGTCCAGGAATGAAGTGGTGGAAGTGGAAGTGCCACCACTCACCATCACCCCTAGTAAACCACTAGAAGTGTTTTTTGCTTCCTGTTCCCATGACAATACGTTCTGCTGGCCTAGAGGTCTTAATTCCAGAGGGAGGAATGCTGCCACCCCGAGACACAACAACAATTCCATTAAACTGGAAGTTAAGATTGACACCTGGCCAGTTTGGGCTCCTCCTACCTCTAAGTCAACAGGCTAAGAAGGGAGTTACAGTGTTGGCTGGGGTAATTGACCCCAACTATAGAGATGAAATTAGTCTACTACTCCACAATGGAGGTAAGGAAGAGTATGCATGGGATAAAGGAGACCCCTTAGGGCATCTCTTAGTATTACAATGCCCTGTGATTAAGGTCAATTGGAAACTACAACAGCCCAATCCAGGCAGGACTACAAATGGTCCAGACTCTTCAGGAATAAAGGTTTGCGCCACTCCGCCAGGTAAAAACCCCGACCTGCTGAGGTGCTTGCTGAAGGCAAAGGGAATACAGAATTGGTAGTAGAAGAAGGCAGTCATCAATACCAGCTATGGCCATGTGGCCAGTTGCAGAAACAAGGACTATAATTGTCATGAGTATTTCTTCTTTATTTTGTTAAGAATATGTTTGTGCATGTATACACCTGTACTAAGAAAATGTCTTCATTTTATTTCCTTTCTTTTTTCTTTATCATGTGACATAAGATTCACTGATTTCATATCAGCATTTAACTATTGTTAATTTTATGTAATAACATTTGAGTTGGGGATTGGTGTGTTCCTAGTTATACAAAGGATAGCTCTATTATGTTAGGTGTAATTATTTGAAGATTATATATATATATATGTGTGTATATATATAATTTCAGGAGATGTATATGGGTTCCAGTTGACAAGGGGTGGACTTACAATGGTTAACACTGAGTGTCAACCTGATTGGATTGAAGTTTGCAAATTATTGTTCCTGCGTGTGTCTGTGAGGGTGTTGGCAAAGGAGATTAACATTTGAGTCAGTGGACTGGGAAAGGCAGACCCACCCTCAATCAGTGGACACAATCTAATCGGCTGCCAGCACGGCTAGAATAAAAGCAGGCAGAAGAACCTGGAAAGACTACACTGGCTGAGTCTTCCAGCCTACATCTCTCTCCCATGCTGGATGCTTCCTGCCCTCAAACACCGGACTTCAAGTACTTCAGCTTTTGGACCCTTGGACCTTCGACCACAGACTGAAGGCTGCACTGTCGACTTCCCTACTGTTGAGGTCTGGGGACTCGAACTCGCTTCCTTGCTCCTCAGCTTGCAGTCGGCCTATTGTGGGACTTCATCTTGTGATCGTGTGAGTCAATACTCCTTATTAAACTCCCCGTAATATATACATCTATACTATTAGTTCTGCCCCTCTAGAGAACCCTAATAAACATGGTATTGGTAAGAATTATGTAAAGTTCTCATTTTTCAAATGCTTTTTGAAAAGTCATCTCATTTGAGGTTCTGAATAACCCATCATCTCCATTTGACACATGAAGAAATTGAGTCTCAGACAGAGAAGATGATTGATTTTCCAAGGTCACAGTAGATTAATTAGATAGGAAAGCTAAACCACAACAATGGTCTGGCTCCTAGAATGGTATTATTTTTGTTAGCTTCACTTTTTCTTAATTTTAATAGTATTCAATGCCATTTCATACAGTTGTTACAGTGTTGTCACATAGTAAATAGAATGTGTATGCAGTGGTAAGAATCCTGAACTAAAAAAACGCTCATCACCTGATGCTACTAAAATCCAATTGAATAACCTTGGGCGAGTCATGCACACATTCTGACTCTTATCTTCATCTGACATTTTATGATTATACCACTTAGTCAATATTGTCAATAATTTTCACTATCATTAGAAGACAAAACTTTATATCAGCTATATTTAAAACTATATTCACCTACAACTGGAAAGGCTTTAAAGTTACATTACTGCCCAGAGCTATACTCAATATTTCTACTCAGGCTCCCATAAAGAACACACATGGCAGGGTTTAGGAAGCAACATTGCTACCATGCAAGTGAGCTCTAATTAAGCAGTTAATAAAGTAGAATCACCTAGACTGTTTATCTGAGATAGCTTTGGTACAGGAGAATGAACAATAAATTGGCTAAATTGGGCTGGGGCAAATTATTGAGCTCTCTGAGAGTTCAATCTTTAAAATGAGTACGATACCAATAATATCTAGCTCACAATATTATAAGAAGATTAGATGAGTTCATCTATGTAGAAGACTTATACTTATTGTCTCCTTTATGCTGTGCTATGTACATTTTTATATATTATCTCATTTACTCCTCATGATCCTGTTGATTAGACATCTTGATATCACTGGAAAGATGAAGATGCTGAGGTTCAAAGAGGATAAAGACCATATAGCTGAAACCTGCAAATCCAGATTTGGAAAAAAAAGGTGTCTTTAAAGCCCAGTCGTGTCCCATCACACCATGTTTTTCAGTGTGCCTAGCACTACGCCTGGCACCTAGCAAGCACTCACAGAATTTCCCTCAAATTAATCCTTCCCTCCTTTTCTCCTTTTTACAAATTCTAATTTCTAGAACTTAATGTAGCACAGGCATTTGATGTACGTTCCCTAAGTGATCGTAAGGAGTTAATGCAGCTTCCTAAATAAATGATGAACTTTGCCTCTTTGGACCAAAATGTATTTATATTACGGCATTGTATATATTTGACAATATTAAAAATTAATGTTGCAATTGTTACATATGAATTAAATAGTTAAATTAGAAAGCACAATCCAGAAATAAAATATATTTCCAATTTATGTTATATAAGCAAAAGTTAGTCATTCTAACTGACTAAATTGAAAATTCATATTGTGTTTGAATTCATAACTTTCCTTACCTTTTATAGATATCTGGTGATCCATATTTGATATATATATTTCTGGTCATTACCAATAAGTCTAATCAAGCTAGGTAGAAATTCATAGCTATATTTGATGTATCAAAATGCTCCTTTTCATTATAAATTGATGTCAAAATTACTTTATAGTTAGATTTGGTGATGCATATATATTCCCGCCTCTATCAAACTCATCCTGTGGCTTACCAAACTGCAGGACATTAGAATCATATTGTATTTTAAAGATTGCAAAGGCAGAATGGAAAACAGAGCTGGGGCTTGCAGCACAATACCTGCAGAAAGTTCAATTAAAACTTTTTGAATAACTACTGCCTTCAGAGTTGGTCCTGGGTTCATATGTTAGAAGTGGGAGTATATGAAAGTAAAGAGACTTCCTTGTCTATGCTATTTGCATTTCCCAACTGATGTGTTCATAGGAAATTATGCCCCATGGCAAACATCCACTAATAACAGTAGCTTCTAGAATGAATGTAGTGCTTGACAACTTTATGAAAATCTAATAAAAATAATAGTATACAAGATTATCCGCCTGAGCTTAAATAGAAGGGAATGGATCTAGGAAGGTGCAAAGAGTGTTGGGAAAATATAATTGAACTTTGTGTTGATTTATAGAGCAGAGGAGAAATTTAATAGGGTACTGCTAAAAGGGAAGGGCCTATGGACTTCAAACCAGGAGATTGGGGAACCATAGATCTGCCAGAATTGTGATGTAGTATAGTGGAAGGAGAACTTAAGAGTCAATCAGACTTAACTGTAGACCATCTCTCTGCCACTTGCCAATGTTATAACCTCTCTGAGATAAAGAACTAACATATGTATGGTACCTAGCACATTACCTGACATAAAATAGCTGCTCATTAAAGGTCAGTTCTTTCTCTGGGCCTTGGTTCCATCATTTGTCAAATAATAGAGACAGACAAGGATACTACATGATCTTTAAGGATCCATTCCATCTCTAAAACAAAAGCTGAAGGCAGGTAAAACGATAAATCTCATAAAGATTATAGGTAATACCACCGTCTTGAAAATTAGGTCAGGCAGTATAACATAACCAGAAGACTAGAAAGCATTCTCAATATAAATTAAGGCTGGGGGTCCCAGTTGGGTAGATTGCTTGAGTTCAGGAGTTTGAGACCAGCCTGGCCAACATGGTGAAACCCCATCTCTACTAAAAATACAAAAAAAAAAAAAAAAAAAAGCCAAGTGTGGTGTGGCATGTGTCTGTAGCTCCAGCTACTCGGGAGGCTGAAGTGGGAGAATCACCTGAGCGCAGGAGGTTTACGCTGCAGTGAGACAAGATTGCACCACTGCACTCCAGCCTGGGTGATGGAGAGATACTCTGTCTCAAAAAATGTATTAATTAATTAAGTAAAATATTTCTCCAAGACCAAAACAAAAATTTGTTCCTATTAGAAGAATACAATGTTCATCTTTTTCTTTTTTAAATTGGGACCTAAATTTAAGTTCTATTAATTCTATTTTAGTTTTATATATATATACACTATGCATGTGTATTACATACGTGTACATAATACACATATGCATATATACATATTATATGTATATATTATGCATATATACATATATTATGTATTATATGTAATACATATATACATATATGTATGTATATTTATATAATACATATGTGTGTATATACATATATGTATATACATATAATATATACATATAATAATATATATGTATATAATATGCATTATATAATACATAATATATGTATATTTATATATGTATAATGCATGTAATGTGTATTACATATTATACATGTAATATGTATATATATGGAATGTGTAATATAATGCATATATAATACACATAAAATATATACATATTTATATATAATATGTATTATATATACTATCAGTATTACATACATATGTACAGAAATCAAGCCTGTATAAATATCTTTCTGGACTGTTAGGTTTCTTTGGGCAAGGGGAAACCTCATGGAGAATATATACAACTATTTGATATTTCTGTCAGAGATGAGAGAAGGTGGTAAAATTTGGGGGCATGAATATGTGAAACCTTCAGAAATGATAACTTGTACAAGGACCAATCCCAGGCATTACCAGGGAGAGGCAAACTAATAAATATATAGGTTGATGAAACTGAGGAAATGTCCGAGAGAATCCATAGTTTTGATCTTTTGTGTCCTACCACCTCTTTCTCTTTTCCTGTTAGGCTTTTTATCTTTTCAGCACTAGCACCCTCTCCCTGTCTCAATCTCTTTTTCCCAACACTCAACCACTTTGTATAGTTTTAGCTACACAAATTACACTTATCTCAATGTAAAAAATATATTTTCAGAATAGCAGCTTATGTGGTTAAACAAACTTTACTCTCCACACAATGTATATCGACATTGTGATGAATACAGTGACCACTGCTCAGGGAATGTGAGAGTTGAGGTGATTTGCCTGAAGTATACCACAGAGTAATATTGCTAAGAAAGGCATAAAAATGTATTATAAGGGAACATGATCTGAAAAGTGTTTTCCTGAGTAAAAGGAGTCACCTTTTCCAGAAAGTATATAGTTGACTGGGACTTTTTCTCCTATAGGTTTAACATAAATAATATAAGAGACAAGGTGCATGCCCCTACGTGAACATAGGGTCACAAAGGGTGCCCAGAGGATGAGAAGTTCTGAACTACAGCATGTTTCTTTAATGTGTTAATAGGACAAGTCTCTATCTGTTAGTACATCCAACACTTCCCGTATCTATATGTGGTAGCCAATCTGGGGTTCTAACACATTCTGCATGCCAGACTAACCTAAAAAAGGATACGTCGAAAGTCTATTTTCTGAGTTGTCTCTTGGGATTTTGATTTCATATCAGAAGGGACATGGTATTTTTCTCCATGAAACAAAAAAAAAATGGACCATGAAATTTGAAATTTCATACATAAGCACAGTGATATTTGAGGTAGAAATAGAGTTAAGGCATATTTGGAATATTGTTATTGTACCTTTTGAGTTAGACTCATTTTAGATAGTAATTGTTTCTGAGACATAAATCAGAGTAAAACATGCTTTTGGCCTCTATCAGATTAAAAGGGAATAAGAGGGGTGCGTTTATGAATAAAAATCTTCCCAATGCTGGAAGCACTTCAAAAAAATATAAAACACCACACAAATATAAAGGAAACATTTGTTCACTAGAAATATGGTAATGTACTGTTCTTGCTATGTTTTTCATGTTATTGAGTCCTTAGCCTTGTCTTCATATCTAGTCTTCCACTATATTACCCCTTTATAATGAACCTCTACTACCAAGGTATGTGCACTGAAGAAAATAGTCACTGACTTTAAGAATGTTAATAGCTGCTTTTATTTTATCTGGGATGATTGAAAATTCTCTATAGTTGTAACTGAGCGAAAGAAACATTATTTTCCCACCCCTCATGGTGTTCATTCCCTTTATGAAAAGAGGTGAAATAAGTAATGGATTTTTGTAAAACATATACCATGGAAATGTCTTATCCTAAAGCTGGTGTTAAGAATCTCCTGATGTAAGATTGTCTAGGAAAGATATGAAAGAGAAACTAAACAAAACAAAACCCCAATTTCCCAGAATGTTTCCTACATATAATTTAGAAAGACTTTTTATGTCATAGTAAGAACAAAAGTAAAAAGGGCTAACTTAAGAACTCGGTGGTTTATTTTTATCTGTTCTATTTCTAGAAAGCAGGTAGCATATTTGCTTTCAATATATGTGCCAAGAAGTTCATTCCTTAAAATTACAGTCAGTTTTGAGTAGGGATGTGTAGTTTCTGCATTTTCAGAGTAGCTCTGCCATGTTATAATTTGGACATACATATATGTACATTTGATATCCCATGGTTTCTCCATCTGTTCATGTTTTCCCAAAATTGATAACTTTGATTTTCAGCAGAGGGGAGAAGAGACACAATGATTTCTATTTGGGGTGAACGTTTCATCTCAGTACTTCGGCGACAGGATTTATGTCTATACAAACACATCCAAACCATAGTCGTCAATATAGATTTGTGATTATTCACCATAGAAAATGTTCCTCTATTGAAGACAAGAATGTCTTTTTTTCTTGCCGTATAGCATACCGGGAATATTTTTCTTTGAAGAAATCACACACTGAGATGCTTCTTGTGCTAAAATGCCTAAAAGCGCTTGCAGTGAGCCGAGATCGCGCCACTGCACTCCAGCCTGGGTGACAGAGCCAGATTCCGTCTCAAAAAAAAAAAAAAAAAAAAAAAAAAAAAAAAATGCCGAAAAGCAGCATGTGGTTCTCTCACCCCCTTTTATATGGACTATATCCAGATCAACAAAAGGGTTAAATTTTTCCTTTGATACTTTTTGAGTATAACTCATGGACAAAAGGTTTAACAACAATCAAAATATCCCAAATAGATATTTAAAAATCTTTCTAGAATTAATGAAGAAAAGCAATGTGACAATTTTCTGGGAACAGTTTCCAGAAACTAAAGTTTACAGGTTTTATGACCCAGTCATTTATTTGAAGCATTTTAATTTTATAAGAATTATGTAAGGTTGATGCTAAGATTTGAAAAGATATGGAAGGAAATAATACCAAGCCGACTTGTTTGATTTTAAATAAAATCAGGTAGCATTTCTTCACTTTTGTCATATACTCTCTGGTATTAAAATTGTGTTCTTGGCTGGGCGCGGTGGCTCACGCCTGTAATCCCAGCAGTTTGGAAGAATAAGGCGGATGGATCACTTGAGGTCAGGAGTTAGAGACCAGCTTGGCCAACATGCTGTAACCCCCGTCTCTACTAAAAATATAAAAATTAGCCGGAAATTGCTTGAACCCGGGAGGCGGATGTTGCAGTGAGCCGAGATCGCGCTACTGCACTCCAGCCTGGGCAACAGAGCGAGACTTCGTCTCAAAAAAAAAAAAAAAAAAAAAAATTGTGTTCTTGTCCTATCTCTACAGTTGCACTTCAATATCGCCAACTGCAGATTAGTTACTTTTTTTTTTTTTTTTTTTTTTTTTTTTTTTTTTTTTTTGTCCTTGCAGCGGTGTCTTCACAAAGAAAAGTCCTCAATATAATTCTGGTAAATTGTGCAGATTATGGAGGCATCAAAGTGCATGCCATGATCAGGGAAGAGCGGGTAGCAGAAGAAATGTCAAAAATATGAGGTGCATGGCATGGTAGGAGATAGAATGAACAAGTAGAACTGGTTAAGATTGCAAAGTTCCTTGAAAAATATAAAAATTGAAGCTTTCTTCTACGTGCAATGAGGAAAGACTCAGAAGCTTTTCTGTCAGGCTTCACTGGATCAGACCTGTGTTTTAGGAGTATTATGGATACGGGGCAGAAAATTGGTTGAACAAATGAAAATGGAAAGTAAGGCAACCTGTTAGTAGTGGAACAGGTAACTGGTGATTAAGACTGGAAATGGCAACGGGACAAATGTGAGGGGTATTTTGGAGGTATTATCAACCTAAGTTAGCTGTTGGCTTGGATGTGACTGAGGAGAGGAAAGTGTGGCTGACTTTAGGATGCTTCCTGAAGTTAAGTACATGCATGCCCATACCCAATACATACTTGGCAGGTGGTTTACTAGTGATATTCTCTCTCTCTGTCTCTCTGACACACACACACACACACACACACACACACACACACACACACCCCTAATTATTATAGTAAACACTGAAGTTTTATATTTTTCTCAATTTTATGTGCTTTTCTTTTTTTTTTAACCTGATATTATATACTCAGAAATTTTCTTCACTAGAAAAAGAAAGTTTTTTTTTTTTTTCTTTTTTTTTTTTTTTTTTTTAATTAAACATACTTGCAGTTCAACTCCTTGGGCAGGGTGCTTTTTACAGTAATAGCAACTAGGGGAGAACCTTGGTCATCCTACATTTCTAGCCCCCTATACCCCATCCCTCACCATAACCATTGACCTTCTCCACATTGCCTTACCCACAGTAGGAGTTTGAGAAATATTTAATTTATCTTGTTTGAACTCATGGTAAACTCCATTATCGATAATGCTTTATCAAATACAGTGGTTCATAAATGATACCACATTACCAATATTCAAAAAATGTTAGTACAGTAAAATGCACAAAACTAAAACTTTAGTAAATATGACTACTTCATTGCTTTGAGTTAATCAAAAAAAATCAATTACACCACAATGGTGTGAATAGAAATGACAATATAAAAGGTCTGGTTTATCCAGCACAGATAATGAGTTATACCATGAAGAACGTAGGATGTTATTGTGCTAAAAATATTTTAGGATCCTTGATGATGTTAATGAAACTAGTAGCCCCTGCTGACAACAAGCGCTTCAAAAAATATCAGAAGATGTGTTATTGCAATGCAGAAACAACTTTATTTATAAGTATTTCACTTAATACAGATTACACACACTGTATGCACTGAAATTACATCAAATACAACCAGGTGTTAGTATCTACATGTATTCCAGTTGAAAGATGCTCTATAATTAGTCATTCTAACATATTCATACAAAAACCTGTTCATTCTTTTTTTTAAATTACAGCTCCAAAGTAGAAAGCAAAAACAATATTTTAAAAGTGACTGTTATGAATCCTTTTGTATTTTAAATCTTCATAATTTTAATGTTACACTGCTTTTCTTCAATGCTGTTCTTAGTACTAACTCGACTGAAAATCAGAAATGTTAATAAATTGTATACATTGCCCAATCTGAAAATTGGATGTATCCTCATAATCATATTCCTATAATTTATGCCAGTCCACAGTCCTCACTGAGCTGTTTACAAAAATGTTTGTTTGTATATGTGTATATGTACATAAGTAGGCATGTATGCATGTATATAATTATGGTAAATCCACACCACAGCCATTTGATGAAGAAATAAATTAAATCCATAAAGTTAAAGACATATGAAACAGCAAATCCGACATTGGACAGAAGACTAACAGAGAACTACTTATTTCTTTCTATTTTCATAGTTATTAAAATTAAGTAATGTAACAATGCAAAATAAAGAGGATTGTTTTAATGGACTTTTATTTGGATAAACTGGGCAGAAGTTGTCTATTATGGAATGCCAATTTATCTTTATTTGTGTGTGTGTGCAAGAGAAGCAGAATCTGTACTAGTACTTAGATAACAAAAATCAATTTAATTTTTTATATGTACTTTAACATTACTGGATCTGTGATCATTTGGGAAACAGACAAATAATTTGATTAAAAGAAAAAAAACATGAGGACATATATAGAATGTACTGGATATGACAAGGATTTTATAAATGAAAGATTATATATGGGATGATATAAGGGATACTGGATGATTATAGTTTAGAAACGAGGCATAATGGTGTAAAAGGGGACAGTAACATTGTAAATGTAGATGCAAAATCTTTTAACAAGCTTTCTTTAGTTTGAAGTTTATATTACTTTTTTTCTGCTAGAAATTTGACAAACATAAATATGCACACATATATGCAAACATATCTGTGCTTACACATACACTAACCCATTTTAAAACCAATACATTAGAACTGCTTAAACATCAAATTAATAAGACATTTCCTCTAGACACACAATTAGGTATATTAACTTCTAGACACTTATCTTTCAGTTCAGGCACCTAAAAAGATTTAATTGTACCTTCCCTCTCATTTCTATAATTTGTGTGCCTTTTGAAATAAATAAGTGTATGTCTTTATACACAACTAAAATGTATCAATGTAAAATTGAATTGCAGCACTGTGTGGAATTCTGTTGTTAACTGTTACCAATTATTCTGGATTCAGATAATGACAACTTTATATAGCATGTAAAACTCTTTTTCTATCGAAAATGAAACTATTTACAATATCATTCTGTATTACTAAATTCTGTGTCTTTATGTAGTCAAATAATTTTGTCAGGTCAGCAAAATATCCCTATATGTAGTAAAAAATTTGATTTTGCCTCCAGATGTTTTGGTATCATGTAAACACAGCCATGATATCAATCTGGAAGATAACTCAGCAGTTTCTCTTGGATAATTAAATTTGTATAAAAAAAAGTAATTATTTGGCCGGGTGCGCTGGCTCATGCCTGTAATCCCGGCACTTTGGGAGGCTGAGGCGGGTGGATCACCTGAGGTCAGGAGTTTGAAACCAGCCTGGCCAACATGGCGAAACCATGTCTCTACTAAAAATACAAAAATTAGCCGAATGTGGTGGCGCGTGCCTATAATCCCTCAGGAGGCTACTCAGGAGGCTGAGTCAGGAGAATCTCTTGAACCTAGGAGGCGGAGGTTGCAGTGAGCTGAGATCAGGCTACTGCACTCCAGCCTGAGAGACAGAGCAAGACTATGTCTTAAAAAACAAAACAAAACAGAAAAGTAATTATTTAATCTGAGCATCATAAATGATGTGTATAATTTTCTGCAAAAAATACACTCTATTCATAGTTTTGAATAACGAGAGATGAAATAAAAATAATAATAAAATATAATCTCTCATTTAAGAGGTCATAAACTAGTTTTGAGAGTGCATGAAATTCCATTTTTGTGTATTTGTTCCATCCTTGAATATGAGACTATTTCTGTGTTTACGTGTCAAAAGAGCCAGTAAATTTTAAAAAATGATTTTAGTTACTTCAAGTTTGTGTCACTCAACAACTATTCAAGCTGCATGCTTGAATTACTGAAAATATTTTTGGATAACATAACAGTTGTTTATGATCAATTCTCTTTAGTTATGATATATCATTGAAATGGTGCTCTGAATTGATTGTGTAATTGAGGTTAGAACTGATGTATAATAAGTAAATAGATTTTAAAGTTTATTTTACAGATTTCTGTAAATAACATTTTTCTTTTGAGTTCCATATTTGGTTTACTTTTCACTACTACTGAATAGTCAAAGCGGTATTACTTACACTTTTCTCTAATTGACTAATGAAAGTATTATTGTATCTAATGTTCTTCTGGTTTTAAGATAAAAAGAATGAAAATGTTTTTATTTATTTTTAAATTTTTTTTTGAGTTGGAATCTCACTCTGTCACCCAGGCTGGAGTGCAGTGGCCTGATGGAGGTTCACTGCAACCTCCCCCACAAATCCCCGCCACTCAATCGATTCTCCCATTTCAGCCTCACAAGTAGCTGAGACCACAGATATGCACCACCAAACCCGGCTAAGTTTTTGCATTTTTGATAGAGACAGGGTTTCACCATGTTGCCCAGGCTGGTCTGAAACTCCTGTGCTCAAGCGATCCACCCGCCTCAGCCTCCCAAAGCGCTGGGATTACAGGCACGAGTCATGGCGCCCGGCCACTGAAAATTTTTTAAAAAGTCAACTGTATTCAAAAGATAGTAACATTTTATGAAGTAAATCAATATATAATTGATACATATAAAGTTCTAGGATAAGGGATAAAGTACAAATATTTCTAGAAAATCTATTAGAATAGTTCATTTTCATTATTATGTCAATTTGACTATCTGAAATCTAATGAAATGTGATTTGTGAGTTTTTTCACTTGACAAAAAAAGTTTTATTATTAACTGGATATACTTGTGTATGTATGGATAATTAAATATAATTAACCATTTCAAAAGGAACAATTAAAACAATTTCGGTTGTGAATATCTAGAATATGGGAAAATTTAAAGAGTTGGTTCTGAAAATTCTGGGAAATAATTATGGAACTAGGTTGTTCTAAGGGAAATTTTGGAAAACATTTAGATGTTATTTTTTTCAAAGTATGAAAGCTTTTTCATCAAGACTTGATATTTTTACTGAGGGGAGTTTAGTCTTATGGTGGAGATATGTAATATGCCTCTGTACTACACTATCAACTAATCAAGCTATGTTTTTACATAAATTTGTTCAATCATACATCTATAAAAATAAACAATATGTTTAATAAATAAATCAGTCTTCAATACATGTAAAAAGTCCTGGATGTATAGTTTATAATTATAAAACAATAAGCACAATTCTATACTTTTAAAATGCACCACTTCAAAAAGTTATATAGCCTTCAAATAGAATTACTGTTATAAAGAACTCACTGCTATAGCTTGAAATAAAAACAAATAATTTAAAAATTCTTCACCTAAAACCCTTATACAATTTCTAGATTTTTCTACAACAAATGTGTATCACATGTACAATAAAAATAGAAACCTATGGCTACTCTAGAATTTTAAAAGTCTACTCCTAATTCTAAATACATTAAACCAAAGATGTCACGTATGAACACCCATGATGTATGAAAAAATGCACTGTAGTTCTTTCTAAAAATACTAATTATATTCAAGAAATATAGCTTTGTATTATGACAAAACCTTTGAATATTCTAGAAAGCTAAGTCATATTTAAAATAAACACAAGCTAAGCTTCATAAAAGCCAAGAAAACAAGTCTATTACACAAAAGCACCTACAAGAAGCATTTATGGAATGTGGCTTAGATTTATATAAGATTACTCAAGGTCTGCTTGTCCCGTAGTGCTTGTTACACTCGGGCTGCACATCACATCTAGCTAGACACACAATTACAACATGGAATTGAACAGTGAGGAGTGCAGGTGACAAAACAGCAAAATGATGCAGTTAGTATTTCATGGTGAAATGACAAGGTTAGTAAATATTGATTGAATATAAACTCAATTTCTAAAAATTATTCTAAAGTATATATTTTTTGTTTTTTTTTGTTTTTTGTTTTTTTTTGTTTGTTTGTTTTGTTTTGTTTTGTTTTTTTTGTTTTGTTTTGTTTTTTTTTTTTTTTTTTTGAGACAGAGTCTTGCTCTGTCACCCAGGCTGGAGTGCAGTGGCAGATCTCGGCTCACTGCAAGCTCCACCTCCCGGGTTCACGCCATTCTCCTGCCTCAGCCTCCCGAGTAGCTGGGACTACAGGCGCCCGCCACCACGCCCGGCTAATTTTCTGTATTTTAAGTAGAGACGGGTTTTTATCGTGTTAGCCAGGATGGTCTTGATCTCCTGACCTCGTGATCTGCCCGCCTCGGCCTCCCAAAGTGCTGGGATTACAGGCGTGAGCCACCGCGCCCGGCCAAGTATATACACATTTTCATTCATAATGTGGACAGGGTGATCAACAGAGAAAACAGACTTATACATACAAGATTAATTAATGAATGAGATTAAAATTGTTTTATATTTTTTACATTTAAATCATTGAAAATAAAAAAGTCAGAAATATAATAGCTTAAATATCATATCATTAAAAATAAACTTGCATAATTAAAATAAAATGAGAATATATTTCAGTATTTTTTGTTCAATTAATGCACTATAGATTTTGATCAAATAAAATAATATTTATTTGATTGCTTGCAGGGGAGAAAGTATACAGTACACTGTAGCTCATCAATGAAGCTACTTATAATTTAATGGACAAAGTTCACTAAAAGTTCCTTTTATTTATCTATGACGACTAGTCTTAAGATTTTCTATCTTTCTGTCTTTTTCTATTCATGACTAGAATAAGAACCAGAGAGACTATCAAGAATATTTCATTGAGAATATTCCACTAGTCCATTAATGACAACACAAAAGGTTGGATGATATCTGAGACCTTGTAAGGCAAACGTAATAATAATGACAACTAAAGTAAAGGTGCGACCAGGTCAACAGATAAGAAGGAATCGAGTAAGGAAATAAATATTTTTGTCCTCTGGCCTTTGTAAAAAACTAGTTTCAATGCCTTCCATGTTGTTCTCAAATAGAGATAATATTCTCTTAAACAAAAGCAAAGGATCGATCAAGAATAGTTACTAGTCAAAAGTAGAATTCATTTTCATCTACGGCCCAAATTTAAATACTGTTAAATCTCAGTACTATCATTGGCTTATATGGGTAAATATTTTAGCCCAAAGCAGAAGTCAGTTTAGAATTTCCTTTCTCAGAGACGCTGCATTCTAAGAGATGGAGTCACAGCTTTAAAAATAAAGTTTCTATTTTCATCTTCTTCAAATACAGCACCCATAAAACCATTGAGGAATGCTTTTAAAGAGATTCTGGATAATTATTTCAAGGAATTTTCATCTTCATATATACAAAGGAATGATTAGGACCTTTACTCATTACAGTTATGAAGGAAAGGTTCACTGAAATGGAAGAAAAACAAGGTATTCACCCTTAGTTCAGAATGTGCAGAAAAGGAAAGGGAAGGCCAGTCTAGTCATGACACAAGCAATAAAAATGCAAATGCATTTATATAATAATTACATACACAAATGATCTGAAGCCATGACAGCTTATTATGGGACATTTCAAGTTCTGATTCACTTTTCTGGGCTTCATCATTTTATTCAAAATTAAATTGAGACTGTAGATTTTGGAAACCTCCACTCTCGGTATATCTTGCTAAATGCAGGGCACTGATTTTAGGAATATATTAAGTTGGCTCAATTCTTACATTCCTTGGAATGATTTGAACTAAACTGAAATATTTATCAAGAATAAAAGGGGAGGAACTGCAAACCTGTTCTATGTGAATAACTTGTACAAATGTGTATTTTAATTTCAAGCAATTTTTCTACAACAGTTGTTTATAAGTATGTAATATAATATTGTAACTCACATGATATCTCTCATAAGCAGTAAAAGTAGTTACACTCACAGTCATTATAATCAACCAAGTAATGTTTAAACAAGCAGATAGCATGTACATTCAAGGAACCTGACATATTGGAAATACAAGGGATTCTGTATGGAGTTAATGGGAACACTAAATTTTAACAGAAACTTTTTAAAAATATTACCTCTATGTTAAATATCCAAGAAATACACTAATTTGAAATGCTGAATAGAGCATAAACCTTCTCCAAATACATTTACATCAAAGAACACTTCAAATAATACACTAACTTTAATGTACATACAAAATAGACCAAATCCTATTCACACTTTTAAAGGTAAAATGATACATAATTAACATTTGAATGAAAATTCAGGAAGCATATGTTATGTAGTCATTATAAGTGTCCTTTGTACTCCCTTTTTATCCCAATAAATCATGATTTTTAAAAATTCTGTTAGTACTGTAAGTCATAAATAGTTTAAGAATATAGCATAAAATTGGAACATGTCATTCTTTCCTCAATAAAATGTAATGTACACAAAATATGAGGCATTTACTCATTTGTGTAGGAAATGACTTAGTTGACTTACTGGGAAAAGTGAATTCATTTTAAAGGAAAAATTACCTAAAGCAATGATGTATATTTAGTAATTTAATGCTAGAGAAATAAAACAGACTTATTTAAATAAGTTACTCTAGCAACCTAACATTTTTTTTAGGTAGTTTCAAAGCTGAGATAAAATCTTTTTGAAATCTCCTATCTCAATCCTTGTTTCTACCCTCATATGACTGGAATTATGTTTTGTAATATAAGAAATATCAATATACTTTTTTTTCAAAATATCAGGGAGTATAAAGAACTTTACATTCTCCTTTTGACAGATAAAAATAGAAAGGACCTCCTTGAAAATATTTATAGAAGAAGAAAACATTATTACAACAAAAATAACTTTTTTTCTCTTCTTTTTTTTTTTCTTTTTTTCTTTTTTTTTTTTGGAGACGGAGTCTCGTTCTGTCACCCAGGCTGGAGTGCAATGGCGCGATCTCCGCTCACTGCA
This sequence comes from Macaca nemestrina, assembly GCF_043159975.1. Lineage (NCBI taxonomy): Eukaryota > Metazoa > Chordata > Mammalia > Primates > Cercopithecidae > Macaca > Macaca nemestrina. The sequence goes on from NC_092145.1 coordinate 62,902,348, forward strand.
ACTTCCGCCTCCCGGGTTCAAGCGATTCTCCTGCCTCAGCCTCCCGAGTAGCTGGGATTACAGGCGCCCATCACCACGCCCGGCTAATTTTTGTATTTTTTTAGTAGAGACAGGGTTTCGCCATTTTGGCCAGTCTGGTCTTGAACTCCTGACCTCTGGTGATCCGCCTGCCTCGGCCTCCCAAAGTGCTGGGATTACAGGTGTGAGCCACTACACCCAGCCAAAAATAACTTTTTAATAATTAAAAAGAGTGGAACAGCATGATTACAATCAACATAAAAACCTAGTAAAATTATTTTCTATCATTCAACTTTTTTTTTTTTTTTTTTTTTTTTTTTTTTTTTTTTTTTGAGACAGAGTCTTGCTCTGTCACCCAGGCTGGAGTGCAGTGGTGCGATCTCGGCTCACTGCACCCTCCGCCTCCCAGGTTCAAGTAATTCTCCTGCCTCAGCCTCCAGAGTAGCTGGGACTACAGGCGCCTGCCACCACGCCCGGCTAATTTTTTGCATTTTTAGTAGAGACGGGGTTTCACCATGTTAGCCAGGATGGTCTCGATCTCCTGACCTCATGATCCATCCGCCTCGGCCTCCCAAAGTGCTGGGATTACAGGCGTGAGCCACCGTGCCCGGCCCATTCAACTTTTAAGCAGAGTGGTGGGTAATAAAAATTATTTTCTCAGCAATATTATGTTAGTGAATATTTTCAAAACACTGAACCAGAGTGTTTTGGTTTTGTCTTTTGTTTGGGGTCTTAAAAAAAGTCTCTTGCCCTGGATACCTTTCAGAGAGTAGCTTGGATAGTTCAGCTCACTTCCAAACTTCCGGAGATAATGTTTTAATTATTCAACAATCAGACAGGGCAAGTAATTGCATGTTTCATCACTGATATATTAACCATAAGTGTATACCCCAAGACAGCCTTATATTACATCACAGCTGTTGATTCAGAGCAAACAGAGAAACAGCATGAGAGTACTCTGTTATTGCACTGCACTGTCTCTTCCATAAATTTTAAATTTCCATTGCCAGATTACAGCTAAAGAAACCACAAGGTTCACTAGGACATCGTTTTTAACATGATTTTTTGTTTTGTTTGCTTTTATAATGGGAAATCTAGATTACAAAATTAATGATCTTAGCCTAATTTTGAAATCACAATCATTGAAATTTTTTGGAAGGGGAATGGAATTTTGTTGTTCCTAGAAAGTTATATCTCACTGCAGATTTCAATAGGTGATGTCCTGGAATCAGTCTAGGACAAGAAAAATAACACGTTATCAAAATCAGATGGTTGTGTTCTAGGAGTTTCATTTGCCAAGCATGCTTCATGGTTAAAATTCACATTACCAAAATATAAATGCAGAGTCAAAGTTACTGAATTTTACAATAGCGAATACTAATCCTATTCCAAGCTAACTCAGACTGCAATTATCATTTCAAATCCATGTATCATATCTACAGGATGGTTTCATGCATGAATTAGAACTGTCTAAAGTTTTCACCATTCATTTCACCTCATTTCTGAAACCGAAAGATTATTCCAACTCAAATCACAGAAATTTGTAAGGTTTTTTGTTTGTTTTTTAGTTTTTTTGGAAAATGATGTACCCCAAATACTTGTCTTAGCCAGTGACTGGAAGACCTTCAAAAATTTCTACTTTCATTTTTATTCTCCTATTTTTAAAAAATGTATAGTCTTCACAATATTTATTGGGTGAACTGTATTAACCAAGACTTGATTTTGGCAGTTTATCTCTTTTATATGATATTGATCAAAACTGATTTTAAAATAATTATTTATACTTATGGTATCTCTAGCGTCATAACAACCAATTGCTATCTGCTTGCTTTGAAAGGTGTTAATAGAAGATAATGTGTAGCCTCATCCTCTCAAATTTCATGTTTTTAAAATTTCTACTACAATATATGCAAAAATGCCTTCCATAATACATGTAGAAACTTATGCCAAAGAAGAGCATTATATTCCCCAGGTATAGATGGCTTTATGCAATATATGTACTCCTATCTAATAAATGTTCCATATATTTTCAGAATATCCAAGTCAGAAAAACAACCTATAGAATCATCAAGGAGAATGAGAAATTATGAGAACTAGAAAGTATTTGATTCCCTTTTTGAAACATAAAATTTCAGATGAATTCCCTTGTCTCTTATAGTCTACTAGAACATTTTATTTTCCACTTTCCTGTTTCTATTCAGATGAGTAATGAACTAAATGTAAATATTCCCCAAACCCTCATTTTGAAAATGCATTTCTCACTGTTTCAAATAAATTGGAATATTTCTGCCTTCTGCTAACAGTAATATTTTATTCTACTTTAAGTATTTCCTTAAGGAACAATGAATTTGTATTGTATTGGCTATCACTTCTCCCATTTTGTATGATATTTCTTTAAAAAGAAGACACTGTATTTGAATTTTTAAATACATAATTTCTTTTTCAGTGCTCACTTATTTTGTTAGCATTCTGCAACATCAGTGAACACCCTAACATTAAACACAAATTGAAGAGCATATAGAAAAGGTAAAGAACATTGCAAATGCAGCACAAAATGTAAAGATTCAAATTATTTTTAGTATCATATTAGTCTGCCTAAGTTCACCAATTCATGTCTTGAAGATATTTAGTAACGAATATGAAACAACTGTGAACCAATGACAAAACATATAATTTATTTTTGAAGCTGTGAAATAAATAAGTCATCTGCTAATTCAATGATTCCCAGATAGTCCTTTCAGTTAATAAAAACCTAATGACAACCAATAACGGTTGACAACCTAATGACAACCAATGCTGATTCTCATTAGCATTTACTTTTTTGTATTTAGCTTAATTCTTATGTTTTGGAAAATGTCTCTTATTTATATAATATAGAATGCATCATGGAAAATGGTTTATTATTTTTATTGACTTTTTTAGGATTACAAAATATTTTTAAAAAACAAAAAGGAGAGGATATTTGAAAAATACTTCAATTTTTTGTTCTTCATCCATGCCCTCCTTACTATGTGCTCAGAAACTCAAGTAAAATTAGTCTATCTCATAAAATATCTCTGTGCCTTCAAAAAGCACTGAAACCAGAACTTGCTCTATTAATTAACTTCAATCTATTAAAAATGATGATCTACATATGTAATTCACAAACCCACTCTTTGTATACTTCTTAAGGAAAGTCATAAATTAAACCCAGGAAAAAGTGTTATTATACTGAAACCACGTAGTGTTATTCATAAAAGATACTTTTATGTTGAGAAATGTATGCAATAAGCAGAATAGCAATAAGAACTGGAAAATGAGAGTGTCCTTTTTAATGGTTAAATATAAACAAAAACACACTCTGTGGAGATGTTCGACATCTATTACATTTGTTGCCCATCCCAGATCCACTAACTATGTAAAATATGGGATTCATCTGAACTGTAGAAATAACAACTGCAGTGTAAATTCATTTAAAGTCTAACAGAAGCTCTCTATACAAACACTAAGGTTCTAGTCTACCTTTTGAAACAGCATTTAATTTGTGTACCTATTGTAACAAAAACGCACCCACATCTGAATTAGTACCTTACGTTCACTAATGACCTCCATTCTTAAATCCATTTCCAAAGTTATGGTAAATTATTTGCATTGCTATCTTGAATGTAGTAGACTTCTTTAATATCCCAAACATTTGGTGAAAGAAAATCAGTTTTGATTTTCACATTGCTACCATTTTGTTAAGCCTGAATAGGTGTTCAAAAGACTTTATTCCCTGAAACTAAGATGAATACTTTTTTAAGAGTTAACACAGACAAAATAATAAACTCAACATGTAGCATGACTTCAAGAGAAAAAAAAGTGGGTAAATTCCATTGCTTGTCTTTTTAAAAGGAATAATTATATTTAAATCATTTAATATTTATGAGTTTCTGGATAAATTTGTATTCATTTCTCCATGGAACGCTGATAAAAGGCACTGGATAAACTCTTGCTTTCATAAATGTATTGGGTTTTAAGTTATTGTGCACAGATTTCTTGGGTCTTAACATGCTCACATTTTTATTTGTGCCCATGAGAGAAACCAAACATTTTATTTTCCAAAAGTGATGATCTTTGAAGAATGTCTTCTGAAGGGCTCAACATACCTTGCATAAATATGCAAATATTTAAATAGCTATCTAAAGTAGAGACCTCATATATATTTCATTCTCTGGCTTAAAGATGAGAATGAGTAGGCTTTCATTTTTCTAATCCCATTCTTGTTACATTGTGTGACTGTAGATTTGATGCACCAAAATAATTTTGAGTTCCTAATCTGAAAATGACCCTTTTCTTTATGAGAACCTGAAGGTCTGGTAGAGTGTGGAGGGAATATCTTGGTGCTGAATTTCTGTGAACAGCCACAGATTTTCCCAAGTGAAGCTAGGATTCTCAACATCATTAGTATTTAGAGCTATTTATCAGATTCTGAAAAGCTTTACTGTGATGTATCTAGCCCAGACTATTCTGATCCTCATGCACACAATGGTACTGAGGACAGTGCTACAACCCTTTGTGTTGAAGTTTTTTCAACGTATTCTCTAGCAAGAATTGTCATACTGCCATCTACAGACAAAACTGCCCCTACTATAATTATCATTCTGCATCCAATTTTCCTAAATCAGTAGTTATTTTGTTCTCATCTTCTACCAAACTTAAATGAATCCATATATCTATTTGGATACATCTGTAGAATATAATTGTTTTGATCCCTCTTTGAAGTCAATAGATTTTGTAAAGTTCTACATCAACTGAAAATAATAATAAAAAATAGTTAGAAAGTTGTGTTAGAAACTTGGATTACCTACCGGTCTGGCGTGTACAGACACAGGTGCCTCGAAGGTTGTCACTGGATAGCCACTGTCAGAAACGCTGTAGGGATCTGAACTGCTTGAGGAACACTTGGAGATAGAATCACAGGCCACAAAGGTGTTATCAAGAGGCAGTTCTTGGATGATGTGGTGCTTCGAATTCAGGGGAGTTTCAGGCTGAATCTGGAAGGCAGGCTGTGGAGAGGCAGATTTGTAGTGTCGGGCCAAATCAGGGCTGTCGGGCTTGAAAGTAGTAGGTGTAGTTACCCAATTGTACTTGCCCATGGTTTGCTCTTCTAGATCAATAGGAAGTTCTAGTGTGATGCTGTTTCCATCATTGTCAACATCATCTGCCTTAGTTTCTTCAATAGTGACAAAGTTAAGCAGCAGGTTCTTAGGGGGATGCTTCTTCTTCTTTTTCTTTTTCTTCATCATTATCATCTGCCTGTTTTCTGGGTTTGGGGTAGCCCATTCAGAATTCTGCTTGTTTTTCTGAGCAGCCTTAAGGTGTGGTGCCTGGCGACATCTTACTACAGCAGTGATGGAAATAACTACAACGACAGTTATGGTGCCAGCAACAACTGCAACCAGGATCTTGACATAGTCAATAGTTGGTGAGGATGCATCAGCTATCTCAGTATTTGGGGTCACTGGTGCTTCAGTGCTTTTGTGTAGCAGTTCATTAATCAGTGTAGCATTGGTCACTGACTCATTCACAAACAGATTGACAGTTACAACACTGAAGAGAGAATCAGGTTGTCCTAAGTCATTAGCTTTGACCAACACTCTGTGTAAACCAAGGTCTGTAACATCACATTTCTCCTTCATTATTATGTTGCCTGTTGTTTCGTTGATTTCAAACAGATCTCTTGTGTTTTCTCCTACAATGCTATAACGAACCTCTGCATTCATGCCAGTGTCATTGTCAACAGCAATTACCTGAAAGACCACTGTGCCTGGATCAGTGGATGGTAGAACCAATTCATAAGAGTAGTTGGAAGGAGGGACAATGAAAACTGGTTTGTTGTCATTGACATCAACCACATTTATGGTTACTTTGGCACTAGAAGAACGTGATACTCTACCACCATCCTCAGCCTTTACATAGAAAGTGTAAGATTCTTGTTTTTCTCTATCAAATGAAATATTTGGTCGGATGACACCAGTTTTTGAATCAATGGTGAAGCCATCATTCTCGTCTAAAATGGAGAGAGTAACTGCAGAATTCTCTCCATAATCAGGATCAGTTACAGTGATTAGTCCCACTGTACCATGTTTTGGAAGGTTTTCTGGGACATAGAAGTTGTATTCATTGTGAGTGAAAGCTGGGCTGTTGTCATTCTGATCAATAACACTTACAAAGACTGTGACATTGCTGGTTAAGGGTGGCACCCCGTTATCTTTTGCCAGAACTGTGAAGAGATACTTTTCCTCTTTTTCTCTATCTAGTTTCTTCAATACAGTCAGCATGCCTGTACGACGATCCAGGCTGAACTCAGGTGGAGCATCAGGGCCTAGCAGGAAATTGATCTCAGCATTAGGCCCAGTGTCTGCATCTGTTGCACTTACTTTCGTCAATTGGATGCCAGGAGAGTTATTCTCAGGAATAGAAACGGTTACTAAAGACTGGGTGAAAACTGGAGCATTGTCATTTTCATCTTTCACTTTGATGAAGAGCATTGCTGACTGATTCAAAGGAGGTTTGCCAGCATCTGCAGCCAGTAATTTAATGGCATATTCTTTTGTGGACTCGTAGTCAAGATATGCTGCTGTCTCCAGGAGGAATTGATTACTGAATACTGGCCTTAATCTGAAAGGGATTTCATGATCTGTGAAACATGTCACCCTGCCATTATTGTCCGCATCCTTATCCGTCACAGTTATGAGAGCAATTTTGGTGTTGAGTGGAACATTTTCTGAAAGAACAACTGTGTCATTGATTGGATTGACGATGTATCTTATGTCAATGGATGGGACATTATCATTGACATCTGTAACATTTACCAGCACCATTGCTCTTGCTGGAACCAATCCACCATCACTTGCCAAAACCAGTAACTTGTGGTTTGGTGTTTCTTCCCTATCCAGTGGTTCTTTGATTGTGATAAGTCCAGTGGTGGAGTTGAGGTGAAATAATCTTTTGGCAATGTTGGAGACTAGATTGCTGAAAGAGAAGTGGATCCTGGCATTTTCACCTATGTCAGCATCTGTGGCATGGAGCTGTGTCACTGAAGTTCCTACGGGAGCATTTTCTGGTATACTGACTTCAATCTCCGTTTCCTTAAATACTGGGTGGTTGTCATTTGTATCAGTAACACTTACTTGCAAAATAGCAGTACTGGATCTTTGAGGAAAGCCACCATCTTCAACCTTTACTTTCATCACGTAGGTATCTTTCTCTTCCCTATCTAACTCCTTTTGAACTATCAGTTGTGGCATCTTTTCTCCTTCTGGTGTTTCAATGACATCGAGGCCAAAAATGTTTTGACCCTGGAAAACATGCAGTGAAACAGAATTAACTTATGTTCATATAAATTAATATATTAGTATTAATACGAATAATAAAATATAATTTAACTTATGTTAACTTATCTAATGAGAACAATTTTTAGTTTCTTGAAGCCACATAAAAGAGTGGGATCAGTTCAGAAATAGGTGCCAGAAGACTTGAGTTCTAAATCTCAACTCTGCCTCTAACAAATGTGACTACAAGCAAGTTACTTTACTTTTCTTGATATTTGCAAAATTAGAGAACGGTGCTAGAAGATGTTCTGGGAAAGGGAGGCTTCAGATTGTAGCATTTTATGATAATAAAGGTAACTCATTTATGTGAGCTATTTAAGTTTTTTAAAATTATGTGAACTATTTCAGTTTTTTAAAATAAATTATTTTTTATTTCATTTTTCCGTAAGTTATTGGGGTTCAGGTGGTATTTGGTTACATGAGTAAATTCTTTAGTGGTGATTTGTGAGATTTTGGTGCCCCCATCACTGGAGCAATTTACACTGCACCATATTTGCAGTCTTTTATTCCTTGTCACCTTCCCTCTCTTCCCCCCATGTCCCCAATGTCCATCGTATCATTCTTATGCCTTTGCGCCCTCATAACTTAGCTCCCATATATCAGTGAGAACATACAATGTTTGGTTTTCGAACTATTTAGGTTTTCAAAAGAAAAAAGTACATAGAATTTTAAAAAGAATCGTCACTAAATTTTCGCAAGATAAATGAAGCTGTAAGTGAATTATCCAAGATTATTCCAAATGAATTAAAATATTTTTTACTGTAGATTTCAGTTGTCTAAGATGCTTTTTCAGTACCAAAGTAAGCACCGAAATAAAAATATTCTTCCAAGACAACATCATAAGTATCATATATAATAAATACAGCTAAAACCTTTAGCAGATGGAAAAAAATACACAAACTCTGGTTAAAATATAAACTTGTACAAAATACACAGAATTTCAATATTTCCCATAGGAACACACAATTAAAATGAAATTATCTCACAGATTAACAACGCAATGCTATTTTCTTACTTTTTTTTTTTTTTTTTTTTTTTTTTTTTACCATGCAAGCACAATGAACTAAAATTCACAGATCAAAACCTCAAATTGAAAAAGATAGCTTGGGATAGGACCTATTTTCAATTCATGCCCACGAAGTCACAGTATGGGAACATTTAAAAAAAAAATCCCCTCGGCCAGGCGCGGTGGCTCACGCTTGTAATTCCAGCACTTTGGGAGGCCGAGGAGGGTGGATCATGAGGTCAGGAGATACAGACCATCCTGACTAACACGGTGAAAACCCGTCTCTACTAAAAAAATACAAAAAAAAAATTAGCCGGGCATGGTGGCGGGTACCTGTGCTCCCAGCTGCTCAGGAGGCTGAGGCTGAGGCAGGAGAATGCCATGAACCCAGGAGGCAGAGCTTGCAGTGAGCCGAGATCGCGCCACTGCACTCCAGCCTAGGCGACAGAGTGAGACTCTCTCTCAAAAAAAAAAAAAAAAAAAAAAAAAATCCCCTCTCTGAACTACAGTAAGATGATCCTTACACACAAATGTAGTGATCTTGCCAGCTCACTGAGGAGAAATGAGAGAGGAGGATTCCTGTCCAGTGTTACTTGCAGCATTATGACAGAGATGAATGAGATAGAAAGGTACTGGAGGGTATGAAGAAAACATCGGAGGAGGACTTTAAGATTCCTATTCATGGGTGATATATATATATATATATATGTGCACATATATATATGTATATACACACATATGTACAGCTAAATAATTTTTAATTCTCTATTACATTTTTAACATAAATGTTGTGGACACGTGGCATGGATTGGCTACTGATCTCTCATTTATGTGCTGTGTCATAAAAGAACAGGATAAGATCTGAGGTTATAGTTTTGTCATACCACTGTCTAAAACAAGATCCTAAAAATTAGAACCTAATAAATAATACCAGGTTTTCAGAGACTGCTAGAATATATGATCAGTTTATACATTTCAATCACATTATCTTTAAAAAATTTACCTGTCTTATAATTGCCTATATATAGTCTTATACAATATACAAATGCATCTAATTTTTTCCTCTTATGAATTACTTGAAGATATTTCTGCAAACTTTCAGATTTTGGGGGGGTGCTGAGATTCATTTATACTTTTATTCAACTGCAGTGCCATAATATATCTTTGTGGAGGAATAAAATGTTTATTACAAAATTTAAGACGGCATTTCAGAAATATTAATTAAAATCATTAGCTTGTTCCAACGTGTTTTTAAAATAAATTCACGTGAGCTAACCAAAATGTATTGGTTATTTTGTTTTTAATTCATACAATAAATGTGAGCATTCTATTACTATTTTACTCAGAGCAACAATCAACCTGGCTTTTCCTTGATTATATAGTAAGAAAAATATTTCCATGTTATATGTATTTACAGTTGAAAATTAGCAAGCAAAATCTATTATTTCATATACTGCATATTTTAAGAAAAAATAGAATTTCATGACAACAACATTGAATGTAAGTAAATACCATAACATACTATTATAATTTGATCTAAACAAACAGTGATTTATGATAATTTAATTTTTGTAATGATATTCCAAAAGGTTTTTAGGAAGGTTCAAATCCAAAATGTCTATTTATGGGTAGAAAAAAATAGTTTCTAAATTGTCCTTCATAAAATCCATGGCACTTAGTACTATTCTTTTAATCCTTGACATTCCAATACTGAGTGGCTAATATGGTCAGAGCATTCTCCTAGATGCCAGGGTTATGGTGGTGAATAAACATATTTTACTAATGTGATAAAAGGTAAGTTCTAGCTAAGGTGAAAGAAAAATTAATAACTATGGATTTAATGATTATATTGATACTAATGGATTTACATTAAGAGAATAATTACATTTTTCATAAGAGCTATATCGGGAAATTATAAGTTATTATTAGATGTTGCATAAACAGAAACAAAGATAGTATAGCATAAAAAGAGCAGGTAAAATGTTCCAAAGTTCTTAAGTTTCGGAGCCAATTATCCAATTTATGAATACAATACATCTGGGAAAGCGAATCGTGTCAGTTTTAATTTTAAAATTTATGTATTTATGTTTGTGCATTTCTTGTTTATATATTTAGTTTTTAGTTTTATGTGTTTGTCTGAATTTTGAGTTGGCCTTTGCTTTACAAAGCAAATTAAGGCAAGCTTGTGTCAGATGAAAAGTCCAAGATCAGCATACTCACTGTCTTTTAATTACTTTATGTGAAATGGCAATAATCTTAAAAATATATTTTTCTAATTCTCAAGGTGATAATGAAATGTACATATTAGTTAATGGATAATGTCACCATTGCTCTTCTGTCTTCCACAACTACTCTGTTCAATATGATGGTAATTAGCCCCAACGGAGCATTTAAATTTAGATTTAAATTAAATGAATTAGATTAATTTAAAAAATCAGTTCCTACTTGCACTAGCCATATTTTAAGTTCTCAACAGCTCCATGTGGCCAGTAGCTACTATGCTGGACACTGAAGATGTAGAACATTTTCATTATTGCACAAATTCTATTGAACTGTACTATCTTAAGACATCATATTTTTCTTTAAAAAAAAATCTATGATTATCCAGGTGATTGCATGCATAACCCCCATTTTTCCAGATTTTTTAGAGTTCTACAAAGACATGCTGAGCAAACATATTTAAACTCAATATTGTCCACAGAATTTGAACAGAAGTTGCCCATAGGTTAAGACATAGATAATTTTCAACAAAATTTTGGTGAGACATCTAAGTTGATGTCAAAGTGTAGTGCCAACATGAGCTTACTATTATTACTGAATGATGATTCCAGGGCTGTTTTCTGTTCAATCTCCGTCAGGAATAAAGAATGACTAACACATGAATCCAACGTCAGTCCTACCCCAAATGTAGTTAGTTCAACTGAGCTCACATCCACATGAGCAATTAAAACATGGAAGCCTTTTGCCATATGTTTGACCATGACAAGAGGACAATGAGAAAAATGAAAAAGAAGATAAGATGTATGGCTCCTTAATTCATCATCTCCCTATCTTTAGCATAGACACATACTTATATACAAAAAAGTTAAAAGTTTGGGAGAATTGACCTGCACTATCCTGAATTCCAAATCCACTTAAAATTATTTATTTTTGTGTATAGGGGCAAACTCTCTGTGTGTATATCTCTAGGTAATTTACGTAAACCTTCATATACTAAAGAATGTGAGTGTAGGGTAATATGGCATGAAGCTTTGTTTAAATGTATAATCTCTAAAGATATAGCACCTGGCATATGTGAACACATTCAGAAAACATTTGTTAGATAAATAAATGCATTAATTAAAGTAGTGGTTCTTATTCTAAAAGATAAAAGAAGAAGAGCAGAATTTGATTGTTCTTAATTCTTAGTCTGTATAGGCACAGGAATACTCTATAACTGTTGACTTGTTTTTTTTTTTATTTTAATAAAACTGTCCAGAAAACAATTTCAAAATTATTTCCTGAAACAACTACTTCTTTTCTGTTCAAAAATGTAATAAAAGCCAAAGTGTCAATTGCTAGTAAAATTTTACAACCTAGTTGTAAAACTTGATTTTCAGAATAAATTATGACAAATACTAAGTGTTGTATGTAGCCAGTACATTATTGAAAAAATACAAAATCCTACATCTGTAATACACAGATACGTGTGATCAACAAAGAAAACAAAAATCAGGGAAGAAAATAATATACATGAACTGTAAGCAAGAATCATTTACACATGATATGTTGATTTTTGGATTCTGATATCTGAAATGGCATTGATCTCTAGTATACAAAAGTGCCAATTGAGGTTGAGGTCATGAAAAATTTATGGACTTTCTAATAACCTCATCCTAATAACCTTCATTTGTGAGTGATATTTCTTCCTAAATTCAAAAATAAGCTTTAGGATTGCAAACCTAAGGCAAAACCTGCTGAAATAAGCAAGATAAAGCCCTTCTGAGACTTTAATTCTTTGTGAAGATTTGTAAAATCAAAAAAAAAAAAAAAAAAAAAGAAAGTTGATGTGGGATGTGCAACTTGCAAGAGAAGTATTTTTTTTTCTTTTAAAAAATTGATAAAGGATATTCATTGCCAAATAAAGAGCCATATATTTTGCCTATTGTCCTGGGAAAGAATTAATGAGACAACTGTAGAAAACATTTTTGACATATGCATGTGCAAGACACCACTTCATTGCCTATTGGAAGGCAATAAATAACACAGCACTTTTAGAGCTATAAATCTGGTACAGTTGCCCAGAAAATGCATACAGTGCCAGTAAGTACTAAAAATAGTTCCAAAGAGATCTAGTTCTAAAACTGATTAAAAGCCATTTACTCTTTAGATCGAGGAATGCTGGTGGAAAGACTAAAAATTTATTTCTGACTTTCACCACTGCTTGATTTATCAATGACTAATCTGATATTTAAATTTTTTGGTCACTTTTCTCTTAATATTACTGATACTTCTTTGGGCCACAGGAATGCAAGAACATAGATTCAAATAGATAACACTACAATAAAATGGCTATTCTAGAAAACATTAAGGAAATACTTTAATACATATTAAATATTATCAATACAGATATAATAGGTATTATCATAAATTCACTTTCATTCCACTAAAAATTTCTTGGTTTGCTATAGGCTGTCTAAAACTATTAGGGGGAATAGCAACTGTTGCTTATATATTCAATACGGTGGTGCCACTTAGAGTCTATGCACTACTTCTAGAACATTTATTTCAGAATTCATTTGTAGCCTTGTCAAGGGAAATACAATAAAAAATAGATTACAATAAAATGTTCCAAGCCGTTAGTCACATATCTGCCGATAACCCTAAGGTCACCAAGTCCCTCGCTACTTTAAGGTCATACTAAGGAAAGGAGAGTGATGTGTAAGAAAACATGATCTCTCTTTGAGTAAGAAAACACCATCTCTCTTTGAGTAGGAAAACACTATCTCTCATTGGAAGAAATAAGTTTACATTAAAATATTAATAATAGTTGTCCGGAGCTGCACGCCCCGGCCATAGCGAGTAGTAGCTGACGATTGAAGATGCCTGAGCTATATTCCTTTCCACCCCACACCTTCTCCCTATCTTTGCCTTTTTTCCCTGTATTAATACCTCATAAAAGATGGCGCTCTTCCTGCTTCTTCTTCACCCATTTTTCCCGCGCCCGCGAAAATTACTACCTGACAGCGCAGGTGCAACATGACGTTCGACCAGAGAAACCAATACCTACTTGGTCACGCCCTCTGCGATGAGATCATCTCTGCCTCTGGCCCAACCCCTTTCCCTCCAAGTGTATATAAGGCACTGCATTACCGCCATTAAAGGAGACTTGATCAGAGCACTGTCTTGTCTCCATTTCTCGTATCTCTTGTTCCCCAAATTCCCACCCCCTCCTCCAGGGCCTGCTTCGACTATCCCGCGGGCCGGGAGAATAGTATTGTTAATTTTGATAAAGCCACATACAAGGCTTTACATGTATTTTTTTTTCCACTAGGACTTAGCAAAACCTATTTTGTAGAACAGTACTATTCATAGCATGTGGTTCTCTTTTTTTAATGTTAGTACAAAGAATAGAAATTTATGCTATTGATTTATTTTCCTCTATTTTGTCAGATTTCAAAATTAAGAACAGTCTTTGTTTTTCCCTTTTGACAAAAGAGTAGGCACTCAGGAAGGTTCTTGAAAATGATAGAATTTTTGTACTAAGTTCTGTTTTAATGTGTACTTCCCCCAACTTTGTTTTTATAAAAAATATATAATAAATACCATTTCATTTTTTCTGGCCTTGTGTCCACTATCACTACTCTGGTTCCTCCATCAGAGGGAACAATCAAATGATTGTATTATGTTATTTGGAATATGTACTCAGATCAAAATGTCTTGAAGTGTTAATTTAAATTCACAATGTTTTAAGCTGGAACAAAGGAGATTTAATTGAAGATATTAGGGTTGTTATATCCATGAGAACAGTGAAGCAAATCTATTTTTCAGGTCTCCATTTTTTTTAGTCTATTCTTCCCTTGATTTTGAAAAGTCAGCTTTTGGTTTTCAGAAGTAAAGGAAAATCTTAAACATATGACTTAATGTGAAGTATAGAAATGAAACACAAGACATAATCTGATTAATTCTGTAAACATCCTAGCAGGAACCAATCATTTTTTACTAGCATGCATAATAATTCAGAATTCTCTTTTTTACGTGTTTCATTTGCTTGTGCTCACACGTGCACTTGTATTCTCTGTCTCGCTCTTTGACTCTATCTCTGCCTCACTTCAGTTTCTAAAACCTGCAATGGCTAAGCATGCCTTATACTATAGCAAAACTCTTTAATATTTTGCAAATGTTTAAAATACAAATTGGCCTTGACCCAGAGATTTCATTTATTTGAAAATATTTCCTTTTAAAGACTGTATTTCAAACATGTAATTTTAATCACTAAATGCTTTTAATTGGGAAGATATGCAATACAAATGAAATGCCACTCCTAATTGTTGCTAATCAGCCCTTTTTAGCAGCTGCTCTCTTGTGCTTAAGTTAGATGAGCTGTATTCATAACAAAAATATAGTATATTCAACCACTGAATACTAGTACTAGAACAGACTTCAGAAATCATCTAGCCTTACTTCTCCTCTTATGAAAAGGACACTAAGACACAGTAACATTAGGTGACTTGCCCGTGATCACACGGTTTATTGCAGAGCCAGATTTGAAAGTCAAGTCTCTTAGTTTTTAGTTCAATGATTTTTTCACTGAAACATGGTTACTTCTCAAAAGGGAAGTCCTTTTGATGCTGGCAAGAACTCTGTACTCGGGAGAGTTCTCAGTATGAGAAACTCATCAGGTAATTACTGCCCAAAAAGAGCAAAAGCAAAACAAAAACTACTGTGTTTTCTGATCCCAGAATATCGAGCTACTGATAAAAAGATTTCTTCCCTGCGCCCTTCAAAACTACCACCCCTAAAAGTAATGTTTATTGAAAAAAGAAACCAAAGAAATACCATCTAAAATTTTAAGAGTACATAAATAAATACAATTTTAACTTGCCAATTTAAGAATATGAATAAATATTAAGAGTGTTATTATTTCTATGTATAAATTGAGTCAGATTCTCAAAATAAAATTCACCATTACTATTCTTCAATAGCGGGTATAAAGTATTTTACATTTCTTAGAAGATTTTCTTAAAAATTTCTTGTAAAAAGGTCCTTTAAGAACATTCTAAGAAAAGTCCAAAAGCTTTTTATTTTGCAGGTATACTTTATCTGAACTATTGTTTTAAAGAAGCAGGGTAATGATCTAAGGGTAAATTTTAATGAAAATTCGTGATTAGGTTAAACTTTAAAAAAATCAGTAATCAAAAATGAAAATATGATCTTTCACTAATAGACACTGCTGTAAACCTAACTGATTGCTTATTAATGTCAGGAAAATAATAAAACTAGAGTTGCCTCTGGTTCATTGTATGTCAGAGAAAACCTCAGGTAAAGGAAGTCAGTACATAATACAACTTCAAGAAGGGAAAATAGTGTCAAAAATTTAAGGTCATATGAAGGTATTTTACCTTTTAAGTCTCAGGGCTTCTTGAGTGCTTCTAACTCTGATTGGTTCTACCTTCTAAATTGCTAAAAGATCTCAACCAATTTCTTTTGGATCTACTATCATCACAGTCCAGAAATCTCCTTTTCTCCAAAAGAAGATTTCAGTTTCTATATCACATGAGAAGGCCATTTCTTATGTGTCCCATGGCCTCTGACTACTGATTAAATGGATGTCATAATAAAGATGGTGGCAAATTTTGGTGAGAGAAGTTTGATAAATGACAAATTTGTCCATGGATCACATTCTTTTGGAAATGGGTAAGCACTGTAAGAACAGTTCATATCTTTTGCTCTTTAATGCAAATAGAGTTTCAAATTGGCAGTAACTAGTCAGAGATGGCTCGTTCTAATCAAGTCCTTGGTGACTAATTGGAAGTCATTAATGCTATCTATAGTGGGTGAATGACAGAATCTTGTGGTAGATTTTTGTTGTTGTTGTTATTTTTGGTCACTAAAACATTGGTCACATATAGAATGAAAGTCCCACATTTCTCAGTGACCTGGTTTTTTAAAAAGTAGTATGTAGCCCAAGTAGAATCAAACCTCCACAGGTGAGGTTGAGAAGCTGAAGGATGGCATGGGAGAGGCAGCAAATTTGGGTCTTTTTCTCCCTTGAACATTTCAAACACATCAAAAAAATTTTTTTCCCAGTGGAGGTGAAGGACTGGGAATCATAGATGTGTCTTTTTTTTTATAAATCTGGATTTTAACTAAAATGCATATTCTTCTTTGTTGGAGGTAAGACTAGTCAAGGAATGGGGAGTATGGGATAGTTGTGATATGCATCCAGGATAAGTGATAACTGAAGTAAAAAGAGAAAAGTTTAGGGCAGAAAATATGAGGCCATGCACAGAGGGGCTAAAGAAAGCTTCAGGTAAGTCCATTCATAAGGTCTATCCTGTTGGCCCTGACCCCATGGGATATATCTGGAGATGTTAAAAGGGCCTTACCTCTGACTCATACTTTCCTGCTTTAATTTAGGGGGAGGCAGAATTCATTGCCATTTGTCTTAATAGTTTCTGATTCTGTTTTAGAAGAAAGTACCATGTCTTCTGAGATGATTTCTGACTCTTCATTACCTCTGACTCATCTTAAAACAACTCATTGATAGGACAAATGCCACTAGTTTTCTGTAAGTATAACTACTGTTTATATATTTAGAGATTCTTTACCTACTCGAATTTACTAGAAGTATTTAATATTTCTAGTTAAAATACTATGCCCCATGGCAATGAAGTTAGGAGTGATTTAAGTTATGTTTGGGATAAAGTTGAATTAAGAGAAACAATGATATTTTTGTACTACTAGTGATTTTTTTCTTCAAGTGCGGTGAATATAACACTCTTTAATCAGGGCATCGATACAACATAGTCTCTAACCTCCATCCAGAGATTAATTACATGTATGAAATTACACCAAAATTAATTAAAATGATGTACTGAAAGTCAGAACCAGTATTTTACGGCACAACATTCAGCAACTATGTAAGTCATTGGAATAACTAAAATTTCCATTCATAACCAGTTAACCAATTCTTTACAGACCCAGCAAGTGACAAGCTTAAAGACACTGGTCCCAGTTTTGCTCAATGAAACATAGACATTTTAAATGACTGATAGCAGTTTAGATAAAAATGATTATGGGTGTTTGGTCGAAAATATTTTTTCATATGCCACAATACTAAAAGAAAAAAAAATACCATAATAAAAGACAGAGCAAGATGGCAGAATAGAAGTTTCCATTGATCATCCTCACCACAAGGACACAAATTTAACATCTATCTACAAAGAAAAAACACCTTCATAGGAATGAAAAAATCAGGTGAGCACTCATAGTACTTAGTTTGAAATTCATACCCCAAAAGAGGCACTGAAGAGATTAAAAAAATAAAAAAAAAAAGTTGAATCACCGAAGCCACTTCTCCTCCCCTGACTGCTGCAGTGGCCTCATGGTACAAAGAGTTTCTCTGGGCACTGGGGGAGGAAGAATACAGCAATTGTGAGCCATTGAACTCAGTGCTGTTCTGTTAGAGCAGAAAGAAATACCAGACCAAACGCAGCTGACAATCACCCACAGAGGGGGCAATTTTTAAACCAGCCCTATCTGGTGGGGAACCACTGATCCCAGCGGTCCAAATTTGAATTCTCACAAACCTTTCCACCAAGGGCCCAAGTGCTCTAGGTCTCTAAGTAAACTTAAAAGGCAGTCTAGACCATAAGGACTACAACTCTTAGGCAAGGCCTAAGGCAGAACTGGGCATAGGACAGTGGACTGGGGTGGCATGCAGCATACTGAGACACCAACTGGGGAAGCATCCCCTGTCCCCTAACCCAAGGCTGCACAGTTCATGGCTCCAAAAGAGACACCTTCCTTCCACTTAGGAAGGAGAGGGAAGAGTGGGGAGGTCTCTCTCTTACATCCTGGATACCAGCTCAGCCACAGCAGCATAAGGCACTGGATAGAGTCATGAGGCCCCCATTCCAGGCCCTAGCTCCAAGATGACATTTCTAGACAGTTGGCTTCAGGTACCAGCATGGCAACGGGGGAGCAGAGCACCAAGTGGGCTTTTGGGGTCCTCAATTCCAGGACACGACCCTTGAGTAGCATTTCTGGACCTGTGCTGGAATAGGGGGGAGCCCATTATCCTGAAGGGTGAATTCCACGCCAGGCAGCAGTCACCACAAGCTGACTTAAGAGCCTTTGGGTCTTAAGGGAATATCAGCAGTAGTTTGGCAGGACTCCTTGTGGCCTGGGGTGGCTACAGGGTGAGGCTTCTAGACACATAGAACCAACCAAGATTTCATCAGGAAGAAATTCAAATGCTCAACAGGCCAATAACTAGTAATGAGATCAAAGCTGTAATAAAAAAGTCTCTCAGTAAAGAAAAGCCTGGAACCCAATGGCTTTATGCTGAATATTACCAAACATTCAAACAAGAATACCAATCCTACTGAAACTATTGCAAAAAGTAGAGAAGGAGAGAATATTTCCAGACTCATTCTATGAGACGAACATTACCCAGACACCAAAACCAGACTAAGACACATCAAAAAAAGAAAACTGGGTGGTGGCAGGGCCAAGATGAGTGGCGGTGGGGCCAAGATAGCTGATTAGATGCAGGTGTGGTTGACAGCTCCCACCAAGAAGAACAAAAAAAGCTAGCGCATCCTGCACCATCAACTAAGGTAACCAGGTTCTCACATTGGGACTGACTAGGTGGTTGATGCAACCCATGGAGAAAGAAAAGCATGGTGGAGTGAAGGCCCACCTGCTAGTTGCACAGGGCAAGGGGAGTTCCTACCCTCAGCCAAGGGAGGGGGTGACTGTGCTACCCTGCTCAGGAAATCATGCTTTTTCAACCTATCTGTGCAACCCAGGGATTAGGAGATCCCTTTGGGAACCTATGCCACCAGGGCTTTGGGTCCCAACCACAGAACTGTGCAGAATATCAGCAGCTGCTCGGCTTGCACCCAGCAGCAGCGGGCTGGAGATTAAGATGACCAGGTTCTTGGGGGAGGTGCGGCAGCCAGTCCTGTGGCTCCAAACAGCCATTTTCTGCTGCCAGGGCCAGACAGACTGGAAGGTTTCGACTGGGAGGAATTCTCCACAGTGCGGCACAGTGGCTGTGACAGACTGTGGCCAGATTGCTTCTTTAGGTGGGACCTGGATCTCTCCCTCCTCACTGGGCAAGGCCTCCCTGCAGGAATATCAGTAACTCCAGTCAGGGGTTTATGGACAGAACTCTGATCTCCCGGGGACAGACACAATCTGAAATGATAAAGGGGATATCACCACCTACCCAAAGAAATACAAACAACCATCAGAGAATACTATAAACACCTCTATGCAAATAAACTAGAAAATCTAGAAGAAATTGATAAATTCCTGGAAACATATACCCTCCCAAAACTGAACCAGGAAGAAATTGAATCCCTGAAGAGACCAATAATGAGTTATGAAATTGAAGGAGTAATAAATAGCTTACCAAAAAAATAAAGCCCAGGACCAGATGGATTTACAGCTGAATTCTACCAGAGGTACAAAGAGGAGCTGATAACATTTCTTCTGAAACTCTTCCAAACAACTGAAAAGGTGGGACTCCTTCCTAATTCATTTTATGAGGCCAGCATCATTCTTATACCAAAACCTCACAGAGATACAACCCCCCCCCAAAAAAAATGAAACTTCAGGCCAATATCCTGAATGAACATCAATACAAAAATCCTCAATAAAATACTGGCAAACTGAATCCAGCAGCAAATAAAAAAGCTTATCCACCATGATCAAGTCGGCTTTATCCTCAAGATGCAAAGCTGGTTCAACATACACAAATAAATAAACATAATTCATCACGTAAACAGAACTAAAGACAGAAACTTCATACTTATCTAAATAGATACCAAAAACGCCTTCAATAAAATTCAACAATGCTTCATGTTAAAAACTCTCAACGAACTATCGAAGAAACATATCTCAAAATAATAAGAGCCATCTAAGACAAACCCATAGCCAATATCATATTGAATGGGCAAAAGCTGGAAGCATCCACTTTGAAAACCGGCACAAGACAAGGATGCCCTCTCTCACCACTCCTATTCAACATAGTATTAGAAGTTGTGGCCAGGACAATCAGGCAAGAGAAAGAAATAAAACATACTCAAATAGGAATAGAGGAAGTCAAATTGTCTTTGTTTGCAGATGAGATGATCCTATATCTAGAAAACCACATTGTCTCAGTCCAAAAGCTTCTTAAGCTGATAAGCAACTTCAGTAAAGTCTCAGGATATAAAATCAGTGTGGAAAAATCACAAGCATCCCTAAACACCAACAGCAGATAAGCAGAGAGCCAAATCATGAATGAACTCCAATTCAAAATTGCTATAAAGAGAATCAAATACCTAGGAATTCAGCTAACAAGGGAAATGAAGGACCTCTTCAAGAAGAACTACAAATGACTGCTCAAAGAAATCAAAGAGGACACAAACAAATGGAGAAAATATACCATGCTCATGGATAGGAATAGTCAATATTGTCAAAATGTCCACACTGCCCAAAGTGGTTTATAGAGATGCTATTCCCATTAAACTACCATTGGGATTCTTCACATAATTAGAAAAAAAATATTTTTAAATTCATATAGAATCAAAAAAGAAACTATATATCCAAGAAAATTCTAAGCAAAAACAACAAAGCTGGAGGCATCATACTACATGACATCAAACTATACTAAAATGCTACATTAACCAAAATAGCATGGTACTGCTACAAAAACAGACACATAGACAAATGCAACAGAATAGAGAACTCAGAAATAAGACAGCACACCTACAATCATCTGATATTTGACAAACCTGAAAAAGAAACAACAACAACAAGCAATGGGGAAAGGGTTCCTTTTTAAAATAAATGGTGCTGGGAGAACTGGCTAGCCATATGCAGAAAATTGAAATTGGACCCCTTCCTTACACCTTATATCAAAATTAACTCAAGATAGATGAATGACTTAAATGTAAAACCCAAAACTATAAAAACCCTAGAAGGAAATCTAGGCAATACCATTCAGGAAATAGGCAAGGGCAAAGATTTCATGATGAAAATGTCAAATGCAACTGAAACAAAAGCAAAAATTGACAAATGGGATATAATTAAACTAAAGAGCTTCTGCACAGCAAAAGAAACAATCATCAGAGTGAACAACCTACAGAATGGGAGAAAATTGTTGCAATCTATCCCTGTGATAAAGGTCTCGTATAAAGAATCAATAAGGAACTTAAACAAATTTATAAGAAAAAAACATTTAAAAGTGGGCAAAGGACATGAACAGACACTTCACAAAAGAAGATATACATGCGACCAACAAACATATGGAAACAAAGCTCAACATCACTGATCACTAGAGAAATGTAAATCCAAATCACAATGAGATACTATCTCAGGACAGTCAGAATGACAATTATTAAAATGTCCACAAAATACAGATTCTGGCCAGGCTGTAGAGAAATAGAAATGCTTTTACACTGTTGTTGTAAACTGTGGGTTCATTAAACCTCTTTTTCTTTATAAATTACCCAGTCTCGGGTATGTCTGTACTAGCTGTGTGAGAATGGACTGATTCAGTAAACTGGTACCAGTAGAGTGGTGTGCTGCTGTAAAGATACCCCAAAATTTGGAAATGACTTTGCAACTGAGTAACAGGCACAGACTGGAACAGTTTGGAGGGATCTGGAGAAAACAAGAAGACGTGGGAAAGTTTGGAACTTCCTAGAGACTTGTTGAATGGCTTTGACCAAAATGCTGATAGTGAAATGGAAAATGAAGTCCAGGCTGAGGTGGTCTCAGATGGAGATGAGGAACTTGTTGGGAACTGGAGCAAAGGTGACTCTTGCTATGTTTTAGTGAAGAGACTGGCGGCATTTTGTCCCTGCCTTAGAGATATGTGGAACTTTGAATTTGAGAGAGATGATTTAGGGTATCTGGCAGAAGAAATTTCTAAGCAGCAAAGTGTTCAAGAAATGACTTGGGTACTGTTAAAAGCATTCAGTGTTATGTATTCACTACAATATGGTTTGGAACTTACAAAATTTGTGTCTAAAAGGAAAGCAGAGCATAAAAGTTTGGAAAAATTGCAGCCTGACAATGTGATTGAAAAGAGAAACCCATTTTCTGAGGAGAAATTCAAGCTGACTGCAAAAGTGTGCATAAGCAACAAGGAGCCAAATATCAATCAAGAAGACAATGGGGAAAACGACTCCAGGACACGTCAGCAGTCTTCATGGCAGCGTCTCCCATCACAAGTTGGGAGGCCTAGGAGAAAAAAAAATTGTTTCATGAGCTGGGACCAGGGCCTTGCTGCTTTGTGCAGTTTGGGGACTTGATGACCTACATCTCAGCCGCAGCTAAAAGTGTCTGATGTAGAGCTCAGACTGTTGCTTCAGAGGGTGGAAGTCCCAAGCCTTGGTGGCTTATATGTGGTGTTGGGCATGAGGGTGAACAGAAATCAAGAACTGAGGTTGGGGAATCTCCATCAAGATTTCAGAGGATGTATGGAAACAACTGGATGTCTAGGCAGAAGTATGCTACAGGGACAGAGCATTCATGGAGAACCTCTGCAAGGGCATGGCAGAAGGGAAATGTAGGGTGGGAGCCCCCACAAAGAATCCCCACTGGTGCACTATCTAGTGGAGCTGTGAGAAGAGGACCACTGTCCTCTAGACCCCAGAATGGTAGATCCATTGACAACTTACACCATGTGCCTGGAAAAGCCACAGACACTCAACACCAGCCTGTGAAATCAGCCAGGAGAGGGGCTATACCCTGCAAAGCCACAGGGGTGGAGCTGCCCAAGACCATGGGAACCTACCTCTTGCATGAGCATGACCTGGGTGTGAGACGTGGTGTCAAAGGAGATCATTTTTGAACTTTAAGATGTGACTGCCCTATTGGATTTCAGACTTTTACAGGTCCTGTAGCCCCTTTATTTTGGCCAATTTCTCCCATTTGGAATGGGTATATTTATCCAATGTTTGTACTCCCATTGTATCTAGAAAGTAACTAACTTGCTATTGATTTTATAGGCTCATAGGTGGAAGGGGCTTGCTTTGTCTCACATGAGACTTTGGACTTGGACTTTTGAGTTAATATTGAAATAAGACTTTGGGGGACAGCTGGGAAGCTATGATTGGCTTTAAAATGTGAGGACAAGAGTTTTGGGAGAGGCCAGGGGCAGAATAATATGGTTTGGCTGTGTCCCCACCCAAATTTCAAATTGCAGCTCCCATAATTCCCACGTGTCATGGGAGGAACCTGGTGTGAGGTAATTGAATCATGGAGGCATGTCTTTCCTGTGCTGTTCTTGTGACAGTGAATAATCTCATGAGATCTGATGGTTTTATAAAAGGGAGTTCCTCTGCACACGCTCTCTCTTGCCAGCCTCCATGTAAGACCTGCCTTTCTCCTCCTTTGCCTTGTGCCATGATTGTGAGGCCTCCCCAGCCACGTGGAACTGTGTGAGTCAATTAACCCTATTTTTCTTTATAAATTACCCAGTGTCAGGTATGTCTTTATTAGCAGCATGAGAACAGACTAATATAACCTAGGACAGAAATACTATTTGACCCAGCAATCCCATTGCTGGGTATATACGCAAGGGAATATACATTATTCTACTATACAGGTACATGCACGTGTATGTTCATTTCACCACTATTCACAATAGCAAAGATGTGGAATCAATCCAAATGCCAATCAATTATAGACTGGATAAAGAAAATGTGGTACATATACATAATGGAATACTCTGCAGCCATAAAAAGGAATGAGATCATGTCCTTTGCAGTGACACGGGTGGAGCTGGAAGCCATTATCCTCCGCAAACTAACACAGGAACAGAAAATCAAACACCACATGTTCTAACTTATAAGTGGGATTTGAACGATGTGAACGCATGGACACAGGGAGGGGAACACCACATACTGGGGCCAGTTAGGGAAGGAGAGCATCAGCTAACTAGCTAATGCATGCTGGGTTTAATACCTACATGATGGGTTGATAGGTGCAGCAAATCACCACGGAACACATTTATCTCTGTAATGAACTGCACATCCTGCACATGTACCCTGGAACTTAAAAATAATAATAAAAAGAGAAAACTACAAGCAAATATCTCTGATGACTATTAATGCAAAAATCCTCAACAAAATACTAGCAAACCAAATTCAACAGTACATTAGAAAGATCATTCATCATAACCAAGTGGGATTTACCCCTGGTAAACAAGGATGGTTCAACATATGCAAATCAATGTGAGACATCATCAACAGCATGAAGGACAAAAACCATATGATCATTTCAATTGATGCTGAAAAAGCATTTGATAAAATTCAACATCCCTTCATGACAAAAACCCTCTAAAAACTGGGGATAGAAGGACCATATCTAAATATAATTAAAGCCATATATGAAAGACCCACAGCTAGTATCATACTAAATGTGGAAAAATGGAAATTCTTCCCTCCAAGATCTGGAACATGACAAGGATGCCCACTGTCACCACTATTATTCAACATAGTACTGGTAGTCCTAGCTAGAGCCATCAGATAAGAGAAAGATATAAAGGTTATCCAAATTGGAAAGGAAGAATTCAAATTATGATTGTTTGCAGATAATATGATCTTATATTTGGAACAAACTAAAGACTCCACAAGAAAACTATTAGAACTGATAAACAATTTTAGTAAAGATGCAGGATCCAAAATCAACATACAAATGTCAATACCACTTCTATATGTCAACAGTGACCAATGTGACAAAGAATTTAAAAATTATTTCCATTTATAATAGCCACACAAAAAATTAAATACCTAGGAATTAACTTATCCAAAAAGTAAAAAATCTCAATCATGAAAACTATAAAACAGTGATGAAAGCAATTGAAGAGGGCACCAAAAAAGGTAAAAATATTCCATGTTCATAGATTAGAAGAATCAAAATTGCTAAAATGTCCATACTACTTAAAGCAATCTATAGGTTCAATGAATCCCAATAAAAATTCCAGTGATATTCTTCACAGAAATAGAAAAAAATCCTCAAATTTGTATAGAAACACACAAAAAAACCCAGTATAGACAAAGTTATCCTGAGCAAAAAGAACAAAACTGAAGGAATCACATTACCTGACTTCAAGTTATACTACAAGCTATAGTAACCAAAATGGCATGGTATTGGCATAAGAATAGACACATATACCAATGGAACAGAACAGACAACCCCGAAACAAATCCTCAGTATTACAGTGAAATAACATTTGACAAGGGTGCCAAAAACATACACTGGGGAAAATATAATCTCTTCAATAAATGGTGCTGGGAAAACCTGATATCCACATGCAGATGAATGAAATTAAACCCCTATCTCTCACCATATAGAAAAATCAAATCAAATTGGAGTAAATACTTAAATTTAAGATCTCAAGCTATTATACCATACAAGAAAACATTGGAAACAATCTCCAGGACGTTGGTCTGGGCAGAGATTTCTTGAGCAATATCCCACAAGCACAGGTAACTAAAGCAAAAATGGGCAAATGGGATCACAACAAGTTACAAAGCTCTGCACAGCAAAGGATACAATCAACAACAAAGTGAAGAGACAACCCACAGAATGGGAGAAAATATTGCAAACTATGCATCTGAAAAAGGATTAATAACCAGAAAATATAGGGAGCTCAAATCACTCTAGAGAAAAAGAAATCTAACATTGTAATAAAAAATAGGCAAAAGATTTGAATAGACATTTCTTGAAAGAAGATATACAAATGGCAAACAGGCATATGAAAAGATGTTTGACATCATTAATCATCAGAGAAATGCAAATCAAAACTACAATAAGATATCATTTCACCTCTGTTGAAATGGCTTTTATCCAAAAGACTGGTGGTGACAAATGTTGGTAATGATGTGGAGAAAAGGGAATCCTTGTACAGTGTTTGTGGGAATGTAAATTAGTACAATCACTTGGAGAACACTTTGGAGGTTCCTCAAAAAACTAAGAATTGAGCTACCATACAATCCAGCAATCCCACTGCTGGCTATATACACCAAAGAAAGGAGATAAGTATATCAAAGTGATATCTGCACTCCCAGGTTTTTTTGCAGCACTATTCACAGTAGCCAAGATTTGGAGCAACTGAAGTGTTCATCAACAGATGAATGGGTAAAGAA
This sequence comes from Macaca nemestrina, assembly GCF_043159975.1. NCBI lineage: Eukaryota > Metazoa > Chordata > Mammalia > Primates > Cercopithecidae > Macaca > Macaca nemestrina. The sequence continues at coordinate 62,929,083 of NC_092145.1, forward strand.
AATCTTGTACATACACAAAATGGAGTACTATTCAGAAAAGAGAATGAGATCCTGTAATTTGCAACAATGTGGATGGATGGATGGATCATTATGTTAATTGCAATAAGCCAGGCACAGAAAGAGAAACTTCACATGTTCTCACATATTTGTGGGAGCTAAAAATTTCAACAATTAAACTCATGAAGACAGAGAGTAGAAGGTGGTTACCAGAGGACTGGAAGGGTTGTTGGTAGGCAGGGGAGGTGGGGATGCTTAATGGGTACCAAAAAAGAAAGAATGAATAAGACCTAGTGTTTGCTAACACAACAGGGTGACTACAGTCAATAATAATTAAATCATATATTTTAAAATAACTAAAAGTATAATTGGATTGTTTGTAACACAAAGGATAAATGCTTGAGGGAATGGATGCCCCATTTACCACGATGTGATTATGACAATTGCATGTCTGTATCCATGTATTTCATGTACCCCATGAATATATACACCTACTATGTACTAACAAAAATTAAAAAGAAAAAAGAAAAAAGAAAATACATTAACAAATTTAAAAATACTATAAAATTCAAGAGCTAAGAACAATTTTTCATAAATCTATAACTAAAAATATTAGCTTAAAAAATGCTTGTAAGTAGTTCTATCATACACCACTATCAACTTTTGTGTCTCACTCATATAATGAATCTTCAATTAGTTTTTCCTTTGCCTAATTCCAGATGTCATTTTTTATCTTTTCTTATCCATTAACAATCAGAAAATAGTTTTTCTCAAAGTTTATTATTTTAACATTGCTAATAATTCTTACATAACTATGAAATCAAATTAGAAAAATAATGATTTTACTATTGAAAATAATAAAACTTCCTTTACTAGCTGAGGTTGAATCATTTATAATACATATACCAGTATACTCAAATGTATCAATTTTCTCATTCCAATTTTTTTATGCTAAGATTTGAAATTAGGTTGGCAAAACATTCATATTTGATTAACATAAATATTCTATTTATGAAGTGGGTTCATTACAGAAGATTTTGCTAGTGCTAATAACAAATATGTTTCCCATATATATAAAACAAAATTAATATTGAAAAACTTTTGTGCAGTTAGTGAAATGTAAATCTGACCCGAAATTAGAAGAAAACCACCTCAGGCTACTCTGTTTTATCATTTAGCACTGTGTTCCCTTTCAGTTGCACAGATAAGAAAGTAACTTCTACATTTACGATAAATTATAACATATTACGAATTTGTTAAAAGGCACTATTATGTCATAAAATATCTTTTTATCAAAGGACTTGATATATGTGCTAACACTATGTCACCTATGACCACTAAAGTATGAGTTGTTCAAATAGCATTTATTGTTTCAACATTTCTGAAATATTTTATCTGAAAATGCTCATCATTTGAAGGTTTTTGAAGCTTTTCAAGTCTGACTCCTTTTTGGAGTTAATACAATCTTTCTATAAAATACAAAATCCTCTCTTATGAATATGTGTAAGGATGGGCTAAAGCAATGGTTTTCTATTATTGAAATTCCTGGGGCTCCCACCCCAACCCGAGAAAACATTTGTCAAACTCTGGAGACATATTTGCTTGTCACAATTGGGCAAGAGAGTACCATTAAGATCTATTTGGTAGAGGCCAGAGATGCTGCTAAACTTCCTGTAATGCACAAGACAGCTCTCACACCACTCCACAAGGAAGAATTATCTAGCTTCCAATGTAAATAATGCCAAGGTTGAGAAGCCCTAGGCCAACACAATGAAAATTGCAATCCTAGAAGAAAAAGGCTAAATTGTACCCCAATAGAAATTTTACTCTGAAATCAGCATAACTGGAATTATAAATGTAGGGTCCAGCAAATAAACAGAAAAGAACATCTAATGGAGATTTGAGCTTATCTAATCCTATGAATAATTCTGGACAATTAAAAAATATTTTCTGAGAATCTTGAAATGCATTTGCTAAAGTAGATAATTTCTAGGAAGTATTTTTAAAGTATTTTGAAGGAAAATGAAATGTAGTGGGATGTAGTGGGAAGGAATGTGATTCATGAAATTTGATTATTAACTTCTGAATAATGAAGAATTGGCTATGCTTTCAAATAAATTAGCTATACATATTATGCTAAATTACTTTCAGGAACATAATAGCATGTACAAAGAATCCTGGATATTAAAGCACTGCTCAGGTGATAGACTTCGAAGTTATGTTTTTATTATCAAACACTAATAAAATCACAATATCTCAAAAATTTGACAACACTGGGATATATACATTGAAATATAGTGAACCCTATCAATGATAGTAGACTGTTAAACATTTGGTAAATACTGATTTTTAACTTCTGAAATAGACATTTTTCTATTATCAAAATCAAGTTTCTGATTTGGCAAACTACCATGTAGTGAAGGAAAAAATAATTAATATAAAGATAAGTCATGGACACAAAGAAGGGAACAACAGATATTTGGCCTACTTTAGGGTGGAGGGTGAGAACAGAGAGAGGAGCAGAAAACAATAAATATCACGTACTTACTTGTGTTAGTACCTAGGTGACGAATTAATCTGTACAACAAATCTCCAAGACAGGAGTTTACCTATAAAACAAACCTGCATGTGTACCCCTGAACCTAAAGTAAAAGTTTAAAAAAACTAAAAAATAAATAAATAGTAAAGTTAAGGAATCTAATAATAAGTAATTTGCATTTTCAACATCATTACTCTAAAATTGAATGTGGATTAGTAAAACATTAGATTATTAAGCTAACTGAACTCAATACCACATCTCATATTTAACTTGATTTTTATTATCACCATAATTATTTAGGTTTATAGCAATTGCTATTAACCCTATTGACTAGATACTTAAATTTAATTCAATTATTTTTATTAGGGACTATGCTAAAATATTCAAGCTATCTCTATGAATTAAAGGCAAGTTTCAAAATAAACACACTTGGAATGTTTTTAGTAATTCATAAAATCACTTCTTTTCATAAGTAATGTCATATAAAGAAATCAGTAATCCTGATATGTATAGTTGAATTGTAAAGTGGAAGTCTTCATCATATCAGGTTCAATGAGCCAATGCACGTAGAAATTTTTTTGTGGACCAAACTCATACTTATCTTTAAAAAAGTGATTAGTTCTGTTATAATAGGATACAGGCATTTAAGTCACCATCAGATGATACATGCTGCATATGAAATATATAATATCCAAAACACTGAATGAAAAATTTAGGGAAATGAATGAAGAAATCCAAAACATATGATTCAGAAATAATTAAACTGTTATGGGTGACAGCACATTTTGTAATGTTGATGAATGGAGACAAACAGCAAAATACAAATTTGATCACAAATTGATGATATCGATGATCTTCAAACCAGTAAAATAGGAAAGTATAACAAAAACAATTAGATTATTGGTGACACCATGTTTTGTAACGTAGATGAACAAAGAAAGACAACACTTGATCCTGCATCAATGGTATCAATTATCTTCAAGCCAGTATAATAGAAGACAGTATAAGCTGTTGTAAATATTTATGAAGAATATGTCCATGGAGATAAAGTCATAAGGAATCTTTTGTAAGATTCCTCTCTCACAAAAACCACTCAAAGCTTTGGCTCTACAATCTAAAACCTCATTTTGGAAAGCTGCTCAAGTGGTTCTGTATCTCGTCCTCTCTTCAGGCTATACTCAAATGGCCTGTAGACAAATGGTTATTTAGGGAAGTATGTGTAGAAAAGGAGAAACTCGGTCACACATTGAGCTTCTGAAAATTTTACTTGTTTAGTAACTTGGCAAGGCATTTAATCCCTCCTACATTTTGTGGATCAGTGCATAGAAGCAAATGACATAGTCTTCATCTATTTGAATAATGTCAAAGGAAATAGAAGTCTTATGTCCAAAAGTAACAGAATTCTAAATGCAATTATGCCTGTTTTCCATGCCTGTTTTTTTTGTGTGTGTGTAAAATTTAGCTTTAGAAAACACTACATTAGATGAACAATGCCAGCTCAGAAAAAAATTCACCCTATGTAAGTTTGATGACAGCATTTCTGCTGTTAAACAATTCTTCAGAAGCTAGTCTTTTGCCAATACAACCAAGTCAGCCTGAGAGTCGCTCTGCTAAATTAAAACAGAGTGAAGTTCAAGTTTGTCCAAGTAATAGTTGATCTCATTGATGCTGTGCAGAAGATGGCAGCTCTCTGGCTCAAGGTAGATCAGACCTTGAGAAGAAGGATGTAAAATGGAAAAGAAGGAACTATTGCAGAAATTTGGGGTTTTAAATATTGTGACTCTATATTCTGGTTGTCCCTGTTTAATTTAATGTCAAAATTGTCTTAAATTGCAGGATAAATGATATAGCCATTCCTAATATTATACAAGGCAAATAGATAACAAAAATTCATACGAGGATAAAATCGAGGTAAAAAAACATACAAAAAACATTGGGCCTGGTGGTGCTAACCTGTAGTCTCAGCTTCTCGGGAGGCCAAGGCAGGGGAATTGATTGAGCCCATGAGTTCAAGGCTGTAGCATGCCATGATTATGCCAGTGAAAAGCCTCTACACTCCAGCCTGGGCAGCACTGCGAGACCCTATCTCTACAATACGCACATACACACACACACACACACACACACACACACACACACAAGGGACACAAAGACAATTCATTATTTAAGCTACAAAATGAATCTGATCTGTACAGGTCAAACCATTTGTCCACTGCCTCTGTGAAAAATCATTTGAGAAAGTAATACTTAATAATAAATATTGCCTAAGCAGTCATTAAAATAAACAGTTATCTTTTTAAGAAGCAACTACTGATAACTGCAACTAGAAAAGCAAATACAATTATTCATGAAATAGCAATTGCTAACCATGTACAAAAGCATAGAGTTATGCAGTCAGTTATTTGTGAGGAAATAACAAAACTCTCAACATCACACTGTAAACACAAAATAGAAAAGCCACTGTCAGTAAAAAGAAGTGTCAATAATTCTTTGTGGCAATGCACCACAAATATGGGTTAGTAAACTATCACTAACTCTTTGAAATAATCACAAATTTAAGGAAGCTTAACAGCAGCAACAGATTAAACAACTATCAATGAGCTGTGTAGGAAGGCACATGGAGACACTTTAAAATAACTCTTGAGGTTACATAAAAACATAGTTTACGTTTACTTATAGCTGTATCTAATCTAATTAAGAACCTATTCCTTATGATGAAAAAAAGAAACAAAAATAATTGCTTCACTAAATTCCGTAGTTGCCTGGTAATAACAGGAGGTTATTTGGTAAAATGCCATTTTTTACATTAATCAATACCTAAATAAGACCAGTCACTATTTTGTGGTGTAAAACAGTAATGTAAAACATTATTTCAGAAAGAAATAATTTTTTTGCCTCACATCTTTATAGTCTAGATTGTAGAACACCAGACATAGTTACAACAAGATTACAATTTACAAAACATCCACAAAACAGTTGGAGAAAAATTTTAAAGTACTTAAATTTCCACTAGTATAATTATATTTGAGTAGAAAAATATAGCTTAAGAAGTCTTGTCTATTAGATAAATAATTAAAATCCAATTTCTAAGAGCTAAAGAGATTATCAGTTTTATTTAACTGGTTACCTTACATGTAAACTAGTTTTTTTGTGTGAGACCTCTAGCTATATGAAAATGCTTTCATTTTAGCAGTTAGGTATTTGATCTTAAACATATAGATAAACAGAGTATAATTAACCTCAAACTATAGGGAAAATAGATTATAGAAAAATGTTTAGAATCCTAAAAGCTACAGATGAATAAACAGGCGAGAAGCCAGCCAATGATTTTCCAATTTAGGGCCATATATCCATTCCCCAGTGAGTTCATTTTCATTTTTCCAGGCCCATGAGTACTTCTAGTTAACAAGGTGCATTCCTATACCATTACTATGGTTTCCAAAAGATTAAACATTGATAGCATGGTCATTGTTACTTTTTCAACATGGAGATTTCTATATAGGGTTTGGAATCTAGGAAAATGATGTGTTTGATGGGGGTAATAAAGGTATCTGTGACTGATCCCTTATGAACCTTTCCTCACAGCAAAATTAAAAAATTTAAATGCCTCCTGAAACATATAGAATCTGTTAAATACTTACATCCTCCAAGCAAAAGCAGTATGAAACCACTAAAGAAAATGAAATAACCAGCATCAGAATCTTATTATATTGTATATTCAAACAATGTAAGCAGCCTTCATTTTATATTTACTTATTTATTGAAGGTAGTCTAATGAGAGTTAATTGAATATTCATTAGTTTGTAACTAAGCATGATCATATTCTTTGGCTTTTTGATATCTGCATGCAATCTAAAATTCATCCATATAATCATTCAGTGACTTAAAGCACTCTGTTCGACTAAAAGTAATCTATAAAGTCTTAAACTTCTTAATTTATTTATAATCCATTAAATTGTTTCTCTAGAATTCATGCATCCAGACCGTAGAGGCAGTATATGATTATGTACAACACCACTTTGTTCTTCTGTTAACCATCTACTTCATTATTTTCATTACTGACAGCAAAGCTCTCCTTGTTCCACTGTCCTTAGGATGCAGGCTATTTATTCTGCTATATTTCCCTGGTCAAACTATTTTAAATGAATTCTTCTAAACAAACTCTTGTCCTCAGAGGATATCTTGGCTCTCTTATAAGCCAGAAAAACATACTAGTATCCAGGAAAAGCTTGTTATAGCAAATCATCTGCTTGAAAAATGATATTTTAAAATCTATTAGAATAATTAAAAATAAAAATGTTCAAGTATGTTATTACATACCTGTTCTACAAAATCTACTGGAAAAAAAAGTTGTGATTGTCTTAGAAAAGGGATAGGAAAATAAGTTCTCAGCTTGAAAAAAGAAAAGACAAGAGAGGAATCTTTTTTAAAAAAATAAGGACATATGAATGAGATGTAAATAAAGCAATTCCAGACGGTAGAGGCACTATACGAGAAAGTACTCATATTAGCAGTATCACTGTCATATGGAGGGCCAGGAGGAGACAAAGACAAATGAAGAGGAGACATTCGATTCAAGAGATAAGCCGAAGAGGGTAAATGGAAGACTTAAAACAAAACAAAACAAAACAAAAACTGAACTAGGTCCAGAAAAAAATGTGGAGCCAGTGGCATTGATCAAGAAATAGATTAATGTCATATTTTTCTCTGTATACATACATAAAATATGTATGGAAAACTAAGTTTAAGTCGTAAAATAGGCTTTTTAAGGAGTATAAAGCATCAACTCTTAGAAAAATTGTGAAAGACTATAATTAACCTCGATCTACAGAGTAAAACCCATAACTATTGTTTATGGAACAGTTTTCTTCAGGGTACTCAGCAAACTTTATAGATTATACTTATATCATTAGCTTTTATAATATCCCTGCATGCTACATAAGGATAATTTTAATTTTCTCTATTATATAGGAGAGGAATTGGAGGCATAGATAACAAGTTTGAGAATTAAGATAATAGAAAGACTTAGGTAATTACCACAACTAGCACAAGAATTACCATTGTCATCAAAAGGTTTTATTTCTAGTCTCAAAATAATTGTGCAGATAAATGTTGGCAAAAAGTATTACTGCCGTAATTGCAGACCTAGCAACAAAATAAAATATCATAAGTTAATGAGAGTTCTTGGTGAAAATCTACTAAAAATAGATTTAAAATTTTAACTTTTCTGAGACAATAAACCTTTAAATAATTCAATTTTCTTAATGGCAGCATGATGAATTTAAGATAAAATATTCTTTTAACATAATAACTATGGCCAGGTGCGATGGCTCATGCCTGTAACCCCAACATTTCAGGAGGCAGAGGCGGGAGGATCACTGGAGATCAGGAGTTTGAGACCACCCTGGCCAAAATGGTAAAACCCTGTCTCTACTAAAAACACAACAACAACAAAAATTAGCCAAGCATGGTGGCGGACATCTATAGTCCCAGCTACTCGGGAGGCTGAGGCAGGAGAACCAACTTAACCCAGGAGGTGGAGGTTGCAGTAAGCTGAGATTGTTCCACTGCACTCCAGCCTTAGTGACAGAGCAAGGCTCTGTCTCAAAAAAAAAAATAAATAAATAAATAAATAAAAAGAAAAAGAAAAAAGGTATCTATATAATATATAGATATAGATATACAAACACATGTATATATCAAATAAATATGCTTTCCTCTTTACTATCATTAGAGCAAAAATATAATCCCGATAATGCCTGTTATTAATCTCCTTGGGGACACTGACTGTTTTCCAAACCCATTTTTTATCCCTCAAGACTTTGTACATTGGGCACTCATTAAATATGTGTTAAATTTAGATTACTGGAATTAGACTAAGATATTAGTTAGCAGTCAGTTATCGTTACATCTAGACAAAATTTAATAGAACAGCTTTTCATTCTTTGGAATTTCACTTCATTGTACTGAAGAAGCTTAAAATGATGAACTTCTATACATAAAATAAGTAAAAGGATGAGAAATATTCATGATAATACCCTATGTAAAATAAAATTCCGGATTAAGTGAGACGGCAAAGACAAATGTAAATTAGGTTAGATAATCCAAAACTTCATTTTATGATACTCAACTTTTAAAATCCTTTGTTTTGTTTAATGAAACAAAATTCACACTTACTTTGCAAAATAGGTCTTTTTTATTTTTATTTTTAAATTAATTAATTAATTAATTAATTATTTTTTTGAGATGGAGTCTCACTCTGTCACCCAGGCTGGAGTGCAGTGGCACGATCTTGGCTCACTGCAAACTCTCCTGCCCGGTTTCAAGCAATTCTCCTGCCTCAGCCTCCCAAGTAGCTGTGATTACAGGCGCCTGCCACTGCGCCCAGCTAATTTTTGTATTTTCAGTAGAGATGGGGTTTCACTATCTTGGCCACGCTGGTTTTGAACTGCTGACCTTGTGATCCACCTTCCTCGGCCTCTCAAAGTGCTGGGATTACAGGTGTGAGCCACTGCGCCCGGCGGCAAAATAGGTCTTTTAAAATATGTTTCCTATATATGACGTTATACTACTTTCCTCAGTTTACCAGCAAGCATAGAGATATGTGCATGCAGCAATTAAAACATGCTATCACTAAATATTCTCCCAATGTATAAAGAATAAGCAATAGGTTTCTTATGATTGTTCACCTAGAATTACCTCTTCTATTTCAAAGGAAATAAAAAATAGATGACTCACGATATTTTTATAGTTTTAATTGCTAAAACGTGTGTGTCCACTGTATTCTATTTTGATGCCCTTAGTGCTCTAGTAATAGATATTTAACATTTTATGGATAAAACACTTTATTACCTATTGGTAGAATAGATTGGTGAAGATATAATTTGTGAGAGCAAAAGACCAATGAATAAAGGACATTTCAAAAATAATTAAGAAAATTAAGTTCTGTGTTATTTAATTAAATTAAACTCAATATTTTCCTTCCCCCAGTAACATCTACCTGCACTAGGAAACTGAAAGACACTTGAACAACAATCTACTAAAATTTAATTTGTGGTCAAAGCAATTTATTTGGTCTATTATGCTACTAGATTATTTAATTATTCATTCTTGATTAGTTTTGTGAAGATGACTGTAGACTGATAAATACAAAGGGAGAATATTAATTTCTTGAGTATTTGATTTTTAAGTGAGAATTAGTTTTCATCTGTACTTTATAGTCTTTGCTAAAGAAAAATTCCATCAAAAACTGGTCCAAACTCATACTCTGGTAAAATCATGAAGATAGATACATTATTTTATAGATAAAACTCAAACAAACTCAGAAAGTTTTCTGCAGAATGACCTTATTGCTTTTATCATCACTTCTCATACAAGGTGTCATCACCTCTGATACAGAAATCTTACCAATCCATCAATTTTTGTGATCTAAGATGGAAAGATCATACTTCGGTTCAGTAAGTGTCTCCACAGCAGTGTTGTTATATAATCAATATAAATCAGTGTCGACAGCAAGAATAATTTATGCCAAGAAAACTACCCACATTGGGATATTTATTATCTTAGATTATTAGCATTGATCAAAATTATTAAAGCCAATTTGATCTGTATAATACAACCTCATGTTTTCATTACAGAATTCTATACCAATTAATTTTGTCTTGTATAAATATGTTTTTATTTTAGGATTTAAGTCATTTCCTTTGGCAGGAATAATATTAAGTTCAAATTTATTTTTATTTAGATACAGTAGACAATGAAATAAGAGATCAATAAATCTGTACCTAATAACATAAAATTTAGTGGTGCTTTTTATAGTTAGTTGGTAATATTAAGAGGCATGATGTAAGTAAATCATTCAGATTTGGAAACACATTTGTTCTTCAGAGCCTCAATTTATAAATTCTAGAATTGAACTATTTACAACGTACAACTTATGTTCCATAAATGTCCATCCATACTGTGGGATTATTAATAACAGATGTATTTAACAAAAGGCATTAGTGGATGTTGAATACTAACCAAGACTCTGATACTAGTAATGAAGTCAAAAGTTACTTAATCCTATTAGTGTCACACTCTCATTTATTTAAGACCTGACAGCATTAATAAAGATTCATTTGTGAAGACAATGAGTTTTATGTTGTCATTTTTTCCCCACTGGAAGTGTACTTTGATAATAACCCCAGCTTTCAGAAATCTCATAGTCATTAGCATTTGATTGTCATCACTTTTGCTTTTTAACACTAGATCAAAAATATTAATATGCAAATTACAGAATTCAGAGAGTATAAAATCAAGTAATCTTAAAGCTGAAATGGAGAAATTTTAAGTGAAACTTCATTTTATATTTGAAAAAATGAGGAAATCATTATAATCAAACTCTTCTGAGTCTCTTAGAGGCAAATAAACTAAGTTTTCTAAAATTGTTACACTCATTGTTATAGTATATTCTCTCTGCACTGACATTCATGAATCTTTACTCACTTCTGATGTTACACATCACTTTGAGTTATGGTTACATAACGTTAAAAATGTTAATTTCTTCAGAACAACAAAGTTTGCTTGCTCTTTGTCTTCACAACGTATTATTTGATGCCTTGTTCTCGGCAATTTAAATCAAGATTTCTAAATCTTGTGGTAGATGCGATTTTTCACAATTTAGATTTTCTAACCCCAGATCTCAAAAAAAACTGACTCTAATTTTAGTTTCATAAATCCAGTCCAACTCTTGATCAATGGGGAAGATGTTTTCTTAAAATGGAACCAAGGGCCCAAACATCTTGGCTATATTAAAAGACTACCCCAGATTAAATGATCTTTTGAGATTCATGGAAAAGATGAGGATGCCTTATGGGATGGGTAGAAACAAGGGAAGGCTTTGAGTAGGATCACTAATCTGAGAAAAAGTTGATCATCATGTTCTGTCAATACAAACTGTCATCCTTTGAAACACTGTCATGACTTCCTTAAGGAAATCAATCAGCACACTATCACTGGGCTAGTATAGAAATGTGACTGTTGATATATGCCAGGGAAGATGGAAATTTGAAGTAGAAAATAAAAATAACTGTAACATCATCATATAAACTAATTTCCACTGAATTCCTACCATGAGAAAAGAAGGAAGTCCCTGTGGTTTATATACATATTCTGAGTCAGACTGGGTGCTTGAGGGATGTTTCTATTTGTGAAAATGTTGGCTTTCCTGTCAAAAAATACTTACAATATTTTAAAAGCTTTATAAATAACAAGCCATCTGAATTAAAAAGTGAAAGTTAAAGAGATCCTGTGATTTCCTACTCCTGACCAACAGTTCTTTCAAATACTGCAATGTGTAGTATGATGTGTGTGAGTATGTAAATAGCTATATGTATATAGGGAATTAGCATTGCAGTATGACTTTACTTGAAAGAGAGAAAAGAGAAGGTTTCAAATCTGGATTCTTTTTTAAGTGGCAACTATTAATAACATCAAGAACTCTTATAGATGATTTTTTTTTCTTTAGAGAGTAACATGATCCATTAAAAAGTTGAAAATCTCATCAAAGTCACATATATAAGTTTTATTTTTACTTATTTTTTAAACAAGCAGAATTACTTGGTAATTACTTCATTCCTCCACTTTTTCCTTTTTAAATTTTATTTATTTTTTGAGACAGATTATCTCACTGTTGCCCACGCTGGATTGCAATGGGGCAATCTTGGCTCACTGCAACCTCTGCCTCCTGAATTCAAGCGATTCTCCTCCCTCAGCCTCCCGCCACCACGTTCAGCTAATTTTTTTTTTTTTTTTTTTTTTTTTTTTTTTTTTTTTTTTTTTTTTGTAGAGACAGGGTTTCACTATATTGGCCGGGCTGGTCTCAAACTCCTGACCTCCACCCGCCTCAGCCTCCCAAAGTGCTGGGATTACAGGTATGAGCCACTGCACCCAGCCCTTTTTCTTTCTTTCATTCTTCTCCTTTTGTATCATGAATCTGCAGTGATCCTGCTCTGAAGGTCATCTATCCATCTACAATCTGTCTGTTGATTAGGAGTCAGGAACTGCATTCTGGTTCCTACCTCTATCATTTACCAGTCACATGATGATAAGCATAATACATATCACCCTGAAACTCATTTTCCAAATATTTAAAATGTGAAATAATACTTTCCCTGTTTGTGCCAAGGTATACTGAAACTCATAAAAAGGTAAGCTAAATTAATATATGTATATATTAGTTTTAGAAATAAATATTCTAAATCTTATGAAATTTCATACTACATACATTTTAAACATTTAATAAATATTTTCTGCCAATGTCTTTAATTTCAGTTAATTAATATCAAATAGTCAATAGTAGGACCCCTTCCTGTATAAATTGATCTATTTAAATATTTAAATTGACCTTTTTTCCTAGAATTTTTCTCTATATTTCTCCCTTCTCTCCCTTTGCTATTTGAACTATTCAAATACATTTTATATTAGCCTAGCTAGGATAAACTGTGATTTTGCTATTCTTGTCTATTCAACAAAAGTAGAGCAAATTAATATTAATTAAATTCTCATCCTATTCCGCAGGACAAAGGGTCTTTTAAAAGAAATTATTATGGTTGGCCTACTTATTTCACATTGTAAAATTTACGAAAGTTTATGGATAAATCAAAACATGCTTCTTTTCTCTCTTTTTCTTTAACTCTCCTTTCCCATAGCATATATGCCACTTTCAAGACAGGGCCTTTTTGCAAGTCAAAGTGCATTCAGTAAAAGTCACCCATGTCATGGCCCTCTGCATGCCTGGAGCTATGCTTTGTGTTCCACTCTCATTAGTTTTAACAAGCAGTCAAAACAGTATTTGTCCACGGGGCCATACAAATGCCCCAGTACTTTAGCCACATCATATAGTTACTTTAGGCTTATCACATGTTCTAAAACAGAAAGAGATTTTAGAGCATTTCTAAGACTCATCTAAGAACCTGTAGTGAGACTTTTTGTCATTTGCTGACAATCTTTCAAAGAATGTCAAATGAAGGCACATTTTAACAAAGCTAAAATTATGCCAGCAGGCTTATTTGTTTTATCTGAATTAGTTAAGCAGCTTTCAAGTCAAATCAGAAATTTCTTGGAAGTTCATTAAGCTTCCCTAAGGGAGACATGACAAAATTATTCCTTGAATAAACCACCACATTTTAAAACAACACATTTGTCAATATGGTCAGTTGAAGAGACCCTATTGCTAATATCCAATTTAAACTTGGTAAGGTCTCATTTTGATTTTACCTATTAATTTTTATTGTCCAAATAAACTTTTTATTTATTTAGGCTGTGCTGTGCAATATGATAACCACTAACCACATGTGGCTATTAAAATTAAAATGGAATTAATTAAGCATTTAGTTCCTCAGTAGCAATAGCTACTAAGTACTTTCAAGGACTATAGCCATGTGTGACTAGTGGCTACTGTGTTGTATCACAGATTATAAAACTACCACCCTTGCAGAAAATTCTGTTGTGGAATGTTGCTTTAGAGAGAGACTATCCACTCCGCTACTCAATTTATTATTTCAAGTGATAAACCTCACATTTCTATAAGTAGTTGAGTGTTTTAAAGCAGCTTCAAAAATCTTCTATGCAGGTATATCTACTCCATACTAAGTGCTTATTTTTCCCAATTCTGCCCCTATGATAATTATCATCCCCATATTATGACTGAAGAAATTAAAGGTCAAAAAGATTAAGCTGAAAGTAGCATGTCTGGTAAGAGGTAAGCACAAAACTGTGATCCATATCTGTCTGACTCCTGAATATTTTTCCATTTCATCAGATTAGGAGATGTCATTGCGGGAACTTCACCCCAAAGTGCTCATTTAAAAATCATCTGATTTTTAGTTTTTTTCAGGAACCTCCAAACTGTTCTCCATAGTGGTTGTACTAATTTACATTCCCACCAATAGCATAGAAGGGTTCCCTTCTTTCCAAATCCTTCTCTTTCTGCTTTTCACTTCATATACTCAAACATATTTGCATTTCACTGAAATTTGCTCAAGAGGTCTGTAGCCTCCCATTTCTGAATGAATTTACTAACAAATATATCTTTACAATAGATCAGCATCAGTTGAGCAATGTTCCCACATTATATATCCTCTAGGTCAAAACCTTCAGATGATATATATCAGAATGTCTTATTTATATGTTTTGGGGCATATTTTTAACACTAGTTATTATGTAGACCATAGTTTGGCAGAATATTTATAAAAGTGTGAAAATCCCCTGAACATATCTATGTGAAACATGTACATTTGTTATTTCATTAACATATATTTTCCAAGATCATTCAAGTGCATTGTACTATTTCACATACCCCAATCTGAGTTATCTATTACTTTTTATACCATATAAGTGAGTAAAAAGAATTGATCATTAACTTGATAAAGGTGGCCCCTCTGCACATATTTTGAAGAATACCAAATATTCAATCTATTCTTCTCTCTACCTTCTCCATCCTAAGACCTAAATCAAGCCAGGATAGGTTATTCAAATCAACTGATTGAATCTTTTTTGTTAAAAGGCTTACTTACCCTTTACAACAAATGAACACTCTGTTTTCAAATAATAGTTAAAATAATGAAAATATTTAACATTAACAGAACATTGACTAAAATTTAATCTCAATTTGATGATTCAGGATATGCTAAAGACCTTGCTTTGCCTTGAAATCCTCATGAAAAATATTTATCTATATATGTTCAGAAACGCTAGTAATAAATTAAATTGTTCTAGTCACTTGTCAAGTAGATTTATTTGGCACCATATCGAATGGCAAGATAAAATTTTTGTATCTAAAGTAATCACTAGGAAAAATTGACAGTCAGATTTCTGGATTCATTCTTAATGATTTGCTTATGTCAAGTTTTTGGCAGAAGCATGACTGGACAGATTAAAAGAATGAAGCTGGGCAAACTACTGATTTGTAAATAGCAGGGCTGACCTCCTTGTCTGATCCCTTCATAGATTAATGGAAACACAACTGTTTGAAAATGAATATACATACCATGAAAATTCATAATTCTCATGTAATTGAAAAAACTGCATTGATGAATTTTCTCCACTATGCTTTAAATTACATAAATTTTGAAAAATTGGGGTGATGGCTTATTCAAAATTTGAAATACATTAATATTTTTACTCTTTAAAAAATGAGACATCTTTAACAAAGCGATTTTAAAACGCACCTTAATTAGCTCGTAGTTTTGAACTCCGTTTATTCCTACGTCAGGATCAATGGCCGCTGGGAGAGTATATTTAGAGTTTATAGCCGAGTTCTCTGGAATTGATATGTTGATAACCGTTGTTGGGAACAATGGTGCATTATCATTTATATCTTCTATCAGAAAACGTATCTTAACCAGTCTAAATATTTCATCCGGCAAAATGGCAACCTCCACTTCATAAAAGCATTGCTCATCCGTTGGGATACCAACACATAATTTCTCACGATCAATGCGAGCGCCAGTAGTGAAGATCTCACCAGTACCCTCTTCAATTCGAATCAGT
Organism: Macaca nemestrina; assembly: GCF_043159975.1. Classification (NCBI taxonomy): domain Eukaryota; kingdom Metazoa; phylum Chordata; class Mammalia; order Primates; family Cercopithecidae; genus Macaca; species Macaca nemestrina. The sequence goes on from NC_092145.1 coordinate 62,945,152, forward strand.
GGCACATCTCCGGTCTTGTACACTAGCTTGAACTGCATAGCAGATGATAAGGACTTGTTTGAAACCAGCGACAAGTTAAGGTCTTTTAACAAGTCGCCTATCAGGACGTTTTCTGGCATTTCTTCCCGGATGGTGTAGTTCTTCTCCTGGGCGCCAGAGTGGAACACCACGCATGCTAGGAGGACCGCGAATATGTACGTCCCGGACAACAAGTCCATAACAGGCCCACTTCTTACAGTTGGTCGTGTTAACCCTCACAGCACTGACCAAGAGGAGAGAGAGAAGAGGGAGAATAAATTATTAAGAAGTCAACCCTAAACATGCATGTTAACAACAGTTGTTTTAAATTAAAATCACTAAATGAGATGTTAGCATAATTGAGACTCTGTTAGTGATAAATTTGTTTTGAATCAAATATTATGAATTTGTACAGTAAGAATAAAGATAACTAAAGTATAAAATAAGATAACTAAGATAAAAGTGAAATGAAATAAGATAACTAAAGTATAAAAAATGACACAGAATACCTATAAAAGTGTCCACCATTGATAAATATATAAAAGATAATACTTTAATATACCAAGATAGTTAGAGAATACAAATAATTAAAATATTTAATTCAACAGTTAAGGGAAAATAACGGGTATTTGTTACAAATCACAAAATATAATCTTTATTCTTTGTTATAATATGGGTTTAAAATGCAATTATTCTCTTGGCAATGAATAATTTATACAATAGTCCATTTCTTCAGCTCTGGGCATCAAAGTGAAAAAAAATTTGAGCTGGATAAAAGGAGACAAATAATTATTATAAAGGAGGGACTAAGAAAGCTTGATTTGAAGAAGAGAAGTTTGGGAGAGGAGAGGTGTTGATGTGACAAATGCCTAAACATTGTAACAACTATCATGTGCAAAGGGGATTAGAGGTTTTTTCTTTGGATAAGAAAAACAAGAATAGCTATTAATATAAAGTACAGGTAAGCGACTTTCAGATTGACATAACTGCTTATTAAAGGATTCTGAAAAAAAAATACATTTCAGGATATTTCAGGAGTGTATTCCATATCTTTGGAGGTACTGCACCACCAGATTAGATCTACTATATTTGCTTTAGATATATAGATATGGTAGATGACGTCCAAACATTCAATGGGAGAGTTAGACTAGAAGACATCCCAACCCTGAGAATTTATGTTTATAGAACGCAGAAGGTAGTTCATATAAAAATGGGTTTTCACATCTACAGACTAACAGGAATTACACAACTTCAAGGAAGAGCTTGAGTAGGGCTTGAAAATAAGAAAGGCATTTAAAAACAGTACCGAGTTGAAAGTGAGTCAAAAATCAATCTCTCTTGCTACTTCTCCCTATCATTTTTCACTCACTGAAAGCTTTAAAATTATTTCAGTTCTTCAACTCTTCTGACAAAATTCAAAGAGGAATTTTGATTTTCTTAAAATCTGCAAATTTTTTCTTCAGTTTCCTTTCGTAATTCTCAATTCTTATTCTCTATTTTATTTAATATATTCTCAAGTTTATATATTAAATATCTTTTAATCTCTAGTATAATTAAACATTCTAATGTGCTTCTTCTGGATGGTATTTGTAAATGATATGTAAACAGAATTAAATTTGCATCACACTGAGCTAAAGCCTATCAGATGTTATACTTTTATAACTAAATGAAAGTTAATCCAACTATTAAGGTATTTAGCAGTTTTGAAAACTCAGTGGTCAGATGGTTACTTAAAATTCCATTCCAGAAATGTATTAATGCATATATGTATCCAATTAAGGAATTTCTCAATATTTATTGGTATTTGATAACAACAACAAGTTTTAGTAATTGTTCTAAAAACAGGAGGACTACAGGATATAAATAAGTTGTTATGGATATTGTGCTCTGATTATGCCAAGCAACATGTTATATGAAATAACTGTCCCATTGCATAGCTGCACATCTGCATTTTTAAAAATATGCATATGCCAATGTTGGAAGACACAAAATTGGAAAAAAAGAAATCTTCCTATTTATAATCAATAATCAAATAAATGCATCTGTTGCAACAATTGAGATAGTTTGGGTCGGGAGTAGACTTTAAACATCTCATTAATTTTTATCACAAAATTTGAAAATATATGTTATGAATCCAACGACTTTCCTGTGTTGAGCATTTGGTATCATATATAAAATACGTTAGTTATGATAGTGAGTAATGCTAGAGCTGAAGACATTCTTTATCCTAGTAAAGAACACAAAAACACTGTTGCCTGTGGTATAGTATTTTTAGTATCATTTGTACAATGATGTGCATTGGGATTACATAATATAAAAGCTTGCTCAAAATTCAGTCTTGGGAATTTTTGGTTTTATACTCTGTTATGAAAGTGAGATTTAAAATACCCCATTGATACTACCAGCTAATATGCACACATATATGTGTTCTATATGCTGTGAATCTAGCATATATAAGAAGTTTTGGATGTTTATGTGATTTTATAAATGTCATGCAAACATAAGCAGAAATAAAAATGGGGCAGTGACAAATGGAATTAAAACTATAGCTCTGTTCTTATCTTACCCTTAGGTATTACACATTATTACAACTGGCAGAAGAATACTACAGACTGTTTTTAAAAACACTGCAGGATATTCTCACTTATAAGTGGGAGTTAAATGATGAGAACTCATGGACATATACAGGGGAACAACACACACTGGGGCCTACTGGAGGTTGGAAGATGGGAGGAGGGAGAGGATCCGGAAAAATAACTAATGGGTACTAGGCTTAATACCTGGGTGATGAAATAATCTGTACAACAAACCTCCATGGCACAAGTTTACTTATATAAACCTGCAAATGTACCCCTGAACTCAGAATAAAAGTTAAATTAAAAAAAATGAGATAAAACAACCTTGAATTCCTGGATACCAACCCTCCAAAAAAAAAAAAAGAAAAGAAAAACAAAATAAACAAATAAAAGCATTGCATGCATGCTGCAATATTTCTACACAACAGAAACAATTAATGGAGCAATCTAGTTCCAAGAAGTCACCCTTTCCCAATCCATTCTAAATCTGTTCTACTCTATTTTTTATTTATTTTTTTATTATACTTTAAGTTCTAGGGTACATGTGCACAACGTGCAGGTTTGTTACATATGAATACATGTGCCACGTTGGTATGCTGCACCCATTAACTCGTCATTTACATTGGGTATATCTCCTAATGCTATCCCTCCCCCCACCCCCACCCCATGACAGGCCCCGGTGTGTGATGTTCCCCATCCTGTGTCCAAGTGTTCTCATTGTTCAATTCCCACCTATGAGTGACAACATGTGGTGTTTGGTTTTCTGTCCTTGCGATAGTTTGCTCAGAATGATGGTTTCCAGTTTCATCCATGTCCTTACAAAGGACATGAACTCATGCTTTTTTATGGCTGCACAGTATTCCATGGTGTATATGTGCCACATTTTCTTAATCCAGTCTATCATTGATGGACATTTGGGTTGGTTCCAAGTCTTTGCTATTGTGAACAGTGCCACAATAAACATATGTGTGCATGTGTCTTTATAGCAGCATGATTTATAATCCTTTGGGTATATACCCAGTAATGGGATGGCTGGTTCAAATGGTATTTCTAGTTCTAGATCCTTGAGGAATTGCCACACTGTCTTCCACAATACCGTCATCATAAAAAAATTTTAAAATATGTTTCATAACTGGAAATTCATTCAGTGGTTTTAAAAATGGGGAAGAAATATTGAGAAAAAACTACCATTTCTAAAGCTTAAGTGAACATATATGTTGCCAACCTAGAAGGAATATTCACCCTCTAGTTAATAAAGAGTTTGAGATGAAATGAATTCATGTAGGTTTAGTCACTTATTCAACAAATACTTATTAAGCAATTTTTTATGTCAAGCACAGTTCTAGACACTGAAGGTACATCAGTGAACAAAACAGTTTATATTTGATAATATATTCTAGTATGTCTTTAATTCAGAGTTCAAATACTGTATAATTAACTCATCTCTGCTTCTACCAGGATATGAACATGCATGTTTAAGTAACATCAATCTCCAGATTTTGATTTCAACCCTCACATTTACCACTTGAAACTTTATTATATTTAAAATTAAGAGTTTTCTTTGAAAATGCTGAGTTTAATTCTTTGAATGAACAGTACAGAAATTTAGCTACTAAATATGGATATAAATAATCACTGCTGAGTCTTATGGAAGCATGGTACATTTAACTCAGATATCCAGGGAAAATATGCCTACATACATATCTTAACACATGTAAATTACATTCTAATTTTTCTGTCTCTCTTGAAAAATGTGACTAGATAACCTTAAATTTCTTTACCCTTCTCCTACAACCCACTCCTACTATAGATTAATGTTAGTTTGGAAATTGATAAAGGAAACAACACAAAAGAAGACAAAGAACTAACATTTTTGACAAATTCCAGCAGTACCCATGCTATTTAAGTGATGCCCTTTATCAGCAAGACATCATGGTTGGGTAAGCAATAATTGTATTTAGAGGTACACAATAATGACAATTAGAGAGAGCAAAATCAGAAATAAAATAAGCATCTCTGAAAATTTAGAGATATATAAAGCAAAAATGGAAGTTCATTTTATTATTTCTGAGTAAGTAAGGGAGCTATGCATCTACTATATGCAATTCTAGAAATTTCAAACCACACCACACAATTAATGTTCAAATGCTTTGTCAGAAGAATTTCAAGGCATAATTTCCTTGAGTTTTTAAAAACTTCTTCTTCATTATAGTGCTGGCTTCATTTGTAATATATTTAAATGAATTCTATGTGAATGACTGGATTATGTGCTACAACAACAAATACATGAGTGAATGGTTTATATGCTACAATTTTTGTACAATTTCTACAGTAGTACAAATTTAAGTATTACATGAAGATAAGAAATATCTATATGCTGCCTATTATCCTAACTCCACTTAGATCTCATCATTCCAATTATTTCAGTGTTTCATGAAGTCAAAAATACACCATTTAACGGCTATAATATATTAGGTAGTCACTACTGTGTTCTTGGTCTCACATACAAGCAAAACTTCTTTCACAGCCTGGGTAAACAATAAGGTAGTTCTTGAGGTTGACAGTAATCTAGAACATTGCAAGAAAAGTAACCACATTGGGAGAAAGACAAATTGGAGCAACTGATAACCTAATATTTTCAGAGGAACTGACCACAGCAATCAAAGGGGGGCAAGGGCATTGGCCGTCCAAATTTCTGTAACTATTTCCTCTGTATTCTGAAACTTGAGATGTCAAAATAAAAAATTTAATAAGGCACACTAATTATATAAGACTGGTTCATTAAGTTTTATTCCATAAAGAGCTTGCTTATTGTACTTATTGCACATGTCTAATTTTTCACATTTGGTCTAATCTTCTCTGAGAAAGTGGATTCCATCAATGCTGCTTCCTTCTCCAAATTCTTTATTGTTTGCTGATTCATTCTAGCATTCCAACAACAGGTAGTGTGGTGTTCTCTAATAGGGTTTCAAAATCAGATAATAATCAAGCTCAAATAGCACTTATAAGACAAATTCTAAAGGTTGCTCTTCTATATTAATTTTTCTGGATTTTTGATATATGATTTAGGGAACATTTGAAACATGGCTTTACAGAATAATCAAGCAAGAGACACATTCTTTATGCCAAAAATATAATGTTTGTCTATCATCACACATTATTCTGTTGCCTCAGGGTGAATGTAATATTGCTTGTTTCAGTATCTAATAATTATTTTACTGTACTTTGTCAATAAGTACCAGATTATCATAATAAATAAGTCCTAAACTCATCAAAGTTCAAAGGATAATTTCCAATTGGTGTAGTATTTTAATTGCTTTATGTGATTTCAAATCAGTTATTTCATTTAATCTATATAACTATGTGATATATATAAATATCTATAGGCATTGCTTTATATATTAAATTTTTTTATCAAATAGGCATTAATTTCACATTCTGTAAATTCTCTAGATAATCACACTTTAAGAAGGTAACCAAAGGTCCCTCACATGTGCAAAAGAAAAGAGAAAGAAACAAAAAGTGATGGGCTTGGAATCTATTATTCATGGGTGAAATTATGTAGGCGGTATAGCATCATAAAATTAAAGAGATCAAGGGGTATGGAGAGGTGATGTTCAATAATGGAGGGTTCGGGCATGACAATTTTAGCCATTTGTTAACAAATGCGGTTTCTTCATATATATATAATGTGTGTGTGTGTGTGTGTAATATATATATATATATATATATATTTGTGTCTTCACTGGGTATTTGTTGAAAAGCCTATTTTGAGTTTTATATATAAGGATAAGTAATACTTCTATTAGTCACTATTTCATGAATTAATAAAACAGTACAGGAAAATGGGTAGCAATATATCTACCATATTAGTGTTTAAATTATCTATGTAGAAAGACCAATTAATATTTTACTGTTGACTGCTCACCTCCCCAAACTTCAGTACTAATTGCAATATCTGCACAAAGCACTTTATCAGATTACTCCGCTATATACGATGCTTGTTCTAGCATGACTTAATTTATTTTTTGTTTGTGTTGGGTTCTAATTTATCAAAATTACAATGCAGTAAAATCAACAGTAGAAAGCAAATGAGATATAGCACCAGAATCTTGGAAATGATGGCTAAAAACAATGTCCAAGCCGACGGTCTGTAAAACAAATCAAGGTAAGATATTAGTTATCAAAAAATGAATTATATCCATCAATCTATTGTTCCAAGGAACAGATAAATGACTTTCATCTTTAATAGTTGCATTCATTCACCCCATGAGACAATGAAGCTCTTCCTATTAAGATGACTTTGGAGTTGCACAATCCATAATCAGTAACTACACATACTAGAACACTAAGCAAAAATGACATAGCAAACTTTTAAAACCAATCTTACGACTTGGTTTATCAACTGCCTAATAACAGATGCCTCAGCCTAAAGGTTCAACAATATTCCTTCTCCTTTCAGTTCTCACTTTTTTACACATATTTTAATATTTCTGTGATTTTTGTTTTGTGTCACCTCAAAACCAAAAAAAATGGATAATCAATTAAAAGTGACAACATTAATTAATAAATGAATAGAAAAACAACTGAACCATAAATGTGACACACACAAGCCATATTTCAAATCTTCAGTTGTGATACACTTAAATTAGAGTAGAAAAAATGATAAAGAATTCTGCCTTTTAAAATGGAAGTTGCATTTATAAGTATAATCAAACACTACTTCATGGATAGAAAGAATAAATATCATTAAAATGGAATACTACCCAAAACAATTTACAGATTAATTGTTATTCCTATGAAACTACCAATGACTTTCTTCACAGAATAAGAAGAAAACTATGTTAAAATTCATATGGAACAAAAAAAGACCCCAAATAGCCAAGGCAATCCTAAGCAAAAAGAACAAAACATGAGGCATCACATTACCTGACTTCAAACTATACTACAGGGCTACAGTAATGGTACTGGTATAGAAACAGACATATAGACAAATAGAACAGAATAGAGAGCCCAGATATAAGGCCACACACCTATAACCACATGATCATCCACAAAGGTGAAGAAAACAAGCAATAGGGAAAGGACTCCTTACACAATAAATCGTGCTGGGACATCTGGCTAGCCATGTGCAGACAATTGAAATTGGACCCCTTTCTTACACCATGTACAAAAATCAACTCAAGATGAATTAAATATCCATAAAACCCAAAACTATAAAACCTTGGAAGACAACCTAGGGAATTCTATCCTGGACAAAGGAAGTGGCAAAGATTTCATGATGAACATGCCAAAAACAATCACAACAAAAGCAAAATTGACAAATGAGATCTAATTAAATGTAAGAGCTTCTGCAGAGTAAAAGAAACTATCAACAGAGTAAACAGTCTATAGACACTTTGGGAGGCCGAGATGGGCAGATCACGAGGTCAGGAGATCGAGACCAGCCTGGCTAACACAGTGAAACCCCGTCTCTACTAAAAAATAAAAAAAACTAGCCGGGCGAGGTGGCGGGCGCCTGTAGTCCCAGCTACTCGGGAGGCTGAGGCAGGAGAATGGCGTAGACCCGGGAGGCGGAGCTTGCAGTGAGCTGAGATCCGGCCACTGCACTCCAGCCTGGGCGACAGAGCGAGATTCCGTCTCAAAAAAAAAAAAAAAAAAAAAAGAATGGGAGGAAATATTTGCTAACTATGCATCTGACAAAGGTCTAATATCTAGCATTTATAAGCAACTGAAATTTACAAGAAAAAAACAACCTCATGAACAAGTAGGCAAAGTACATGAGGAGACACTTTTCAGAAGAAGACTTACATGTGGCCAGCAAGCATATGAAAAAAAGCTCAATATCACTGATCATTAGAGAAATGAAAATCAAAACTTCAATGAGATACGATCTCACACCAGTCAGAATGGCTACTATTAACATGTCAAAAAATAACAGATGCTGGCGAGGTTGCAGAGAAAAGAGAATACTTTTACAATGTTGGTGGGAGTGTAAATTAGTTCAACTATAGTGGGAAACAGCATAGTGATTCCTCAAAGAGGTAAAACCAGAACTACCATTTGACCAGTAATCCCATTACTGGGTAACTACCCAGAGGAATATAAATCATTTTACCATAAAGACACATGCACACAAATGTTCACTGCAGCACTATTCACAATAGCAAAGACATAGAATCAACCTAAATGTCCATCAATAACAGACTGAATAAAGAAAATGTGGTACATATACATCATGGAATACTATGCAGCAATAAAAACTAATTAGATCATGTCCTTTGCAAGACCATGGATGGAACTGGAGGCCATTATCCTTAGCAAACTAATGCAGGAACAGAAAACCAAATATTGAATGTTCTCACTTATAAATGGGATGGAAATGATGAGAATTGATAGACACAAAGAAGGGAACAACAGACTCTGGGGACTAATTGAGCATGGACCGTGGGAGGAGGGAGAGGAGCAGAAAAAATATTGAGTACTAGTCTTAGTACCTGAATGATGAAATAAGTTGTATAACAAACTCCTGTGGCATGAGTTTGCCTATATAACAAACCCGCACAGGCACACCTGAACCTAAAAGTTAAAGAAATAAAGCACATATTTTTCCCACTAAAAAATAAGTAAAATGGAATTTGCATTCATAAGTTAAAATAAACACTACTTCTTTTGTGTTCTTTAGTTTCACAATAAAAGCATGTACTGGGTTCAGCCTGGTTTTCATGAAGGAATAGCATCTATAAGAGAAAATTCAAATGTATTTACAGGATGTTCATACAAAGATAAGGTATAAATGTTAGTGTTCATATAATTTTTCCTTTGTCTTTCATCTAGGTAAATACATAAGAAAATGTTTTCTCTATTTAGCAATATTCTTCATCAACTGTGGCTTAACACATTTTAACTCCAAATATAAATGTGATATTAACCATTTAAACTTCAATTTGGGCTTTCAAAATAACCTCGCTACATGTGAGAAAACTTAATTTTAGAGAAGGCCTGTTGGGTCCTGCTTCAAAAGTATTAGTATATTTGAAAGTGCAAAAAGATGAGCAGTAAAAATTGGACATTTTTCAAGACAACTCCCTACATAATACACAAAGATTTAGCTCTTCAAAAATAACAGTTTAGCTATAAAATTTATTATCTATAAATATCAGTTTTAAATTGAAACAACCATATAGATCCATAATATTTTATATTATGAATCCCAACTCAAAGCAAATGAATCATTCCAAATATATACCAACAATTTTAAGACATTATATTGAATGTATCAGTTCATGGATACTGTGCCAAATACACAATAAGTGCTTAAGAAATGTTTGCTGGAGATTCAGGTCACCAATTCTTTTGTTTTAAATCTTTTCTTCCAAGAGTATATCACTACAAGAACTGGCAAAGACTTCAAGAAATAACAGGAGTGATTTACAATAACTTGGAGTGTTCATTATTTTATGAATTTCATTTTATTCAAAAACCTAAAGTTTTCTGGTGATGGTGTATTTTACACATGATCTTCACCTGTAGTTATTTTCATTACAAATTACACTAAGTGGTTCTAAGGAAATCAGTTTTTCAAACTATAAGTAAAATATTTAAATTAATTTAACTAATCCTACATGTTTTCACAATATTTTTAGACTCCTCTTCTTTAATTTTTTTTCCTGTTTACCACTTAGGACAACCACAAACCCCACTCCAACTCATTAAGAAATGAAAAATGATTTATTCTGTCATTAGCCTTCATTAAGCATATTCCATGCCTTCTCACCACAAGTAAAGAACGAGTCTTCAAAGGAGTAATATACTAGCATATTGGAAGAAGAATGAAATACACCCCCCCTTTTATTTATAAATCAAGCAGTGCATTAACCTCAAAACAATTATAAGAAACTGTCAAATGGGAAATCAAGAATATATAAGTTCTGCCTCTACACAGTTGGATACAGTATTGCTTGCTGGACTAACAAACACTAGCCAAACTATAATTGAGAAATGTTCATGAGATGCTTTATTTGTATGTTTAAAATAATAATCTTTGTGTTTCACTGTGAACATATGCCCTTGTGTGCATTTGTGTGCGTGCATGTGTAGACAGATCACTGTAAGGAAAATTGCCAATTGAAATGCCATCATACTAAACAATAGTTGAAATGCAAGTGGTGTGATCAGGGTTACTCTCACATTAAGGCAGCCCCAAAATAGAACTTTCATTGTGTTCCATACCAATGCAATTTTTTTTTTTTTTTTTTTTGAGACAGAGTCTCGCTCTGTCGCCCAGGCTGGAGTGCAGTGGCGCGATCTCGGCTCACTGCAACCTCCCAGGTTCAAGAGATTCTCCTGCCTCAGTCTCCTGAGTAGCTGGGACTACAGGCATGTGCCACCATGCTCAGCTAATTTTTTGTATTTTTTTTAGTACAGACGGGGTTTCACTGTGTTAGCCAGGATGGTCTCGATCTCCTGACCTCGTGATCCACCCGCCTCAGCCTCCCAAAGTGCTGGGACTACAGGCGTGCCAGGTGCCCGGCCCACCAATGCAATTTTAAGTGAGTAATACATTCAGATAAAAAAAATTATTTAAGTATTTGTGGTTATTGTTATTTTTATTTAACTATTGCACTGCTTATAAAAAATGTAATTTGTTTCACATTGGTTTTGAAAAAGAGATTACAAAAAAAGAAAATAAAGACACCATTCTTTTCATTAGGTACTAGAGGCTCCAATGACTTGTGAGACTTTTTGGTTTTTAGAATTATAACTTACGCTGTAACGATTTCAGTTTGTCACAGAGTATAAAATATGTGAAAATGGCCAGTATTTCATTTTAAATTATAATTTCTATATAGCCAATAAACGTAAAATATTTTCCTATTCCAGAAAATATTAGAAATGCTGAAATATTTTATTTTTTCTTTTCAGAGATATCCAACTCCTTAACAGATATCATAGAAGAAGCTACAACAAACACAACTATTTTACACTTGCTGAAACTGGCACTCGCTCTAGGAAAGTGTGATCACATGGTGCATTAATTCTTTATATAACCTGATGACCCTGGAAAATAAAGACCAGTGCTCTTCATGATGAAATTACTTTGCATCAGGACTTGATTTATAGATAGCACAAGAACAAAATGAGAAATGAAGGTGATTGATTATGCCTTGAAAAAAGAACTCTCTTTTCCATACAATAGTTATATTTAGACTATAAGCATCCAGAGCTGTGCAGTCCAATATAATATTACTGCGTGTAGCTGTTAAAATTAAATTTAAGTCAGATTAAAAATTCAATCCCTTAGTTGTACTAGGCACATTTTAAGTGCTCAATTGTCCAGTGTGGCTAAGGACTTAAGACAGCACAGATTATAGAATATTTCTATTACTACAGAAAGTTCTGTTGGACAGTACTAATCTAGCTCAGGAGATCAGTAACCTTCAGCTATGCCTGTACCCAGGACAGTGAAATGATGGCTAGAATATCCAATTGATAGGCACGGGACAAAAAAAGCATAAAATTCAGTAGTATAGTAAACTGTATTCTTGAATCATTTAGGAATGAGTAGTATTTTATGATTCTAAATCTTGAAACTATTACGCAGTGAATATTTTTAAGAGATTGGAAACTTGTTAACTCAAGAAGAAACAATCAAATCTCCCCTCCTTTTGAGTTAGAAATAACACTGTTCCAGATCCTCTGAGAGAATTAAAAATGCACAGTTTTATAGTTATAAGTAAATAGTATCCTAAAATAGAATTATTTCATAAAACATTATATGATCCCAATGAGACCTATGTGATATGCTATATAAATAAATGTACTGTATCTGAGACATAAAAATTATGAAGTGATAATATGCCAAAATAACTCTCCACTTGATAATCTTTAGTATACTGGGTAGGGTCGATAGGAGTTGGGAATACTCACCATGTTCTTCTCATTTATCACCATCATAATCCTTATACAGATAGTATGAAGATTATGATGCATGACAGAAATCATTAATCCTTCAAAAACCTCAAACAGAAAAGTGAAGGGTATAGGGCAAATATCGTAATAGACAACTATGTAACTTCATCACTGTCTTGCTTTATGCAGTATCAGAAATGCATGTATACTCTAAATAAGTACCTGTGATACAGAATCATGCAATGCAAGCCATATTTTCTAACATAACCAATTACCCTTTCACTCTTAATCCATCTCCAATGTCCCTCAGCCCACACTGCCTCATCCTTCCTTAAATATGTGGTCAGAGCACTAACATACATTGGCTAACACAGTTCAGAAATTTTCTCATATTTCTACTTTTGTGCAGAATTTCCCTTGACCTCCAAGTTCTCCACAGTGCTGGATGCAGTCTTAATGAATGCTACCGAATTAACAATTTTTTGTATTATCATGTAATATGTGTTCTACAAAGAAATAATATTTAATGAAGCCAAAGACTCTGAGAGTTTTACAAACGTACAGAAAACAAGTTAAATCACTAGTAAAAGCCATTAAGCACTGAAATGCAAATAGAATCCTTCAGTGTTCCCTACAAAACATATAGTCTTGTTCCCAATCCCTTTCTTCCCTAAAAAGTGAAAAGAAAAGGAATTCATTGCTATTTCTTATGAGTCAGCCCTTCTCCATTTTAATTTGTCTTTCCATTCTATTTGAACAGGAATGAACAAATTGGGGCAATGTATGGAAGATTTTATATTCTAATATTTTTAATTTTATATGATGATTTTCAGAATTTATTACATAATTATACACAAAACAAACTTATATATGCATTTTGCATATTTGGGATTTTTTTTTTTTTTTTTTTTTTTTGAGACTGAGTCTCGCTCTATTGCCCAGGCTGGAGTGCAGTGGCGGAATCTCGGCTCACTGCAACCTCCGCCTCCCGGGTTCAAGTGATTCTCCTGCCTCAGCCTCTGAAGTATCTGGGATTACAGGCACCCACCACCAGGCCCGGCTAATTTTTGCATTTTTGGTAGAGACGGGGTTTCACCATGTTGGCCAGGTTGGTCTCAAACTCCTGACCTCAGGTGATCCACCAACCTCAGCCTCCCAAAGTGCTGGGATATTTTTTACCTTTCCCATATCCACTATATAATGTTGCTTAATTAGTTTTCATTTACATTTACTTATTCCTTTCCCATGTGTCAATATATTAACATGTCAACATGCCAAAATATGCTCTTTCTTACAGAGTAAAATTTTACCTAATATTACTTTCAAACTAGCAATTAAGTCCACAGACTAAAACAAGCTAGAAAAAATAGGACTTTTATTTCTGTGTTGTGTGTCACATTAATGAGAAAATGCAAAATCAATTTTGTTCACATAGTCATTACCAAGTATACGAAAAAATAATTCGTTGATAGTTCATTTTACCATTCTCACAGAAGAAGACGTTTCATAGAGACATTATTTAAATATCCTTTCGGTTTGATTTTCTAGTTTTAAAAATAAATGAAAAATTTTTTCGTACACAGAATGAACTGAAAGACTCCATTTTTTTGCAACTGTCTTAATGAACAATATTGATGATTTCAGACAAACCATTCATTCAGGGCTTCACATCCATTGTAGCAAGACCATTCATTTAAAGCTATTGCAAAATGTATATGTTATGGAAATTGAGACAATTATTCATTTCCAATACTAAGAAATGTTTTATACCCTACTGAAAAAGTAAAGTCATAAAATGTTATTATATCCAAATATAAACTATCCTGGCAATAAGAAATTTAATTTTTTTAAAGATGTCCTAGCATGAGCTATGGAGCTGGACTGTCTTGTTTTATAATAAATCCAAGATCCACCACTCACTAGCTGTGTGACTTTATGCAAGTTATTTAAATTCTCTGCATCTTTGTGCAAAACAGTTAACAATTTTATCTACCTTACAGTGTTATTGTATACACTAAATGAGTTAATATATGTAAAGTACTTAGAACAGTTCCTGGAACATTAATGTTATATGTGTTTGTAATTGTTGATACTGTTATTATAAACTAAAAAAAGATAACATAAACAAAGGTATTTGTATATCCTGCACTCACAAAGACAAGTCTAATCCTGTGGGAAAAACTAAATGGACTTGAATTCTAATATTAACTATGCCTTTAGGTAGCTCTGACTTTGGACAAGTCATTTAGTCATTCTGTGCCTCATTTTACTCATTGAGGGTGAGTAGCGTTGAGATTTATCTCTAGGATCTTTTCTTGTTCTAGCCATCTGTGATTGAAAGAAGGTTTAATCATAAATACATAATCATTTGCATAATGGATCTCAATTATGAGCAATGCTACAGCTTTAAAAGATTTTACATCACAATTCCACATGCAAAGTCAAAATGTCTTTTCATCAAATGCATATTTCATATAATTTTCAGATTTAAAATTATGTTTATAAGGTTTAAAGACTGTGTGCTCTGTTTTAGGTAGTTAGTGATTTTATAATTGTTCCCAGCTTGGCAACAATTTTTTTTCATGTAATTTAGATTAAAAAGCTTATTTTAAAAGAGTATGTTAACGATTATATTCGACTTTCAAGGTGTGTTTGGTAATATTTTGGTAATAAAATTTTCTTTCAAAATTTTATAACCCTTCATAACATTTTCAAGAAAGACATATCCCAATGACATTTATCTTTAGATATTATTATGATTGGTTTTCAAATGCTTAAACTGCACAATGAATGTTTTTGATAAAACAGGGAACATGTTGACTTATTAGATGATTTTAAGTAATATTTAAATTTTTAAAGAACAAGTATAAATTGGGGAAAGTGGGGAGTCATTTTGATTGGATACATGTAATATATCTTGAAACCCTGTAATCCAGCACTGTGTTGAAAATATTAAAGCAAACACCTCACAAAATCAAGTGCATTTTGAAACAGTATTTGCAACTAAAATATGTGAACTATGTCAACATGATTTTGTGCTGAAAATAATAAAAATTTGACATCTCTAAATTTGATCACTTTAAAATAAAAAAATAATTAAAACCTGTTACAACTGACAACATTGCAACTTCATAATTTTTCACTAAGTACAGCTGCTAATTTTCAAGTGGAACTGTTAAAGAGACATTTGACGTAAGGACTGCTGCTCCTCTCTTTTTTTTTTTTATTCAGAAGAAAAGTTTTTTTAAAAACAAAATATTTCCAAATATATTATCTATCCAACCAGTACCTTTTTGTGGTCTACTTCCATGTTTTTATGGTGTTGAATAATAAGTATTCATTATTTTGATAATCATTATAAATAACAACCAAACCAAAACAACAACAAAAACTGAAAGCAAAAAAACTATGTTTATTACGTTTCGAAATCTATAGAATCCAAACTCTGAGTCCTAGCATTCAAGGTCCTCAGTTAGCTGCTTCTAAGAAATGTATTTCTCTTTAATTTATAATCCATGACCTCTCCTCTTCAGCCAAGCCAAGATCTACTCTCTAGCTATAATATTTTCCACATCTTCTCTGATCATCAAAGGTCATCATCTGCTTCAGAGCAATTTAAAACTCATTTCCTCTAAGAAATTTTCAGATTAGCATCACATGGGGAAAATCTGAATAAGCATAAGAGTAAGGATAAGGTTAAATGTAAGTGCTTAAGGGATTTGTGGTTAAAATATAACAACTGAGTGATGGCAGTCAGCAAGAAAAAAGTCTTAAAGCAATGAGTTTTGTTTTTTTAACTTTAAAATGGAAACAAATCTCATCAATATTCAATTAGTATATTCCATTGCTCTTCTATTTTTCTTCCACTCCTTAAAAAGTACACAGAATATTGTTTGGAACTGAATAGACTGAATGTATTGTTGAATAAGAAATTTTCACCTTTGTTTAATTTGGCTTTACTATCTGAATGTTAATTTTTTGTAACTCCCCTCTACTATCTCAAGTTCTCTTAAAACCAAGCCTGGTACAAATATCAGGTCTATAAAATGTGGTGTATATATAAAGCTGCAATAAAGAACAAGATTATATTAAACTGTCAATGATTAAACTACAGACTGTTTTATTCATGGCAGTTTGTAAATTTAAGCTGTTTCTAAATATAGAAATAATGTGATGAGTTATATTCCAACTACGTGCAAGGGACTTGAATAATTTGGGAAGAACTGTGAGGCACAAGGGGAAACTGGTAGGAGTAGAGGATATGGAAAAGACTGCAGAGAAAACTTGGAAAGAATGAAGGTATTAAAGAGAGAAAAAGGATGATTGAGAGGTAAAGAATGATTTTGAGCCTTCGGACAAACTAACAAAATAAGAAGTACTCATAGAGTCTGAGCAACAAGTTGTTATGAAAACTTAACTGGGGAAAACTGTGGTGACAATGAAGACGGAGAACTTAAAAACTGGGTAGAGACTTGGAAAAATTATAGACACTCAAAGAGAACAGGGAGAAATCTGGGGAAACTAACGGAACTGAGAATGACTTCAATGAATGGAAAACTTGAAGGAATGAAAGGTAGAGGGAGGGGGTGGGAAGATTTACCGGATCTGGGAGGTCCCAGGCACCATAAACAGTGGATTTATGTACTTGGAGAGAATGATGGAAGTGACAGAGGAGTAATGGAGGCAACAGAAGGGAACAAGAAAAAGAATGATATAAAAAGTTGTTTAAATCTTTTCTTCCCTAAAGCTTAAAATGTCTGAGAAATTTAACAGTGATTAGAACTTTTAAGAGATTTCTTCTTTGAGCAATGTCAAGGGGAACATATTTCAGTATATTCTGCCACATGGACAAGAGAAACTGAGAATGAGTATTTACGACAAATAAATTAAATACATTATTTTTAAGTGTATTACATTATTGGAGTATTGTGACAAAGTTGTGGGGGTGCACTGGAGTACACGTTAATCACTAAGTGGACAAACTTAAATGAGTTTTGAATAAATCAAAACCTCCCAAGCAAGAAACTGAACATAACTTCTAAATTTGGTTTAATTAAATAGAATCCTAAACATTTTTTATTCATCTAAATGGGGATTTGGGGGGATAGCCTATTAGTTTATTAAATCAAATCATACTCCTACAAGTGCAATAAAGTCTGTATATTTATTCATTAGAATACTCTTCTTGTTTGTTAGTTAGGTGTCTATTTGTAAAATATATTCTGTGTACCAGGCATTGGAAATGCAAAACTGAGGAAGAACAGTCCCTCTACCTAGGGTGCTCGTAGAATACACAAGTATTTGTTCTGAAAACAGGTACTTCTGGAATTTTTCAGTACACTGATAACTCATGGTCCTAAAGACATCTTTGCACGATCCAGAAAAGCCTTTACAACTCCATTGTTTACCATCAGTAAACTGTCAATTTCTTAGAAATTGTCAGTCCACTGATGGCATGTGTGGCCATCCAGGTCAATCCAGGTAAATTACGCTTACTATAATTTGTGGGATTTTTGTTGTTGTTGTTTTACATCTCTCCCTACATGATATCAGTATACTGGAATATAGACTTCCCCTTCCTCTCATCCAATCTCACTGTTAACATTTTAAACTCGAAACCAATCTCTTAAGACAATGAAAGCTTCGAACATGAAAAATTGGAGTTCAGAGAAAATTACTACTCCTGAAAAGACCCAGAGGAAAGGAGATGTATATGGTATTTAATATATATGAAACTCACCTTGAAATATCTGAATTAAAACCCACTGTCGTTGAGTCTTCATAGTGTTCTGCAATCAGCTGTTGAGTGGGGGATAAAAAGTGGGAGGGGAAGAAAAAGGTCTTTGCCTCCAGTATGTTGTAATCAGTTTAAATTTAAATGAAATAGATGCACTGAAGAGATAGGGCTTCAATAACCCAAATGCTGCACTAGATAGGAGGTTCCATGGCAGGACCTCAGAGTGCTGTTAGCAGCAAATCATACAGGATTCTGAAATGTAGGCACAAAATATTTTTTGAATTAAAACTGAAATGAAGTCTCTGCTATCCTTATTTGTCTGCTAATGAAAGCTTAAATAAAAACACCCTTCCCACCAACTGCTATTATTCCTTGGATCATTATAACAGTTTTATAAACCTAACACATAAAATTGGGAATCTGCATAGGCTTATCAAACAGTAAACAGGATAGATTCAAAGTTCTATTTATATGGAAAAGGTGTGATCCTAGCCCCATTGGCTAGTGGTATTTATTTCCTGACTCGGAGGAAAATGGTTATGCCTGTCTTGAATGGTAATCACACAATATACATCACTAAAAATGCTTGATTACCTACATACCAATTTCATTTTTTTTTTTCGGTTATTAACCTGAACTTAGCTATAATGCCTCTTGTTATCAATTCATACTCTCTTAGGGGGGAATTTCTAATTCTGTAAGGAGGCTAGCAAAACACTGTCTCACCCAAGCTTGTCAGCTTCTTCACAAGATTACAAAGTTGAGAGCAGCTGAGGGAAAACCTCTCTGGTATGTGACCTGTGGAATCCTTACTCACAACAGGATTTTCCTATGAGGGGTCAAACACTTTCAGCTGGATTTCAAGAAACCACAAATCTAAATTAAACAAGTAGACAACACATGACAGAAGTCCATCATTATATGGCAGGATCCTCCAATTAGCTGTTTTGGCTACAAATCAAGAAAAGCTTAAATATTTCTGAATAATTTTAGATTTTGGAAAAAGGGAAGCAAAGAACATAAAGATTGTGTTTTATGATCTCATGAATCTCTCTTGGATTAAAAAACAAAAAATCCTCCATACTTTTGGAGGTAGGGTATACTGGAAGGTATTTCTTAGCTTTAACAGGGAATAAGCTATTAACATTTTTGAAAAGCCAGCCCAGCCTGTTGTATTCTTACTCTAATTAAGCCAGACTTGTTAAAGCATTTAATGCATATTTATATGGAAAACATGACATCTTCCTACCTACATAAATCATATTTTGAGTTTTTTATTATTGATGTTGCAAAAAATATGGATTAAATGAAAAGTGATAATAATGATACTAATACAAATCTTCCAACTTTGAGGGGTAATTGCTTATATTGTAAATGGCTATAAATTATACTTTTTATTATGCGAAGTGGTAGTCCTATGCCTTATTATTTGTTATTATGATCTTCCTAG
Organism: Macaca nemestrina; assembly: GCF_043159975.1. Lineage (NCBI taxonomy): Eukaryota > Metazoa > Chordata > Mammalia > Primates > Cercopithecidae > Macaca > Macaca nemestrina. The sequence goes on from NC_092145.1 coordinate 62,964,845, forward strand.
AATTCCATAGAAGTGTTTCTCTCATCTATCCCTCCAGCAAAAATTTCTAGAGCAGTACTATCCAATAGAACTTTCCACAATGATAAAAATATTTTATTAAAATATCTGCATGGTCCAATATGGTAGCCGCTTGTGCCTGTTAACCACTTGAAATGTGGCTAGTTCAACTGAGGAATTAAATTCTTAATTTAATTTAATTAATTAAAATTTAGATACTCACATGTAGCTAGTAGCTACCATATTCAACAGCACAGTTCAGAGATACTTCACATTCTGTATTTAATTTGGAGTATGCATGAATTTACTTAAGGAAAATGTGTTTTGTTATGATATTCCATCCTCTTCCATCCATTCATCCATCCAGTTGATCTGTACTTTTTAAACACCCTCTGTGTATAAAGCACATGTTAAGTTTATGTAGTGAGGGAGATAATACAAGATTTGTAGAAGATAAATATTATACTAAATAAGCTAAGTGACAAAGGATAGAGCAAAGTGATACGGTAGTACCAAAGAATGTGAATACTTTGAAATGTGAATACTTTGAGGTAACGGAATTAAGAAGAGGTTCATGAAAGAAGTAGCTCTTTAAGTGTTTTTGATAAATAGCTGGAAGATGTAGGAAGAAAGATTGGAAGAGAAAGAGATTGCAAGATAGAAAAGTCTAAAGTTTAATCTGGAATGTGGGTATAAGGAAGAGGAAATAGTCCAAAGCTTTTGAAGTGTGAATGACTGAAGACGTTAGTGCCAAGAACAGATAAGGCAAAGACAGAAGAAAAATATGTTTTACAAGAAAATGTTGAGACTAAGTAACATAATTTACTTTAATCTGAGATTTTATAAGTTACTTAATTATAAAAGTTATTTGTGATAAACTTTAATTACAAATGAGCTGAAACTGTAGCCATTAAACAAAGCTTATACATTAATTATAATTTTACTAAAGATAACTATGATCAATATGGAAATGACATATGCTTAAAGAGACTTCTAGTAAAGGATGAGCATTAATCACCTATTTAGCCTTCCATATTGGCTTCATTATTTAAAGACTAAAGATTAGGACAGCTACAGTAAGAGCAGATAAACACAAACATACATGAATTTTCTCTTATTTTCTGTATACAATTATTTGGGCAGTGCCAGATAACCTAAATTTTATTATTTTTTTCATGTCCCAGGGGAGTGCCTTAAATACTCCAGCCACTATTATGTTTTTTATTAATCTAAAAGCAAAGACCAAAATACTTTGAGAAAGTAGATATCCTTATAATGTGATGTGGATAGCTAATCAAATGCCATAAATATAGAACCTTAGTGATAGATTTATCAATGCCCAGATCCATCACACATTCCTTTCTTTTTTTTTTTTTTTTTTTTGAGACGGAGTCTAGCTCTGTCGCCCAGGCTGGAGTGCAGTGGTGCGATCTCGGCTAACTGCAACCCCCATCTCCCGGGTTCAAGCGATTCTCCTGCCTCAGCCTCCCGAGTAGCTGGGATTACAGATGCCCGCCACCATGCCCAGCTAATTTTTGTATTTTTAGTCGAGACGGGATTTCATTGTGTTGTCCAGGCTGGTCTCGAACTCCTGACCTCACGATTCGCCCGCCTTGGCCTCCCAAAGTGCTGGGATTACAAGCGTGAGCCACCGCACCCAGCCACACATTCCTTTTGAATATACATTTATTAACAACTGTGAAATTTGAATAAAAGTTAATATTATCTACAGAGATCTTTGTTATTTTTGCTTTGCCTCTGTTAATTAATGCTTACTATTTTGACCAGAAAATCTTTCTTTGCAAACAAAGGAAGAATTAAATAATGTTTCCATAGTTTGAGTAAATAAAATTTTAAATAAATAATCAGGTATTTAATACAAATATATAATCAGAAGAGAGGGAGATAGGGTTATATCTCTGCCTTTAATAAAGACCAGTCCAATAATGGGTTAAAGTTATTTTTCTAGCTGAACCTTCATCCCTGGATCAACAGAGCTAACAGATAAGGGTGTTATTTCTTTGAAAGCAATGATGAATTTCATAAATTTTATTAAAATAAGTGTTTTTTAATTAGTGTTTATAATAAAAAATTTTTAATTGAAAAGTTGTAGCCCTTTATATTTAATATTTTGTGAACCAGTTAGATGAACTTCATGACTTAGGGGCTACAGCTATGTTGGTATTTTTTTTTTTCTCCTAGAATGATTTATGAGGAACAAGAGGTTGTGAACCTCTTGTGAACCTATGAATACACAGTTTGCTAACACATAGATTCTAAAATTCTGAAATTTCTGATTCTGATAAAATATCTCTATGAATTTGGCCACCCAATAGAATGCTGGTGGGTGAATTAAAATACTACTTCACCAATATATTTTTCTCTCTCTCTCACACACACACACAGACATACACACACACACAAAACCATCCTCATTGGTTGATTCAAGCTTATAGATATTAATTTTTCAATTCCAGTTGCTGTCTTAGTTATTGATTCTTCCTGTTGACCTTTATTTATTTTTAATTTTTTTAGAGACAGGGTTTTCGCAGTGTCACCCCAGTTGAAGTTCAGTGGCATGGTCATAGCTCACCACAGCCTCCAACTCCTGTGCTCAGCCAATCCTCCTGCCTTAGCCTCCCGAGTAGCTAGAGACTACAGGCACACATGAACAGACCTGGCTAATTTTTTTTTTTTTTTTTTTTTTTTTTTGTAGAGATGAGGTCTTTCATGTTGCCCAGGCTGGTCTCCATCTACTATTCTCAAGCCATCCTCCCATTTTGGCCTCCCAAAACACTGGAATTACAGGCTTTCAGCCACTGTGTCCAACCCCTGTTCGCCTTTATATCGATATAGTTTATAGAGATATTTCTGTTAAAAGATAAACTACTTGAATTTTGTTCAATTTAGAGTTTTATTTCACTGCCTTTCCCTGATCCTCAGAATGCATACACGACCACGTCTTTATAGTAGAAAAACTTTATCTGTATTCAGATTTTGCAGAAACTATAAGTAAAAGATCTACTTTCTGCTGTTGTGTACATTTTGCTATGTGATGATGTAGATACAGTCAATAAGGGAAAACCACAAGGAATATCAACACTAGCTTCTGTCAATGGTAAGAAGGTTTCTGAAGTTTTTTTTGTTGTTTTTCCTGCACTGACTAAGTATGGTCAAGTACCAAATTCCAGATTGCCTGTTATCCCTCCACCAGTGTAGGCCTAAGCTTAAACTCAAATTGTAACTTGCATATGCAAATTTAATTTGCATAGAAAAATTGAGTTTTTCAGTGAGACTAAAATTCCCATAACCAGGGTGTCTTATTAATTGAAAAGTGATAGGAAAACTCCCACAAATGAACTAACTGTAATTTACACTCCTTGTGACTTACCATCTTGAGAAAAGTTTATTTTGTAGTTTCAGATTTCTGTGGACTACAATTTTTAAACAGGTGTACTGTGAAGAACATGAGACATCTCCACTTAGAGAATTTAAGATATCTAAGAGAATTGTCACAACTGTGAAAGGTGAGGAACATCAAATGCCCTTTGTCCCCTTTTTAAAGAAACAACATTTTCTAGTGGATATCAAACTCTTTAAGTGGAGGTGTTTTAGCACAGACAAGACAGTCCTTCATTTTAATTTTTTTATTCTAGCAAGTTTTATTTTTGGCATACCTCAAGACAGGAAAAAATGAGTATTTCTTGCCAATTTTCAAAAATTAGCAAATCCTTAAAATATTTATTACAAATAGATCAAAACATTCAGCCACATGCTATTAAAAAGGCAGTCAAATTAAATCAAGTTTGACTAGCAAACTTTCTTCTCCCCCACCCACTTTTACAGTCCTGCTGATCTCCCTACTTTATAGTCCCTTATTCACATAAAATATACTAAATTATTTAAGAAAAAAGTCCTAGGCATTTCACTTATCCAGTATCACCTTCATATTAACAAATACTGTGTTCTTTTTATTTGAGGTGGGTAAGCATTCTATTTATTTTGCCCTATATCTTTTTTGTCCTAATCATTAATTTTATTTCGCGACAGGATCTCACTCTGTCACCCAGGATAGAGTGCAGTGGTGCCACCATGGCTCACTGAAGCCTCTAACTCCTCGGCTCAAGTCATACTCCCACCTCAGTTTCCCCTGTAGCTGGAATTACAGGTGCACGCGTTACCATGAGGAGCTAATTTTTTAAAAAAACGTTTTTTTGTAGCGACAGGGTCTCACTATGTTCCCCAGGCTCGTCTGGAACTCCTGGGCTCGAGCAAGTCTCCTGCCTTGGCCTCCCAAAGTGCGAGGATTAGAGGGATGAGCCACCGTACCCAGCCTAATCACTTATTTTAGTATGAAACTACTCTAAATACATGAAACTGATAAACACTATTGTGAATATGTTTCTATCCTAACATTAGAACCTTGGAATATTAGAAATTCCTTTTTGATATGTTACTACAAATAATGATTTTAAAAATACACGCATACACATACATGTATGTATGTATAATATATGAAACATGCAATATCTAGATGAAAAGGGTCTAGTGTCTCGTTTAAAGAATGCCAGAAGATTGGATGATGAAATGCCTTTTAGGGAGAAACTGAATTATGGGTCTCAAACATGTATGTTTTTTGTATATTTCTGTATCTTGGGGAACTAAAATGTTTCAAAATGACTACTACATTTAAATACGTTGTAATAAGCAATTTTTAAACAGATCACGTGAATAGAATTAGAAGTGGTTATAGAAACTTAAATCTGATCCATTATCCTTTATATTCACAAAAAAGTCCTTCTTAAAGTTTAGTATATTCGTTGTTCTTTAATATATCACAAAGGGAAAATGTAACTTCTAGGAGTCTTTTTGTCACTTCAGTTATCATAAATGGAAATGAGTATTTTTCCTGACCATTTTACTATAGGTTATATTTACTAGTTTTCCAAATTATCTGGTTGTATCATGTTGAAAAATGAAAGAAGAGCTTTATTCTTGGATTTCTCTCTAAAACCGAGTAAAGTTCCCCTGGAAAATTATTCTTTCTAAGTAGGATCAAGTAATATTTCTTTGGTTGTCTTTTATCATGACATTTTATCATATGTCTATTATTATAGGAACCATTTTTAAACTTTCATACTTAAATTACATAAATATCTAATGGTTCAAAACTAAAATGTTTATAAATATACAACTAAACAATAAATAATTACACTTGGAACTGTACCCTCTCTGACCTAATAAAGTGATCAGTTTAAAAATACAATACCACTTTTGTCATAAAAGCAAAGAAATCCACAACTTTTATACATGTTGATTGAGCAGTCATTTGAAAATGAAGTAACATTTATTTAAAGTAGCATTTATTTAAAAATAGAATTTCCTCAGAAATACCAAATTCCTCAGAAAAGCCAATAAATACATTACTAAAGACTGTATAAACAAAAGTTAACATTTTAATTAAATTAATTATGTTTTAAACTATCTTTATTTTTTTCTTACTTCCTCTCCGGTTAATTAAAAATGACCAGAACCACATGAAATATAAAACTGCCACTTCATATTTTGTGGCATTATTGTAAATAAATCATATTCTCACTGACCAAAAAATTTCCATTAAAATGGCATATTTTAAGGATATAATATTCTTTTAATTAACTCGACAATTTTTTAAATGATTAATTTTGCTAAGAGTTTGAAAAGACTTATTTGGTAAAAAGAGAGAATGTATCATGTTAACATTGCTTAAGCTATTAAGAAAGAACATTCTTTATTTGTAGACTACTGTTGCCAGCAAGGCCACCAATACAAGAAGCGTAAAACTTCCACAATTTAGCCAACAGTGGGGATTATCTCTATCCATATGTGATTGAAAAAATGTGGGAAAATTCATAGTTTTCTACTCAGGCTATTTGGATTCCTGCTGCCAAGATCATATACACACTAGCAAACTCCTGCAAGTCCTAATCCTATTAAAAATATATAAAGGAAATACAGATTCATGTTTCTGCAAATTACTATGGTGACAAATACAGTGATTCACTAAGCAGCTGGAGTCATCTTAATACAATTTCCAAAGAATGTAATCAGTTATTAAAGTAATAGTAGCTAACATTTATTGAATTCTTATTACAAGGCAAGAACTGTGCTACGTGCATTTAATACAGCAATCTTATGATAAATGCACTGTTATTGTCACTTCCATTTACATATGAGGAAATTGAGACTCTAAAAGTTTCAATAACTTGCCCAAGTTCACATACCTATTAAGGTACACAGCTAAAATTTGAAAGATTTATATGAGTCAAAAGCTTAAGCTCTTAGCTACTACACAGACTTTATACAATACAAAATATGTTTATTTTTCACCTACACTAAAATAAATAAAACTTAGTAAAGTTTTGGAATCAGAATCTAGATTGTAATTATTAAGGACATCACCCAATAAAGAGCTCTCCTGTTTGAAATGCAAGTTTAGAAAAAAAAAAAAGGAAAAGGTAACTGATGGCAAATGGTTTTGTTAATTTATCTTTTTCTCAGGAATCAAATTTTGCAAAATTTCTGATAATGGGATAAACAATTATACGGAGGCATCATTCCGTGTGTTTCTATAATCCATATTAAATTGCAAACACAATAAATCTGCAGAAACAAAAAATGCTAACATTTGATCCAAATGCCTATCTCATTAGAAAAATGCCTATTCATTCAATAAGTAATTGAATAGGAAAATAGATTTACTTGATGCTACATTTCATTGAAATTGATGTCGCATAATTGGGTAATTTGTACTGAGGCATTAATAGAACTGTGTTTCATTTTTCAGAAACTCATATTAACATTAAATCAGAAGTCTCAACTTTATAAAGTGACTTTCATTTGATCTTAGCCAAAAGGCTGAGAAGTGATCAAATCTCACTTTCTCCAGAAGTATGCATTATTCATAAAGACTTCTCTAACACTAATTTTTACTTAAGCCTAAGTAATTGTCTGGACAAATCTGCAGATGTGAGGAGAAATTCAGAAGATATCTCCACTGACAATTATGATTTTTCTCTGTTTCAGTGCATCTGGACTGTGACCTTTATTGGTTGAAATAGATAAAATTGCTGATATTTAACCAATTTTGATCTGAAAAATATAAATTTCATGTAGTCCGACTTCATATATTCTATGTAGATATTTAGTAGTCAGACTTTCCACTAATATGCAATTCTCCATACAAATCACTACATCAATAAGAAAAGATTTATTCCAAATATCTGGGGAAAACACAAAACTAAGTGTGCAAGAAAGCTTATTTCATGCAGGTGGGCATTAATAAATATATAGAAATTGTCAGAATGTGTGGGCCTTCTGAATAATGTAACTTTAATATGGGGTGAGGCATAGGATGTTTAAATATGCAAAGATAAATTTCTTATTTGAGAGCTGTAGCAGACAAGACAAGGTGTGGTGGTGAGAAGCAGTAAACAGGGGATCAAAAAAGATGTATTTTAGACAACAGAATTAATTGACCTAAATTATGTGCAGCATACTGTACTAGCATAGGTAACTGTAACTGTGAAGAAAAAATGACAAAAGGCACACAAATATGAGCTGAGAGAGATCCTTCTCTAGCATCTACATAAAGAAAATTGCCCATATTTAATTTGAAAGATTTCCACTGAGCAGGAACACAGATTGCCAACAACAACTTAGATAGACATGTTACTCCATCTTTTCTAATGTGTGCATGCAGATGCATGTTTATGATTGTCAGCATTGCTCCTTAAACATATAGAATGCTATGATGGACAGGAAGAGAATCTGCCCCACTTGCCGGAAGGGCATTTTCTGAATTATTTCAGTGAAGCATTTTCTCTCGAGACCAATTCTTCAAGAAAGTGCATTGTTAATGCATCAGTGTGCTTTCAAATCAATCAGGATTTTATTGTTTCATTTAAATAAAGTTATTTAATATATGTTGGGCTTTCAGACTCTTCCCTTTCCTAAGCATCTTTCACATATATTGTCATCTAAGTGTGACTGGGAGTCATATGTAACACCTGGAGGACTGATAACAAATGCTACATTTAATACATTCTGAGAGCTTGATATTTGGAGTCTATGATGAATTCATTTACACAATGAAGAATCTTTCTGCAAAACAAATCATTAGTAATTAATATTGCAATCATATCATGTATAATTTCAACTTTACTGTGAAAATATTTATAGTTTTAAAATATGTAATTTGTCTATATGAATTTACTTTGTGTATAAAGTGTTTTAAAGTGTTTATATCACTCCAAAAATGTAACTTTCACTAATGAAAGAAAAGTTTATTCAGGAAAATTATGCTTGACTATTTCCTTCCCCTTGAATATAATCAAAGGTAATCTACTACTTCCATGCAAATGTTTTTCAATCAGTTTCTGTTGAAGAAATCTCCATTATTCAGGCACAAAATGCAGCCTATGTTATCTTTTGTCCACATTTTGACTCAAGAGCCTCCTTTTTTTTGTTGACTAACAAAGAGAGAAAATGGATACTGCTGTTTAAAACCCTTTATGTTTTCTTTTAAATTCTTCTGAGTTGAATAAGTAACTGCCCTTCTTATTTAAATCATTTTACTTGAAGCCTAGATGGGATAATAAACTCTTTTTTTTTTTTTTTTTTTTTTTTTTTTGAGACAGGGTCTTGTTCTGTTGCCCAGACTGGAGTGCACTGGCATGATCATGGTTCACTGCAGCGTCCACCTCCCAGGCTCAAGTAATCCTCCCACCTCAGCTTCCAGAGTACCTTGGTCTACAGCCACATGCCACCACACCTGGCTATTTTTTTGTATTTTTTTTGTAGAGACAGGGTTTCATCATGTTGTCCAGGCTGGTCTGGAAATGCTGGGCTCAAGTTCTCTGCCCTGCTCTGCCTCCCAAAGTGCTGGGATTACAGCCCAGGGCTCCCAGCAATAAACTTTTTTCAAAAAAAAAAAAAAAAAAAAAAAAAAAAACAGCATTTCTATGTTTTAAGTAAAAATGAATAACTTTTGAATGTAAACTAAATATCCCTAACATTAAATGTAAGCCATCAAGTATCTTAACATGAATGATCAACTGAATATATTTATTATAGGGTTAGTTTGCCTTTGGTTTTGCTTTCTTTCCAAAGTCAATGACAGCAGTAGAAAGGGTCTAAATTTTCAAAAGAAAGCAATTGCTACCTCACATGCTAAATGGAAACAACCAAAACTAGGAACATGAACATTAAGTTACACATAGAAAATCATTTTAATTATAGCAGAATAATCTATTATGTATCATCTTTGTTCCAAACGCTAATAAAAAAAATCCATAGTTTTCTGTGTTAACTTTGTCAGACAATATTTAGATATACAGTATATCACAGCGTTATTCTCCTAGGCATATATCCTTTTACTGTGCATCTCCAAGACAATTGAGGGCTAAAGTCAGAGTATGGGGCAAGCAGTTGCCTTAAAGAGCCAAAGCACATATTCCTAATTGTACATTTTGTTTTTACTTTTAGACAGAGAGATGCTTAAAAACAGAATAATAAAGGAGATTTTCAAAGTGATTATTTTTGACACAGATGCCTATTTGTAGAAGAACAGAAGTAGGAAACAGAGTGAATTGCAGTAAAATATTTAATCTTTCAACAACTTTATGAAGAAAGAGTAGTGAAAATTCAATGGAAGAAGGAAAAAAGAGAGTAGAAGGAAAAGAGAAAGTAGGGAGAAAATGGAAGAGTGTGAAAAGTGTTATGTAAAAATCTTTTCTTTTTGAGACAGAATCTTTCTCTGGCGCCCAGGCTGGAGTGCAGTGGCGCGGTCTCGGCTCACTGCAACCTCCGCCTCCTGGGTTCAAGCGATTCTTGTGCCTCAGCCTCCCAAGTACCTGTGATTACAGGCGTGTGCCACCTCGCCCGTCTGATTTTTCTATTTTTAATAGAGACAGGGTTATGCCATGTTGTCCAGGCTGATTTCAAACTCCTGGCCTCAAGCGATCCGCTCACCTCGGTCTCCCAAAGTGCTGGGAGCAATTACAGGCGGGAGCCACCAGCAAAAACCTTAATGAGGTATCAGTTCAATCTCCCTACTATGTGAACCTGGCAACTTTCTTGCACCTTTTAACTCCCCTGACCTGGAATGTTGTAGGGTCTACTAAAGGAGTCAAAATGCTACTAGATGAAAGATATTTGGAACTAATTCTGTAAATGAAACCTCAAATGATCTAGTTTGTTATTCCTTGATTAGTACACATGATAAATGCAAATTTTTATTTAGGAACATGTGTATAATCATTATATTGCCATTTGTCTAAGCAGGAATATTTAGGCATATGTATCCACATATGCCTCTCCATAAATACTAATGTCTAATATAGGAATAATAGACATATATCTCTATAAGTGCACTTGCAAAATATGTAGAAAATATACAACTTTGTTATGTGGCATCTCATCTGGTTTTATAAGTTATATGTAACAACTAATTTTAAAAATGTATTTACTTACTTATGAACACATATCAGTGTTCAGTGTTTATGGTAATTTATGAATATAAATGTTTAACATCTAGAGCCTCACACCTTTCAGTTCTATTCTGAATAATACATTTTTATCACTCATTTGCACAGTCAGACAAGTTGTTAAAGAGTCAGTACTTTTATTTCACAACCAGGAAACTGAGTAGTTTTGCAGAAATTCATAGTAAATCAAGTGAAAGGCCAGAAATCTACCTTTTTTTTTTTTGTCTTTAAACAATCTTATCAAGCTCATTTATATCATGTATCACATTATACAAAAAAAAAAAATGTGTTTTACTCTTCATAGCAAACAGTCTCTTAGTAATCATCTCACACTCACTCTTGTGAGCCTAGCACAATTCCTCAATAGACATGTGGTCTTTTACTTAACAGAACTATGTATATTTGTGATTTATTATTAATTGAAGGATAATAGAAATTTTAGCTATAGATACACTTTTTTAATGTCAGTGAAGAAACAGATTTGTGTTTAGGAGGTAATGGATTTAGTTAAAAGCTTTATTCAACTTTGTGGAATATCCTAACATTTTAATTTCAAATATGCATGTATGAGTTTTTTTAAGAGATAATTCAGGAAAATAGAAAATATGGAGTAGGTAAAAAATAAGCTATTCAAAATCTCTGGAGAAGGGTAGGATTTCATTAAGTATTAATTGATGATATATGATAAGGCAAGCAGAATAAATGTGACTTAATCTTTTTTTTAAAAGTATGTTTTGAATAGAAACATTTTATGATTTATTACATAATTTCAGAAATTAAAGTATATTATATATATTAAAAGAAGAAATAATCCATGTCTGAATAAAATATGTTCCAACAAGAAATGAGTTCTTAAAACCTCACTGCTATCTGGCGGTAATATATCCCAACAGCAGGAAGACAACCTAAGTCTTACAAAAATAGATTGTTTTCTGTGACAAGTAGAATTTTCAAGTAACAAAGTGACACTGAATATCAGCAAGAGAAACATAATTTCTAAGCACTATTGAAAATAAATTTCTATTTGTCTAGATCTAATTTGAAGGCCATTGTGTATCATATATTTGTAAAAGTGTCTGTGTACTTATATTTTAGAAAAGTGATTCTACTGATTTTTTGTTTGTTTGTTTGTTTTGAGACGGAGTCTTACTCTGTTGCCCAGACTGGAGTGCAGTGGCACAATCTCGGCTCACTGCAACCACTGCCTCCTGGGTTCAAGTGATTTTCCTGCCTCAGCCTCCTGAGTAGCTGGGATTACAGGCGCCCACTACCATGCCTGGCTAATTTTTGTATTTTTAGTAGAGATGGGGTTTCACCATGTTGATCTGGCTGGTCTCGAACTCCTGACCTCAGGTGATCCACCTGCCTCAGCCTCCCAAAGTGCTGGGATTACAGGCGTGAGCCACCATGCCCAGCCTGAAACACCCGAGGGGAACACCGTTCCTGGAGGTACTGCAATACGAGATCAATGTGTGGAGTGGACATAGCAACCTCCTATTCCATCTCCCCGCTCCAAAAATCCATTTAATATATTGTTCTCAGATAGAGGACGTATCAGATATTAAACTGATAATAACAGAAACCACATTTGATCTTAGCCAAAAGGCTGAGAAGTGATACTGATTCTTTTTTTTTTTTTCAAGTTTTTAAAATATCAAGATAAGAAAAAAACATAAAGCTTAGTTAATAGAATGAAAGTTTGGTTGGGCAAAATTTTTCCATGCTGCTTTCTTGTTTGTGCTTATCAAGCAAATGCATCTGTGTTCATCTATGTTTTTGTCTGTACTGCATTTGCATCATTATTGCATGATAGTTATGAAGAAAATAAATCCAAGAGAAGATATTTTAACTTTCGACTTACTTTTGATCAATATCTTTGACTCATAATATTCCATTTTGACTGATAAGCCCTAAGGATATGATTAAAGAATAAGGAATTGCTGCATTTTAGTTGTCCTAAGGAGAAATACAGAGTGAGTTTTTTGGACAATAACGCTAACGTCCACATAAAAATAAAACCAGCAGTTAATTTGGAAGAAAATCGGTTAAAATAATTGATTGATTCAACTAGATGTACTATGCAGATGGATTGTAAATAAACTCAATTCTCCCTTTATAGTTCAAACAAATGTTATTTAGTTATTTAACACTGAGAGACATTTTATCCCTCCAGTATTTATCTCAGTATTATGAATCAGGATTTCTTAACAGAGACTAGAATTGAAAGCTCTTATTTTAACTTGAGATTGTCCAAGCAAATCCATTAAAAATCAAAGCTGTACATGCCTCTAGATCAAATCTGTCAAATTTCTAATACAAGTGAAGTAAAAATGCAATCAACTTTGATGAGAAAGATCACAAGCCATCTATAATTTTAATTTGCTTAAACTCGTTATATAACCTACAACAAAAGTAGAATTATCAAAGGAGAAAATCTAGTTTTAAATTAGACACTTCAAGTGTGTGTGTTCACATTCACTAGGCTGTAACTGAATTGTTAATGACAGGCGATTTTATAGACAGAATATTTCTCCTACAATTAAGCTGTCCAGCAGAAAGAAGAAAAACCTTAATATTCAGTTTAACTGATGTACTTTTATGTTTCCTCAAGGCATGGTGTTCTACACTCCTAACACAGTTAATAAAGCTGAGAAATGGATATAATATAAAACATGTATCTAAAGAGAAATTGAAAAGTTTATGTGCATAGCAATTATTAATATAGTTAAATGATATTTCAAAATACAAACAAAAATAAATTTATATTTTGCATTCTGGTTAAAAACCTGGACTATTAAGTGAAAAAGATGTGAGTGTGATCCCTGAAGTGGCCATTTACTGTTTTTATACATTTAGGCAAGTCTCAATTTCTATATTCATAACATGGAGATAATTAGACTACCTCCTGCTTCACAGGGGCACAGACGCAGACATCTAAGATATAACTAAGTTAAAACTAAGGATTAATTTGTATCAACTATATATATAATTATTATTCAGTATGCAAAACATAATTATTTTGGTAAATTTGGCATTGGCATTTTAACCATAATCTTTGGTTCGAAATGAACTTGGGTTTTTCAGTTATTATGAACTTGCTACTTTTAATAATCAGTTTGTCAAGTCAGCTATATCTAGATAAGAAAATGATATTGACAATTTTTCTGCCCTTTTAGTCCTTTAACAATTTCCAACTTTACTTGTTTGTCTTCAGTAGCTTCTGAATCAAGGAGATTCTTCCTCATTGAATTTTTTCACCACATTAATAAAATTTTAAAATTTATCTATATAGTAGTTTCAAAATAGTTATGCAATTAAAAACCTACACCTAAAATTTTCTCTGAAAATTAAAGACATTCAAATTATTTCTTAAAATAATTTACTCTAAAAATGTATGCTATGCAGTAAGAATACATGGCTCTGGTAGAAAAGAAAACAAAACAAAAAATAGACCAATAACTTTTGCTAGATCAAATGCTGTCTGTTCACAAGAAAATTCTTTTACATTTTGGAAAAAAAGAGATAGCTATGTAAGATAAATTTTCGTTCAAACAAATATAACAAGACTAAAATATAACTGAGGTTGCTGGCTTTTATACTACTTCCTTGCACTTAGCCAAAACTTGTTAATTTATATTTTGAGAACAGCATGACCTTTAAAGGTGTGTTTGCTGAAGAATAGTTTACAACTCCATTCCATTAATCTATTAAAAGTTTAATGTGTTAGACACTTTTAGCAATAGAGCAAACACATTTAAAATATTTAAAATGGGGCAAATATTTAATTTTCTGTAAATAAACAAAATGTAAATTCCATAAATTGAATGATTGGTAGTGTTTATGGAAGATTAAAACTTTACCTTAATGTATTTTGGGGTCTTAAGTCATAGGGATCTGCTACTAAAATTAAGATGACTATAAAACTGTTTTTACAGTATTTCTGCAAAACACACTTCTTGGACTCAAAAGAGATCTAAGTTGCAGTAAAGTATTATAGTGACATTTCAGTAAAATTTAAAGTTTAAATTGTAGCATAAAACCTCATGTAGGAGATGTACCTAACATTCAAGATGGTAAATGTTATAATGTATGTAACGTTGCTTTATAAAATTTAAGCTTCATTCAGAAAATTAGAGTTAGTATTTTTATGTCTTTAATGTGTTGAAAAAGAGTCACCATTTTACTATTTAACACACATTAGTTTGGTATTTACTATTCAAATCGATAACCAAAACTAGTTTTAACACTTTGGACTATTTCAGGCTATACGATCATTACACATGTGATTTTAAAAAATGTACATAAGCCCTTTTACTATGGTGAAAGATGTGACAGGCGATATAGCGAAAAGCACACTGACCAGGGAGACCTAGATTCTATTCCAGACTGCCTCTAAGTTGCTTTTGTGACCTTGGGCAAGTCACTTCAAATGGAATGGAACCTTCTGGAAAACAACACACATTAAGTCAGTAGGTGTAACTGTTCATAGCTCATAGTTAAACGGTATTTGTGTTTTAAGTTACTTCCAAAAAAGCACAATTTATGCACAAAGACAAAAAAATATCAAAAATGACCTTCTGTGTTAGTCTGTTTTCACCTTGCTGATAAAGATATACCCAAGACTGGGCAATTTACAAAGGAAAGAGGTTTAATGGAGAACTCACAGTTCCACGTAGCTGGGGAAGCCTCACAATCATGGCAGATGGCAAGGAGGAGCCAGTCACGTCTTGTATGGATGGCAGCAGGCAAAGGAAGAGGTTGTGCAGAGAAACTCCCATTTTTAAAACCATCACATATCAGGACACCCATTCACTGTCATGAGAACAGCACAGAAAAACCCACCCCACCCCTATGATTCAATCATCTCCAACCAGGTCCCTCCCACAACACATGGGAATTATAGGAGCTACAAGCTGAGATTTGGGTGGGGACACAGAGCCAAACCATATCACCTTCCTAAGTAAAAATAGGAAAATCAAACAAACTAGAAATTCCAGGTTATTATAGAATGCCTAGGAACATGCATTTCACTACAATAATTTTTATTTTCTTCATTTGGAACCACTAATAATGACGACAGAAAGAAAATCCCAACAACAAACAATTAAGTATATTTTCATCAAAACACTGCTAGTTATGATTTACCTCAGTGTATTGCTAATTCAGTAGAACCTGACTATCTCATCACAATTTGTATTTTTTTCTGCAAAGAAATGCTATCCCTAATCTAGATTCTGTACCTAAGAAACATTTCCTTCCTTTATTAAAAATCTCAAATCACTACATAATTCCTAGGCTAAATTATCTACCACCAGTAACTCAGTCCACATGGCAATGGTGAAAAGCTCATGGAATCTTTAGTTACTCCTGACTAAATTGATGATGACTTTAGGCAAGTCATTTAGCTAATCTGGACTAGCCCAATTCTTCATTTGAACAACAGAAATGGACAAAAGAAAGGGAAGATAAAAACGTCTGGCCCAGCTAATCCACAGGGTTGTTTGAAGTGTTAAATGATTATATGTAAAGGCTTCTTTCAAGAAAACATTCACTAATAAATATCACCTTTATGTAGAACTGTAGTTTTAAGGAAACTTTACAATAAGGATAGTGTTTTTCTTATATTCAATGGCACTTCAGCAAAATATGTGTCATCATTTATACTTTTAAGTCTACTAATTAATTCATGGTATTCACTAGAGAAACTAAACAGAGTTTGCTTCTCTAATAGCAAAATATATTTTTGTAATAGTTTCTAATAATCTAATTCTTCCAATGGAAAACAAAGTACGAGCTCAGTGGATAAAACTATTCACCCCACATGGTTAACTACTATTACAGAAATCTGTTATGGAAATGATTGAATGTAATTTGAATAAAATTAGAAACTTGAAACCTACCAAAGTTCTGTGATCAAGCATTGCCAGTACTCAGCCAGAGTAATACACCTTAGTGTATTATTAACAGTCTATATCTAAGCCATCCCATAGCCATAATTTTCTTTTTTGCTCCCAAATACTCTCCCTCTAGACCTATTATCACAAATATTTTTATCTTCACAGAGAAGACAATCTTTTGGAGTTTGACTCTGGTTTCTGAAACTATTTGAAAATAGAACCAAATCCTAATTTGTTTTCCAAGTTAGTATTCCTTTCTTGTTCAATGTGATAACATCCTTATTTCCTAGTCCACTATTGACTACTGTATAATTGTATAGTTATGTTATCATATGTTTTAAATTACTAAAGTCAGGGATATTACAATAGTTTTGCCAAATAAGATTCAATAAGTGCTCACTGAAACTTTCTAATACAAATTTAAAACTCCTAAACAAGTAAATATATTCCAAATTTTTATTTAATATATACCCTTAATTATATTTGAACCTAATAAATTGGTGCATATATTAGCTGATAAAACAAATATTATTCCAGGTATAAGAACAAGGATCTACTACTGTCTCTGACACCTAAAAGGTATGTGATTTTAAGAACAGAAAAACTTGTTTTGCCTCCTTCCTCATATGCTAAAAATATATAATATATGCAATACCTGTTTCACAGAACTGTTGTGAGATTCAGATGAGACAAAATCTGCCAGAGTACCCTAAAATGCAATGAAAGCAATTTAAAAGTGATAATGTAATTATTTACATAGTAAAATCTGTGATATTAGTGATATTGCCTTTAGTAGTTACTGCAAAGTGCTATTTCTAGTATTTTCTTTAGTTTTTGTGTTAAATTTCATGATAAATCTGCTTTGATTTTTAGTTTACCTGTTTCAAAAACTTAGTAGCTTCAGTTAAAACCAAAGCATGTTCTTAGGTGATCTATTAATGTGAAAACCTGCAATTATTTTTACATTAATCTAATAGTTGCTATCGTTGGTATAGGATATAAATAATATATAAAGTGTAATGATATTTTAAAGGAAATACTGGATATCATGTTCTCAAAGTGTCTTCCATTTCTCTGAGTCATGATGCTTATTTGAGTTGTCAGTCCTTATCCTGGAACCTAATTGTAACTTAGAATTGTAATTTTTTTCCTAATGAATATAATCAATCCAGTTCCTTTAATGTTCTTACTAATTCTTTTGTGATCCTATCATATTATTAGCAATTGTAAGTACTTAGACATTTAGTATATATTATATGGTATTGTCTTCTGGCTAATATTGCTCAACTTTCACTGCCATCTCTTTAAAATCTGTTCTTCAAGTATGTGATTTATGATTAAAATTTCATCAAGTTATGCAATATTTTCCTGTAATTAAAAGTAAACTCATTCTAAGATCTACTCAAATTGATTCTGAACCTGGAAATATAACTGACTTAAAGGTATGAAACTGAATTGGAATACTCTGACACCATTATTTTGTTTAATATTTTGAACAATTCTAGTATTTGCTAGATTAGGCCAAGAAGTTATTTCATATTTTTTCCAGTTATGAGTCTGAGATAGTCTGATTTTTTACATGTATTTCATTACATATGATTTTTTAATTTTAATGCCATTATAAATTAACTCAATTGTTTCTCATTGTCTTAGAACATGAACAGATTGTGTTCATAGAACTGATATTTCTACTTACCATAGAGTAAGTTTTCTTCTTTATTCTTTGATAATGGAGTATGAAGATGTTTTGCTATGTATTTGTTTTGTCTTGATTCTTATATTTCTTTTCCTTTTTGTATATTTTGGATTTTCCTTCTCAATAAAAAATTCTAGAGAGATATAGGGTATTTTGGCTGCTATACGTGCCCCATTAGGTACATGGAAACAGTCTATGCTTAAATGATAAGGTTTGGATTCGTGTACCTACCCAAATTTCATGTCCAGTTTTAATCCCCAGAGTTCAAGGAAGGGCCTGGTGGAAGGTGACTGGATCATGGGGCTGGATTTTCCCCTTGCTATTCTTGTGATAATGAGTGAGTTCTCATGAGTTCTGATTGTTTAAAAGTGTCTGGCACCTGCCCCTGCTCCCCTTTCCTCCTGCTTTGGCCATGTAAAACGTGACTCCTTCCTCTTCGCCTCCTGCCATGATTGTAAGTTTCCTGAGGCCTCCCTAGCCATGCTTCCTATACAGCCTGTAGAACTGTGAGTAAGTTAAACTTTTTTTCTTTATAAATTACCCAATCTCAGGTAGTTCTTTATAGTAATGCAAGAACAGACCAATACAGAAAACTGGTAGCAAGAGTAGGGTTCATACCCACATGGGCACTAGCTTAACATTATTAAGTAATGTTAAGAGTAATGAAATCCAAGGCAATTTTGGCAGACACTCAAGCTCATTTAGCACTTACAAAAACATTTTAATCCAATTGGCCCTTTATCTCACTGAGATCCTCAAATTATTACCACTAAACAAGCTTTGCTGTTCCTGTAAGTATCAGAGCTTAGAAAAGACTAGTGCAGTTTCATTGGGAAGGTGATGACTTCTGAATCTCAATGGTACAATTAAGACATTAATTCCAATGCTGAAGTGAAAACTTTCAGTTGTTTTCCTAACCCTGCTAGAACCACACCGTGTCTTCTAACAAGCACAATTAAAACATTTGCACTTATTGCAATGGTTGCTTTTAATGTCATTTGTTTTAATTTGATACTGTTTCTGAGCTGCACATAAAGAAATGTGAACTATGAAAGTTTTCCTAAACTGATAATGCATGAAAGTTTCACTTAGATTAAGGGACTATTCTGCTGTATTCTAAGATAAAAGTCCAGTTGTGAGGAAGGTGGTTAGCATGGTGTCTAACCTACCATTTGTTCCCATTTTGAGGCCCTTTTTCTTTGCGATAACAAATACAAAATAATCTCTACCAAGTGTCTTTCGTTGTTGCTGTTGTTGTTGTTCTGCAAAATGTGAATACTAATAAGAAAATTAAAAAAGTCTTCAAACTAGGTAAATGAAAATCTAATTGGCCATTTTACTCTAAAATCTGAATGATTAGCTGATATGTTTAATTTTGATATTCCACAAACCAATTATCTTTAGGGATCTATACTATACTAAGACTTCTCAGAGCTTTTGGATTTCTTTAAAAAGATTTTAACATATTGGTACACTATTGACACTGTATGATGAATGGTTTTCATTTTTGAAATGGTATAATCGTATGTACAAAGTGTCCATGAAATAGATTTGACTGTAAAATGAACAAGCAACTGGTTGTTATTCTGAACTACAGCTTCAACCAATATAATCATACCAAAGGTTAAAATCAAATTTAACCTCTACATGCAAATAATTGTAAATCTATTTGAATTTAAAACTTTCATCCATTGCACATACCTAATTTTTTTTGTTTGTTTTTAAGAAATCCTGTTACCCTTGGCTTACTTCATCTTTATCATGTTTGTTTACCAGACTATGAATTAGCCCCTTTCAGATAACTGTAGTTTGAGAGGCAGCAGCTTCCATGTGTACAGGGAGCTTGTTAGAAATGCAGAATTTCAGCCTCACCTAGAATCTACTGAATCAGAATCTGCATTTTAACATTTCCAGATGATCTGTCTGCACATTAAAGTTTGAGAAGCACAGGAATAGAATGTAATTTCCTAGAAACTGCAGTTTAAAATAACAAGTTGTTAGCAGTGATGCTGATTGATTAGTAATTGTATATTGGTTCTATTTCTTTCTAAAGTGTTTTGATTCTGTTGTATATGCCAACCACCCAATTTTTGAGCATTAGCCTTATATTCCCTTATCTGTTTACTCCTGTATGCAGTTCTGAGGCATTCAAAATGTCTGTGACTTTCAATGAATTCAAATGCTCTTTCTTAAGTAATCCTGCTTTGCACTCATGGCCATTATAAAATGGCCAGCATACATTGTAACTGCTTTATTTTATGGACGCTAAAACTGAATTCATGGACTAAGAAAGGCTGCAGACAAGGAAAGCTTTAAGAACTGTGGAGGCAGACTGAAGGGTAAAAGGTCACTGTCAAACTGAGCAAATTCTTTCCCAATCTAAAAAGAAAGGCAAAGGAAATTCTGCCTGATGAGCTCTCACGTAAAGGTTTTGTCCTGTTTGTGTGTGTTCAGTGTGTGAGTTTATTACCTATTCTTAAGCCTCTCTTTAAAGAAAATTAATGTATTCACGTTTTGGAAGATTTTGATTCTCACAACCTAGCAAACAACCATCAAATAACAATTAAGGTATTTAAGGTATTCTCTTTTCTTTCTTTCCTTTTTTTTTTTTTTTTTTTTTTTTCTTGAGACGGAGTCCTGCTCTGTCGCCAGGCTGGAGTGTAGTGGTGCGATCTTGGCTTACTGCAATCTCTGCCTCGTGGGTTCAGGCGATTCTGCCTCAGCCTCCCAAGTAGCTGGGAGTACAGGCACACAGCACCACGCCCAACTAATCTTTGTAATTTTTTTTTTTAGTAGAGACGGTTTCACCATGTTGGCCAGGATGGTCTCGATCTCTTGACCTCGTGATCTGCCCGCCTCAGCCTCCCAAAGCGCTGGGATTACAGGCCTGAGCCACGGCGACCAGCCAACAACACTTAAGGCATTCTAAATACACAATATGAGAAGTAAAAGAGAGAAGCTATCCAAGGCAGTTTCAAAAAGCTTGCATATTTCACACTAAACTGAAAATCAGGCCCTATCATCCAGCACTCTGGTAGTTCTCTTTCTTCTCTATTTGATTTCCTTTCTCCTCACCTCTTCCTCTCTGTCACAAAGTAAAATAAAGCAGTCTAAGATTACTCAGGAAAGAAAGGAAAGCTTTGCTTTGGCATAATTCTCCCGCCTACCTTTGCCTGGCCTATACTCCCTAACAAACGCACATATGCCCTGACATAGAGAATGAGATTATGTAGCAAACATCAAATTTTAAAGAATGCACTCAAAATCTTCCCCAGATTACATTTAAAACTTAAAGTAAATGTGTACTTAACTATTTAGGGTAAATATGCATTTATAAAAATAAAACCATCCTTCCAGAAATGTATATTTCTAGCCATTTTAAGTAAATGGGCTTTTCCAGTCATTTTTTAAAAAATTAAAATACTTAATGCATTGATACTTGAATCTGTTCACTTGTTTTCCATATCAAAACATCATTTTTTATGTTTTATAACATAATATGCACAATACAGGTGTTTTAATCATCTCTATTCAAAACAAAATGTGGGAAACAGTATTTTCTAGATCTGAGTCAGAGTGGGAAATTGTTTACTGCAACAAAAAACAAACAAACGAACAAGTTTTGGACACATTTAACTTTCTGATAAGATACTATTATTAAATTTGAGCAAAGGTAATTAAAAAGCCCTACATGGTGGTGTTTTAAAATTCTAAACACATTGGAAAGCAGGGAACAAGTATGTTTGTGGAATTAAATTAATTCATGCTATCACCCAGTACCTTACATGAACTCCTGTAGCACTCACATCACATCCCTGAGCCTTCCTTTACTTATCTGTAAACTGAGAGGTTTGGACTAAATTATCTTTCTGGTCCCTTCCACTTCCAGAGTCTACAAAACCTGCACCATACTTGGTGTGCTGTAATGTAGAGTGACAATGAATATTTGTTGAATTCAATTTGATGTGACTATATATTACTTTGTTGTTGCTGTCATTCATTGTTTTAGCCCTATTAGAATATAAGTTTTTCAAAGATAGTACTCTCTGAAATTTCCTTAAGGGCCACCCTTCACATTTAAAGTATTGCAATGCTGGACAAGCCATAGGTCTTTAGTTATTGATGGTTAATGAATCAGTCTACTGCTTTGTGTAAAATATCACAGGATTTTTTTTTTTCCCTTTGCAAAGGGCCTTGAAATAACTTACAATTCCTTCATTTTACTTTTGGAGAAATTGAAGTCCAGGGAGGTGAAGGTTTTTGCCCAAGGTCACTCTCTAGACACTAATAAAACATAAATCATACAAGACCTTGTGTTCACACAATTTAAACCCCTGCTCTCACTGTACCTAAAAAGAGTTTGTAATCTGAAGACAACAAACAATGATTTGTATTTTGGGGGCTTAATATCCTTTTGGTTGATATGATACAAACCCACACTCAACTGATTACCAAAGATATGCTGCTTCCAAAATGTCATGTCAGGAAAAAAACACTACCTAAAAATCATTGGCAAACATCCCTTAAAATAAATCTTATGTAAAAATACAGGTGTTCTAAAGAAATGACAGTAGGATACTAGGATATAGCACTAAATATTTGCTACATTAAGTAAACTCAAACTTTATGGGCTGTCATTATGATGTGTCATAATTAAATTACTTTGTAAACAAAATGGAAGAAGCGTATGAGCATGTACTGCTAACATTTCAATAGTTCTACCATTTATTTAATATATATAATTAATATATATTAAATATATAAATAATATATAATTATGATTATATATTATAAATAATATTATAAACAATATATATGAAATCATATTTTTACAATGCCTAGTGCACAAAGACACTAAATAGGAGAATATAATGCTGGTAGAAAATTAACTGACAAACTTATTTTAATATATTTGAATATACTCATTTTGAAATTTTTATTTTTTAATCCAAAACACATTATATGTTTTGCTTTTTACATTCAGAACTTTGACAACATATACTTAAAGATACAAGAGAGGCAAGAAGGGATGTTAGGAAAAGACCTGGCTTGTAGACTAAAGACCATCAATCCTCTTGAGGCTTCCCCTCTTAATTCTGGAAATCCTTAGGGAGCTGATTTTATCAGTGGGAACTTCAGTCTCCCCATTGGCAAAATGGGTATAACCATGCCTTCTTTTTCTATTCAAAAATTTTTATGAGACTAAAATAAAATAACTTTTTAAATGATATAAAAATATAAAATACTATACATATTGAAGGAGTTAAAGAATGAATCAAAATAAAGGTGACAGAAAACAATCTTTTAATTTCATTTTATGTGATGATAGTAACTGAATTATATAATGAGTTAAAATCTCAATTTGCACTCTAATCACTTAAGGATTTTTAAAAGAAATGACTTTTCCTTTAGTTTAATTAAAATCCATCAGCAAATTAATTGTATCATTGTCATGCTAAAAGTTAGATTAGATTATTAAAACAGTTTTTATTGAACAGAGACAAATATTCTTCTGGAACTTATTCTCTTCTTTCATTTTCCTTTCCTCTTATTTACCCAAATCTACACATTCAAGAGAGCAGGTGTACAAAAATCATTCTTTCAGATTTGGGCTGGAAACAAAAGTTATAGCCACTGATGTTCTTTGTCTTAGTATGTATTATATTGATCCAATGCTTAACACATTAGAGACAATTAAAAGGGCAGTTTAAATCCTTGAACAGTTGAGGATTTTTAGATTGCAAAAAGATAATAGGTACATTTATAATTTCTGGCAAGCCACTCCTCAAATTCCAACAGTAATTGAAAAATACTCTTTTTCCCATGTTTTGCTGCTGTTTGATAATGAGAATGCAGTCTTTCCCCAGATGTAACTGAATATCAAAAGACACTTTCAATCTAAAATACCTTTCTCTATCTGATAAACCTTTATTTTACAATGAACCTTGCACAGAGAATAAATCTTGAGGGACCATGGCACATAGGTCATTTGATGTTTTCTCCTAACAAAAGATGACCACATTTTAGAGACAATGCCTTCGTGAAGAACTTCTATTGAAAAATAACACCTTTCAAATATGATTAATTTGAACATTGCAAGCCAGTTTGGAACATCAAGACATCTTACCTAGTTTTCTTCATTCTGGATACTGAATGATCAATAAAGTCGTCAAATAACAGAACTCTGCTCAGACAATGACATGTAATTTGGAATGTTGTAATATAAAGTCAATCCAATTAAATGTTCCAAAATATTTTATTTTTCCCAAAGGTAAAATGTATATATGTCTTTGATGAAAAATGTATTTTTACAGCATACTCTTTCTTCCCTTCCCAATTCCCAACGATGTTGAATCAATTCCACTGAATGTAGAGAGAGAAGGACGATATGAGAATTGCACCTTTACTATACACACACAAAGGTAATTTTCGAAGGATGCAGTTAAAATAAAACAAACAAGGGCTCCTTTGCCTTTGAACATTGGTAACTGTATGTTGACATGAACGCACGTTGACACAGGCCTTAAAATCCTGTGTGTGGGCAGAGGGGGTCTGCTGAGGGGGCTGCCTTCTCAAAATATTTAAACTTGAGCCACTATACCAATCCCACAAAGCAAAAAAAAATAAATAAAATAAAATAAAATAAAATAAAATAAAGAGGGGAGAAGGGAATAAAATAAGAAAATTTCACCGAAAATATAAAAGGAATGACCCAGGGGAAGAGAATATAGCAGAAAGGATGGGATGCAGAGAAACAGTGTCAGGAGTGTGTCAGTGAAAAATTCAGAAAGGTTGGAAATACTCCCCAAAGTACAATATTTGAATCCCTAGCCACAACCAAAGGAAAACAGACATTTGCAGGCATAATAAAAATATATAACAAATTGAAGGAATTCCACTAAAAGTCTTGTGTGAAATAAAGCAGCAAAAGACACAGAAAGGAAGAAACCTTGATGAAGAAAATTTGGCAAGTCTAAGCAAGTTTAAAGTAGAGTGGCTGGCTTTTCTTTCCCCTTAGCTTCTTTGAGGTCAATGAAAGATAGGACAATCCAAGGTGGCTAATAGGGAGGAGGATGTAAAAGGGGGAAATGAGTGGACAAATTAGCAGGATAATTAATGCAGGGGAAAGAGGCGGGGGATAGCTGACTTAGAGGAGGAAAAAGAAGCGAGATAGAGCTATTTGTTAGTGCCTAAAGGGAGGAAAAAGATGAGATTAAGAGGCTCTAACTGGTTGTAGAAAGAAGGCTGAGTAGGTAAACTGTTACATGATGTAGGGTTCAGAGACGATGTAGGGATGTGTGTAGAAAATGGGGTGAGGTGAAGACGAATGTGCTTGCAAGTTGCTGAAGGAGTGGGGGTCTCCCCTGGATAAAGAGAGTTTACTCCATAGATGGAAGATGGAGAATTTTTCGAAGGCTGGATGGGGAAAGTGAGATGGTAAAAAGATCTAAGTGGATAGATGATGATGCCTAAAGAGAAATGTTCTTCCCCAAAGTAGCCTTCCTTTCTTTCTTAGTTATACTGATTAGCTTTAGGTCCTATTCATTCATTTGTCCTCTTTTCTGAATGTTACATTATCTTCTTAACATATTTGCCTCCACTCTCTACTGTAATACATCAATGTATTCAATTCTTCATTTACATGCAAACAACAATAATATTTCTACTGTGTGCTATCTATTGCCCAATTTTCTCAGGCTATTTTGTTGTTGTTACTTTAACAAATTTGCTGGAAAAAATCGTCAAAGGTGTTTTAGGTCTACAAAACACACATATACCTCTAAACTTTGTAACAAGACATCAAGCCCTCATGCCCTCCCTTACTTATTCTGTGTGGGGAATGACCTTCCAGATATATTTCTTGGCTAGCCACTGACCAGGAATGACTATTTTTAAAACCACAGACCTCTCCCTCCTTTATGAACCTCTTCTCGACCTCTTAACAAAAATGAATTCCTCCCTCCATTATGCTCAATTACACCATTTATCACACTGTATCCTAGATCCATAAGAGTGTCATGGCTCAAAGAGGCCCATGCCATGTTTGTCATACTCTCTTTTGTATTCCTAGAACCTAGCACATTGTCTGGCACAGTAGGTGACTAATTAAAGTTTGTGGATTCTTCAGTGAATAAATACAGGGATGACACCTCCTTTAAAATGTGAAGCAAGATTCTTGGAGAGAATTAGCTTTCAAAAGTTCATTCCCTGTATAATTCTTTCCCACTAAGAAAACGTGGCTGCCATACATATTTTTTCAATGTAGCTCAAAGCCAGTGGCTTATATAAACTCTCCTTGTCGATGTGCCTCCCCTTTCTCCACCAAGAATCTTATAAATTCCAGCTAAAGGCTGTTGTGGACTCCTTGCGCAGAGAAAAAGAATTTTCTGCTTTCTGAATCTTTTAACCAGATTTCTTCCCTGCCACCAGCAGTCTGGAAGCTCTCTATCAAGAATTTCTATCTTGCAAAAAATATAAAGTTTTGAACACCAAGAGAAGGAAGAACGTGAAACCTGCAATCCCTTTTGCCAGGGCTTTCAGCTGCTGAAATCCAGCATTACCTGGGCGTCCTTCAGAATCCATTCCGGTGACTAAAAGGCCAGGGAGTCAGGGGAAGGGGCAGGGAGTGGGGGTGCATAGTTTATTTCAACCCTTAGTAAATGATTGAACTCTAGAAAATGAGTGTGTTTTATGCTTGGTCGGAGTTTCTTTCCCATTCCTGTATTTCAGACGCACAGCAACTTTAAGTTTACTGCCAGCTATACGTCATGAAAGGGAAGCTTTTCATCAAAGGGAAGAAGAAAAGGAAGGAGGAAAAATCCTACTTTTACAAAACAGAGTAATTCTTTGCTTCTGCTCCCTTTCCCCACATCTCTCACCTGCGTCCAAACCAAAACACAGTAGGTAAGCAGTTTGTTGCGAAACCGCTTGAAGGTTTTTTTTTTTTTTTTTTTTTTTTTTTTTTTTTTTTTTCCCTTTGGAAGGTAATTCTGCTCCAGGCGCCAGTTGCCTCTACACGCCCTGCCTCTGCCCCTCCCTCTTGCCCTGTGCAACCTTCCCCAACTGCATGCTGCGGCCCTTCTACCAAAGCTAAAGAAGGAATTGTCCGCAATCAGGAAAACAGATTAGCCTCAAATTTGGCAAAGCAGGGGCTTGCTCCTTAAGACTAGAAGAGCAAGCTCAGAAGGGAAGCCGCAGCGGGCTTCCGTCTTTAAGAAACCTATTCCTGCATCATCCCAATTTGGAGCGCGTGTCTCTAAATAAAGAGCACGGTGGTCTTTCCCCCATGGCAGTAGTGGATACAGCCTTTCCGCAACTTCCAATTTGCAGTTTCTTCTTTCTGTGAAGGGGACTCCCCAGCCAGCGCTTTCGCCTAAGGTTACAAACCCTCCCCCACCGCACAATTTTGTGGGAAAAATGACCCTCCCCGCCTTCTAGAGAGCTTGCTCTGTGACAGGCGAAGCAGCAGCCACGGGCTTTTTAAAGAGGCCGGTCTTCCCAGCCTTCTTTTTTATCACCCGAGGGGAGAGAAAACAGCAGAAATTTAACACCGGTTACTACTATTATTGCATCTGGAACACTTGCCCTCTAAAATGTTGCTAAATAAGTAAATTCACTGTGAATAGTTAAGGTGCAAGCTGAAAAAGGGAGAGAGCTGGGGCGCGGAGGAAAGGAGGAAATGGAGGAGGGAAGACCCCAAATCCGGGTTTGAACTCCGGGTTTAAATCCGGCGGCGGGCCGCCAGCAGTGGCCACCCCCGCTTCCGGCGCTTTAGCGCGCCTCTGAGGAGCGAGGGACTGGAAGAGGGGGGCTGCGAGCCGGGACCCAGGAAGGGCCAAAGGGACACGAGGGCGGCTGCGCGCAGGGAGCGCGCGGGGCAGGGCTGCTCGCGCTTGCGGGTCGGACTCGCAGCTCGGCTTCCTATCGGCCGGGCCAAGCCTCTCTGCAGCTGACATCATTGCCAGAGGAGGGGCTGCCCCTGCCAAGGCGACTGAAGAACAGGGTTCTCGGGCCTGGTAGGCAAAGGCGCTCCCTCGCCGCTTGGCGAGCGTGGCGCCCTGACAGCTGCAGCGGGACTCAGCTTTTGGGAACTGCACGCGCAATTCTTAATTTAGTCGAGGGAGAAAGGTATCTTTAGACCTTAGCGCATCCATCTCTCGGTTCTTTCGTCAAAACCGCCCGCACACCGTCCGCGCTCTATGATGAACCAGACAAAGGCAAGAAAGGGGGAAACGTGTACATACACTATTACTTCGACTTGCTTCCAATTGCTTCCCCACCCCCATCCCATCCCCGCCGCGACACACACACACACACACACACACACGCATACACACACACACAGACCCACAGAGGAAAGGCCAGCCCTGGCGCTGGAATTTCCTGCCGGGATTGCGAGAGTTTGTTTCAAACAAGATTAAAAGTGGACTTCCGTCAATCTTTACCAAGTTGCGCTGGTGCCCGCAAGTACCGTTTCCTTTTCTATTTTGAGTCACACCTGTTTTACTTTTTAGCGGGCCTAAGAAGACGGTCGCTTTAAGTCACAAAGCACCGCTATGTTCTCAGGTGTTGTGCTCAGCGTTCGGAATTCTCCGCATGCTCCTCAGGTTGTTTCCTGGTTGCAGCGCTAAGAGCGCACAGGCGACTGCTATGACACCATCGCCTCCTCCCCATCTTTGCTGCCCCCCTCCCCCTTCTACCCGGATTTTCAACCAGTTTCTTCCACACACTTTTCTTCGTACAAACAGATCCTAGGCTGGATTTAAATCCCATTTTGTGATGTTTCCACACAAGAAAAGGACACTTTAAAATTTTTTATTTTGTTTGTTGTTGAGCTTTCTTTTTCTTTTGTCCTAGCCCCTCTTCCCCACGGTTTCTGCTTTGTGGGTGTGTGCCGCAGTGGCGCAAATAACAATTCCCAGCCCCCAGCCCCCATTTTGCATCGGAGAGGCTAGGGCTCACCCATAAGCGCTTCACATGAGCAGCCTAGCGCCCCACACCCTAAGCCGCAGGCGGGTGAAGCAGAGGAACGCGGAATAAATCATTCTGAAGCAAAAGGGCCCATCTTCGGTTAAGCTCTAAAAGTCTTTCCTTGGGAGAGGCAAGGAAGCGGCTCTGGCTATACACTCTGAGAAAGTGACCTCTCCTCCTACCCCTCAGTCCCTTTGCGACTAAGCGCTCAGATGCAAGTCCCAGCTGCAACCCGGGCGGACTGCCGCTCCGCTCTTCTAAAGTCTAAAAAATGCACCCGTTTGCGGCTGCTCGCTTTTAAAAAGTCACATTTTCCGATGAATCTCTTTTAAAAGGTACATTACTTTTCTGGGGGGGGGGGGGAAAGCCGTTTTATCGCTACGCGCTTTAAGAAAAAGAATTCCTTTGTGAGGACGTGAACTGTTTCTCGGTTCTCTCTCAGAAAACACCATCTATTTATGGGATAAGTGGGCGGTTTATTGATTCATTTATTTGGCCAAGGGATAACAAGTCATTTCTTTAGAGAAAGGGGAACCCTTTTATGTCTGGCAATACTCTTAGAAAAGTCATTGTTTTAAAAATGAGAAAACGATGCCGTTTTCCGGCTAGATTATAAGTTGGTTTAAAAAAAAATAGGCAGTATTTCTCACACCTACCATCTCTACATCCAGCAGGTGCTGGCTGAGTATAGCCCCATAAATAGGGCGGGAAGGAAGGGCGGGGAGGCGAGCGCCAAGAGAAACAGCACCGGGAACCCTGTGCGCTCCTGGCTCTCCTGGCTCTCCGCTCTGCGCCAAGGGTCGTACCCTGAAGGGTTGGAGCCAGCCTGGCAGGGATCCAAACCCGAGCCCCCAGAGGAGCGCAGCGAGGCCGGGGACAGTTTCTCGGCTAGAGGCATCGCCCCTCAGCTCCGATCGCTCTGCCGGGCGACTCGGGAGTCCGGAACGTGCTCTTTTGTCAACACCCGCCCCAATCTTAGAGTTTCCCTCAGCCTCACTGAAGCTGGCTGCACCCATTAAAGGGAGAGACCTTTTTGCACAGCCAATGTCGGGGAAATTCATGCGCCGACACATTTCTGACAAAAGTGAGAGTTTTCCCAAAGTAACCAAGCGCAGCGGTGGCAGTGCCAAAAAGATATTCTCCCTGCGCTCTCCTCCGGGGTTTGCTCTTTCTCTTACCTCCTGGGAAGAGAAGGGGGAAGGGAGAATAGCAGAAGCGTCTTTAAAACCACCCGGTTGTCATAGTTCAGACCTCAGGGGCAGGCAGCGGGCAGTGTCCGCGCACTAAGTGTGGAACTCACGCCTCCCTGGCAGCACCCTGTACAGATACCCAGTCCGGTTACTTACCTATTAACGATCCCTTTAGAGTAGAATGAAGAGGTAAAACGAAAAGGAGAAAAAAAGGCTTCCGCCCGCTCCACGGAGACTGCGACTGCTGTAGCGGGCTCTACCGCCACAGCTCGCAGTCCGCAGAGCAGCCGGAGTCGCTGAGGTTGCTTCTGAGGCTATTCAGGCAGCCCGGGCTGCCTGTACTGCCTGTATCGCCGCTGGCTCTGCCACTCTGCGCACTCTGTTTGGCTTGCCTTCCGCTTTGCCGCGCGAGCAGCTGAGTGCAGCTCCTGCTCACGGCTCCTCCCGCCCGGACAGTTCGCCGACTGCAAGGAGCCAGTGCCGAGCCAGCCCTTTTGAATGGCGAGGGGGAGGGACTTAACAGAGGGGGAGAAAGGGGAAGGAAGGGGGGTGAACCAGGGGAAGGCGTGGGGAGAGAAGTGAACCAGTGTCCGGGCCGCCTGCTGGGAAGGGATGGCGCAGCACCAACTGCTGAGTACCCCCCTCTGGTCCCCACTCCCTGCACCTCACATCCCCCATCCATCCGGGGGCGGCCCCTCCCCGCTGACGGAAAACCAGAAAGAAGGGCGGGGGAGAGATGGAGGTAAGCTTAGGAAATTACTGCTCGCCTCCTGGAGAAGGAGGCCGAATGCGTGCTGGCGGCACTCTCCCGTGCGGGACCCGCTGCTGGAGAAAACGCGCCGCTTTCGGGCTGCTAGCTTTCCTGAGCAAAACCCAGGGCATGCAGTGTTCTCCTCGGTCCTCTGCTCGCTGTTCTCTTAGGCTTCCCTTTAAGTTTCACTCATTCACATTTTCTCAGAGAAGTTTGATTTTTCTTGTGTGTTTTTCTTGTGATCCCGCGGGCTGCCCTGACTCCAGCTAGAGAACAAGCATCCTATAGCACCATTTTCTCATACAAAGGATACTTAAGGCAGACTAGGGGAAGTAGGGGCAGGAGCCTGGCAAAGTCAGAGTTGGAGCTGAGAGGCTGTCTGCATATATCTTACTCAACTGTGAGCGGGATCTGGTACTTCGATCGCCTTTCCAGATTAATCCTCTGACAGCAGCGAAGGGGTGTGTGTGTGTGTGTGTGTGTGTGTGTGTGTGTGTGTGTGTGTGTGTATGTGTGTGTGTGTGTGTGAGAGAGAGAGAGAGAGAGAGAGAGAAGGAGAAGTTCTAGCGACCTAGCATTTGGCTACCCCAGAGAGCAAGCAGGAGTGAGTCAGGTGGCATTGCTGCCAGAGACCAGGCAGCGTCGCGGGCGTGGACGGCGCTTTTCCAAGGTAGGAAAGGGTGCAAGAGAGGGAGGAAGCCAGCCCGGAGCCTCATGCCTGGTTCTTACCAGCGAGCTCTGGCTGCCTGGTGGGCGACGGCTGGGTGGGCATTGGGGTGCCAGGTCCCCAAGGACCACTAAAGCTACCAGGACGTATGTGGCTGGTATATGCCTTCGAAGGGTCGTGGGTATAAGGAAGTGGGGCCAATTCCCCCGTTCCTGGCATGTGATTAAAAAACCAATAGTAACAACATCAAAACCACCCCAGCTGGTCAAGGAACAACTCCTTCAATTTACCCAGGGGCCAGAGAATGAACCAGGTGAATTTTCTAAATTCCTCTCTCCAGAAAGGTGTACGATTTTATGGGGAAAATCCACTTTCCGTGCTTATCTTGTAGAAAAACTTATCTTTCTGGTGTTGTGCAATTTTTTTTTTAAAGGAGGTGGCTCTTTTTCCTGAAACAAAAGGAGAAAAAGTAGAGAATGTTTTAGAGCACCAAGAACCCAGTATCCATTTTTTATTTTTTAGTCTACTGAATGGAAGAGGAGATGACATCTGCATAGAGATAGAACACCAAAAAGGAAAAAAATTTCAGAATTATAAGAAGTTGCTTTTTTTCTAATAGCTTCTTCAGGGAAAGTTTTTTTTTTAACTGAAAGGCAAATCTTTATGACTTGTTTTCCCACTACATCCTTCTCCATCTTCTTAACTGCCTCCTTTCCAATTCCTGATATTTTAAAGGTTAAAACCTTGGTTCAAATATCCCTCACGTCACTTTTTTGCATATTTTTATACCCAAAGCCATACTACTAGGAGAAACATCAGCACCGCAGCTCAATGCAGGTCTGCATGAAATGAGAGAAATGTTTACTTGCACAGGTGTGAGGAGACACTTCACTATTACATTTTGCTCCTCCTGTAACTGTCCCTCCATTATTCACAGTATCCAGCACATGCATTGTACTCTTCTTGGGAGCTAGGAAATGTCTGAGAGGGGAAATCAGAAGCTGCTAAATGGTTACAGCTCTGACTCTTGGGGATTGCACTACTGGATGAGACTGTGTCATGGGAGATGGCAGGAACTCAATGCAAATAAAATCACTGATTGATCCAGGGACAGTGTGGCACAGGCATGCTATGGGAGTGCTTTCAGAATACTAATAATTATTCATAACATCCACATTAGATACCAATTAATTGATTTCTGAAGATTTCCATTTAATCCCTAGGCAGGAGAAGATAACTATTTCATCACCGTTTAAAGTATTTAAAGTTATGATCATGACAGACTTATGAGATTAATATTATTATTCCATTTTGCAATTCCTGACACTGAAGTTCATAGAGGACAATTGATTTGCACAAGACCACGGCACTAAAGAGTAATAGACTCTAGATTTCTATTCAGGGTATATAACTCATAAATTCAGCTACATGGTTACTTTATAGTTAATCTGAATTCTTCTACATATAATATGGAGCAGGGCATTTAGTTTTAGGTGTATAGTCCAATAGAAAATGATCTGTATAGATTAGAAACATTACTTACAGACCAAGGAGACTCTACTAGTTGAACTAAGTAATCCAGAAAATTACCTAAGAAATTGAGTCTGTTGAAAAGACTGACAGAAATCCACATCTGAAAATAATGAAAAATGTCCCCCATTTTCTTTTCTCCTGTGTTCTGTCTGATGGTGGCACCAATGAGCAACAGAATAACCAAAAGGCACCTGGCAAAAAGCTCTAGACATTGTAACTCTAAAAGGACGGAAGAAGAACCTTTTCTGACTACAGGCAGAAGAACTCCCCGTTACTGAATGTTTTTTATGTACCATCTGCATTCTATAAATTGTCCTATTAATCCTCCAAACCATTCTGTGAGGTAGGTATTATTAGCTTCATGTTTTCCTTAACAAATGAGAAAACAGAGACTCAGTAAAAATGCCCAAGGTATTATAGCTATAAAATACATGGAAATTCCAACCCATGTTACGTCCAGTCCATTGTGCTGCCACTCAGCATATAGTCTTCAGATTGTGTAGTGACACATTTTCAGAATGTGCATTACATCAAAAATTTTATGACTAACAGAAGTCCTCAAAAGCAAAAAGGGCACTGTGGGAATCTGGTTTTTGGATGAGGTGTCAGGAAGGAACCGTAATATTTATTGCATTTTTTTTCCTTCAGTGTTCCCATTAGGAACCTAGACCAGGGTTCTGCTATGATCATAAAAGGGAAATTATGGTAATATATACCCCACAAACATGGAAGTATGCCTATTCTCTGAGGGGAAAACTCTAAAGCTTTTATGATTATATAATGGATCAAAGAAGAGTTTTCAAAAACATCAGTGAGTAAGGATGTTTCTCAAGCCTGTAAGAATTGATTAAAACCAAGAAATAACATGCCCATATAAAAAAGGATTGATCAGCCATAGAATCCTAGTGAAAGAAGACTCAGAGAGATGAGCCTTGGCAACACCTATTCATGTACATTTTCATTTCTCTGGCAAAATCACCCTTGATATGAGATTGATGAAGCCAATCAAATATTGTTATTTCAATTCCCCTTGCATGAAACATCCCTTATCAAGCAATCTGTCATCTCATCGTGATCTGTCTTTCCATATAGTCTCTGTTCAGAAAGAGAATGTACAGGTCATGCAGACAGACGACAACAGAGTAATTTGTATTTATCATGTAAAAGTTATTTCATACTGAATTCCATTCTTTTTTTGTGTTGTACATCACAAATTGCACTATACATTGCACAGAAATGTTATAATCAATGAATCATCATTGCTATTGGGAAAGTAGATTAGTGTGTGGGAATGAAACAGAAAGACTGGATAAAACACATTCTCCAGGATATTTTTACTGTTTAATATTAAACCATCAGCAACAATTGCATTCAGTAGGAGGGAGTGATGCTCAGTAGTTAAGAAAAAAAACTTTGGTTTTTGACCAAATTTGGAGTTCTGGCTCTGCCATGTTCTAGCTGTCTGGCTGTGAAGAAATTAATCTCTAGACCTGTATTGTCTGATAAGATAGCCACTACCCACATGCTACTGAGCACATCAAATGTGGCTTGCCCTAGTCGACATATGCTTCAAGTGTAAAGTATACACCCAATTTTGAAGGTATATCACATAAACACACATACATACACACACACATGCATACATACACATATGTAAAATATATTGACCAGGTGCCATGGCTCAGGCCTGTAATCCCAACACTTTGGAGGACCAGGGTAGGAGAATTGCTTGAGCTCAGGAGTTCCAGACCAGCTTGGGCAACATAGTGAGACCTCATCTATACTAAAAATAAAAAATTCACCAGGTGTGGCAGTGCACACCTGTAGTCCCTGCTACTGAGGTGGCTGAGATGGGAGCATTACTTAGGTCCAGGACTCGAAGGCTGCAGTGAGCTATGATTGTGGCATTTTACTCTAGCCTAGGCAACAGAGCAAGATCCTGTCTCAATATATAATATAATATGATATAATATAATATAATATGATATAATATAACATAATATAACATTATCATTGCATGTCAGTTACATATTGAGTCATTGGTTCAACAAATATATTATTAAATTAATTTCAACTGTGTATTTTTAATATTTTTAGAAAATTTCAAATTACATGTGTGGCTTGTATTACATATTTTTTTTGGACAGAGCTGTCCTAAAAAGCTACAGTTCCTTCATCTAAAATTGGGGATAATAACCTTATCCACCTCAAAATATTATAATGATATTTAAATAAGGTAATTCACCTAATATGCTCAGCACAATGTCTAACATAAAGCTAAAAGGTTGTCACTCTCCAAGACATGAAAAATAAAGATGTTAAGGAAAATTAAAAGATAACTTAAACCTCAAAGGGATAGAGACTGCTTAAAGCAAAAGCCTTAGTTAGGAACTCATTTCTCTTTTTCCCAAGTGAAATCATTCTGCTTCTCTCTTTAAAAGCAACAGCAAACATTCATGTGCAGTCATACGGGTAGGGGATAATACTGTGACCTACAAATATTATAGTGTATATGCAAATGATTTGAGAAGTTAAAAGTACTTTCTCAATTCCAAGCATTTTTACTATCATAATTTGTACAGGCAGTTTTACATTTAATTGGTAGATATTTCTAGCGTTCAGGCATTCACATCACAAGTGATAATAAGGCTGAAACTGATACAGGTACACAAAAGACAAATGAATTTCTTCAGAAGCTAAAGATAGAGAAATGGGAGAAGGTCTGCTAGTTGCAGAGCCGTATGCTGTCGGTAGTTTAACTGCTTTACCTAGCAGCTAACCAAATGCATAGCTCAGCTGGAGACACTAGAGGGTACTATTACTGAAAACATAGATGAATGAAATCTTTCTGCATACTTCCTCCTCTCCACCACTATAATGGATAAGAATATTTGAAAAGGGCATATCTGTGAAATGAAAGTAACATTTCTCCATTCCCTCCTGTATACGACTTGCAAGGTTTTTTTTGGTTTTTGTTTTTTAGACTTGGGACTGGCCTTACAACACTACCAAAAAAAAAAAAATACTAGAAGTGTGCTATAGTGCTTGGGCCAATAATTGGGAACAGTTTGAACTCATTCCCTGCTCTGAGAAAAGCTTTACTGAAAGTCCAAGGAGGGGAGGAAAAGAAAGGCTTTCTATAGAGGAAAGATTTTGATAAGAATTCTTAACTACTTCAACAACCTCTGTAATTAATAACGGTGCGACAACTGTTTGGTAGTCAGTTCATATATAAGATTTTTTTTTTCCCCAGTAGCCTTAAACAGATCCACAATTGCAGTGGATAAAAGCTATAGCTGAATTTCTTTCATAAGAACCTGACAATTACAGGCTTATATTTATAGCTGAAATTTGTTGAAGCACTGAGCTCTGATTATAAATGATTACAAATTATAAATTATTGTAAATGTGGGGTTGTTCTCAAGGTTGCCATTTTCCCCTGAAGAATTCATTTCTCCTACTGTACTCTTATTTTTCTGCAAATGAATAGCTGCAAACTGTACCAGACGAGGATTTTCATCTGCGTGCTATTGGCCTGTGTTGTGATGGCAGCAAGTGAATGAGGAAAATTATTGTTTTTTTAAAGAGCAGAATGATTAGAATGCTATTAACAGTCTCTATCTTTCTTGTTTCTTTAGGAGAGGCTTTGGCTTGAGTTATCCAGATGTTGCATGGTGAGGTGAAGGACTCCAACAGCTTTGTTTGTTGAAAAAAGCAGAATCTTTTTTTTCATTAACAAAGAGAATGAATTTTTCTATTCCATCAACATTTCTATGTGGCCATCTCTTCAGGACATAGGTATCAGCTACTGCTTTAAATTTAGGAAATGCACACACATATGTAACCAACCACATAATGTTTCCAAAGCAATATATTGAGATTGATACAAATACACATTTTTCAAGAATCCTGGACTAATCCCACACTATTCTGAGCCTTCTTTACTTTTTAAGCCTCTTTATTTCTATTATATGACTGTGAACTAAGTAGATTTAACTTTTGTATGCTTTGTAAAATCAGTTATATTTTCTGATATGTGATAACAAATATACTGTGTATTTCATTGAAACATATAGGAAAACTGTTCTTTTTTTCCTTTTAAAATCAGTGCCTATGGTTTAGTCAACAAAGTATTTAATGAGTGGCTGCTTTGAGCCATTTTTAATTGGCTGGACTACTGCAGACATACCATTTTAAATGATTACACATATGTTTAGAGAATCAGCATAGGATTTTTGTTTTTTCTTTGAGATTGAACAATTTTTATTTCATCATTACTAAAACTTAGCTGACAATTTTTATTTTGTCATTACTAAAGCTTAGCTGGATGTCAGTTTCTGCCTTTAAATAAAATATCCTAATCCAGGATTATTCTCTATTGCAAAAATGCAGCTGGTCTCAACTATTCCTTTTATATTTTATTTCACATAGGGTAGAAAATGGTGTGTCACTGTACTTTCATATAATAAAAAGATGTCTTGGATTTTAAATGTAATTGTCCTTTCTTGAGTAACTTCTAAATGAAGTGAAACCACAAAGGCAGTTTGGCATACTATTGATTCTATCCTGGTTATCTTTTTTGTCAGGCTAGAATGTGAAGAGAAAGCGTTTGGAGCACAGAATGGTTTTCCTTTTAAAGAAAAAAAAAATGAATGAAAAATGAGTAATGAAAATAAAATACTGGACCTAGATTCCCAACTCTGTGAATGTTATTATTAGCCTCCACCTTCTCTACCCCTGTCGCTGGAGCTTGACACACTAGTCTATCCTTTAGGCTGAACCTAATCCTGTCATAATAAAGAATCCTTCAGAAACCTTCACTTTGTCAACTGATGGGTTTTTGAATTCGATATTTTTTCAGACCCAGTGTTCAGTGTTCTTGCAGTGGATCGACCAAATCTGAGTTTTACTCCAAGTCCAAACCTAGTGGTCTAGTTCATACAATCAGTCGTCTAATTCAGTTATCTGGGGGCACTGTAGTACCCATTACTAGTACCAGCGCTCAGGCTCTGATAGTTGGAGCACTGACACCCTGCTTAGTTTCCACCAGTCCCTTTCCATGGTGCTGTCAGCTCAGTGTCAAGGAAATATTACCTGCTTCGCTGAAGGTCATGATTCCAAAAGGGCAAACTGCTTAGCACTGTCCTACAAATAAGATTACATATGACTCTAGCTTCTCATTTTATGTGTTATATCCTTGGACCATTTATTCTATGGAAGATGCTGAGGTGGGTAGGCTGTGTTGGTAAGACTTTCGCAGTTTATCAAAATATGTAATGATATGTCTTCCAATGACATTTATTATTATTGAAGAGTGTGACTGAATTACTTAACACCCACACTTCCAAAACCATATTTAGATCCAAAAACTAGATTTGGATAAATCCTAGATAACTGGAAGATAGTCTTTTATCCCCAAGTGGATTAGGTCTCAGAGAAGAGGAGGAGAAGGAGGAGGACGGTGGGACATAAGGAATAGGCAAACTCAGGGTCCTGAGGAGGAGAGGCAGTAGGGATCCTTTTTTTCTTTTAAAATTATTTTCTTTTATTTTTCCTTCAACTTCACTACTGTAACTTTTCAAATTTATACCCTGCTACATCTCTTTCAACTTTTCTGCATGTACTCCAGTGGGGTAAAATGCTCATCTGGAGACTGGTGTGGAAGTGAAGATGATAGGGAAGAAAGAAATTGAAGTCACCTAATCCCTTCATGATGATTTCCTTTCTGAAAATTCTTTAAGGAAGAGAAGGGTGTTAGAAGTTAGCAAATGATGTAAAGACCACAAATTGGTGTTCAAACCCTGTTCCCAAACTCCTAATCTCTTTACTTTGAGCTCCGGAGACCTGACTTGAGGCAGTGCAGTCTGCAATAGAAAGAGAAACTAGGAGAGAAGGCAGTGATGGCGTATGCACTCTGTCCAATGCCCTCTAGGGGGCAGCAGAGGAACAAATTGGAGCTGGGGAGGTAGGCGTGGTGCAGGATTGTATAGAGGATTTCCTGTGTTTCTTTAATACGTAAGTATGTGTTGTGACTCTCCAGCAGGGGCATGTTAAAAGTTTATTCAACCAGGAAACCTTTCTGAGGTAGTATGAAAAATACTGCTTAGCAGTTGTAAAAGTGCTTGGCTCTTCAAACCTGTCAGCCTATCATGATGAGGTTGATCACTCTGCATATAGCTATTTCTTTCTATTAACATTCATGTTATCCCTTGACGTTCTACTGCTCAAACCAGACCAGACCCAGTTTCAGAACTGAGACAACGAAGAGCAATTTATGGATATGAAAATGAAAGGAAATAAAAAGAATAAATCTGTACATTGTAACACAGACACAAGGACTTCTCATTGTAACTATTTTTGACATAATATATTACTTTTTTGCCTAGAACTTGTGGTGTATGTAACACAATTTTAGTTTAATAAGCTCCTTTTGTTTTGACTATGTTTTTACGGCATGACATGTAGGAAAAATAAATGGCTATGATGTACATTACCTAAGAATCTAGAAAGCCTCGATTCAACTTGTGATTCTATGACATTCTAGCTGTAGAACATTTGATAAGTTACTCAAATTCTTTCAATCTCAATACAACTGCTAAGCAGTTGTATTGAGAAATGAAATTACCTTGAGAATTGTTATTAGAAACATAAATGAGATAACATAAAAACTGCTATGAAGTACCTGATAAAAATATTTCAATGTAATTTAGCACTCAAAAAATTAGACAGCAAAAGCAGTCATTGAGGTAAAATGAAGCAAAAGAAAGGGGAGGTGGATATAGCTGTATTATCCATTCACTCATTTGTTAGTTCATCTATTCATTCATAAACAAATACTTATTGAAGAACTCTACATCCCAGGCACTTTTTAGCCATATTAATTCATTAAATAGATTTTCTACTTCATGTTTGGTTTTTAGTTCTAGACAGTGAGTTATATAATGATAAGTACAACCCCAGCATTGTATAAGTCACTATCCCTTTCACTGCTTAATGAAGTAGGCGGGTAAAAGGGATTGGTAACCTCAATTTATTTACATAAAATAAATATTCCCTCTCACTCCCACCACACAATTTGAATCTCTCTGAGGATATATTGCACCCTGAAATACAGTTCAAAATTTATTTTCACATAATCATTTGTATACACATCTATGTTTATAGATATGGATACAGATATTGATATAGATATATAGTGATGCATATTTTGCAACAGCGTGTTGTTCTTATTTTATATCTTATGAACAGCCACGCATTGATTGAATAACTGATACAAATAGAGGCAGATTTAACATGGAGCTAATGAAGTTTAAGATTGAGGGCCCTTCACTTACACTGGCCTCTTCTGAGGCCTGATACTACAAAATCATTTTCATATGAAGAAGCAATCCAATGATAGGCACCCAAAAATGTTGGGAAAAAGTATCATAGATATGTATGTATAGGAAAAAAACATAATCCATATAGGATTTGGTAGTCTTTACACTTGCAGGCATCCACTGGTGTTCTTAAAATAGGAAAAGAAAAATATTCTAGAGATGTGTCAAGCAACTTATTAAAAGTATAGAATTTTCTTGGATTTTATAATGTTTGTCATATTTGTCAGCTTCTATAAATTTGGTATTTGTTGTAACCTCTCTTTAGAAATAAATATTCTGTTTATACAAAATTTTGTATGGTAATTTTGTATTCTTTTTTGTTCAAGACAGTTAACATGTGTAAGTTTCAGGTTCCAAAAACCAGGATTCATCCCTATTTATCCATATCAAAAGACCTGCCTTTTATTCTTACAGAGGAAATACAAAATTTTAAAAAATGGAACTTAAGTTATAAGTTTGGGACTTCCTGAGTAGATTAATTTGGACCTACAAAATAACTTCAAATTTTAATTCTGAAAAAATTTAATAGTTTCTGTAGCTTTCTGTAGTATGATTCTTAGCTACATCAGTGACTAAAGGGAAAATAGAAACAAAACGTCCATACGCTTGTGGAAGAGATTATAGTCCTTTCATTTACAGAAAGCATGCAATAACCATATGTAGCTCTGTAAACTAGGACTGGCCTTTATCAACTTAGAGATTACTGAATTTGTTCAAGTTTTGGACTTTTGTTCATAAACATTTTTATTCTCAGATAATCATCCGTCATGTTTAAAGGATATATGGGATTCCTGACAAATCAAATAAAATGGAATTTTATATTGAACATAAAATAGAAAACTATCAAATCAATCATTCTTTTGAGTTCTATGATGACAATCCT
The DNA here is from genome assembly GCF_043159975.1 of Macaca nemestrina. NCBI lineage: Eukaryota > Metazoa > Chordata > Mammalia > Primates > Cercopithecidae > Macaca > Macaca nemestrina. Next base: position 63,006,335 of record NC_092145.1, read on the forward strand.
CTCTTGGATTAGTTTTTTTTTTTTTTTCACTTTGAACTGCTGAGTATATTATATTTCACACAAAGTAACATTAGTCAAATTTTAAAACTTTTCTTCAGACAAGTTGTCATTTTTGTTATTTTTAAATGACAAGAGATAGCAAGCAATTGCAGTTTTCTCTATTCCAACTGATGTTCTGTGCTCTTATTTACAATGTGCTCTGAAAAGAAAAGGACATCACAATTTAGAAACAAAATTAAAGTGAATGGGATTCCTTTATGAAAATACAGTGTAATTAAACTTCAGCAAGTCTAGATTCACATCCCCTGAATCTCTTAATTATTTTTATGTTTACTACAATACAGCACGTAGTATTTTTCAATTTAAAACATGTTCACAATTGTATAAGAGAATAAGCAACTTGAAATTTATTAGTTAAAACGAAGCGATTGTTAGTTAAAATGTGATCACATCTTGAATTTTTTTCTTGGGTCAGTTTTTTTAAGTAAAGCGGGTGTGTGTTTAGAGGTGTCAGAGGCATTTGAACCGGACCAAATCCATCTTGTATAGGGGCTGGGGAAAATAAGGCTGAAACCTACTGGGCTGAATTCTCAGGAGGTTACGTATTCTTAGTCACAGGATGAGATAGGAGATCAGCACAAATTATGGGTCACAAAGACCCTGCAGATAAAACAGGATGCGGAAAAGAAGCCAGCCAAATCCTGACAAAACCAAAATGGCAATGAAAGTGATCTCTGGCGATCCTCACTGCTCATTATACTCTAATTGTAATGTGTTAGCATGCAAAAAGACACTCCCACCAGTGCGATGACAGTTTACAAATGCCATGGCAACATCCAGAAGTTACCCTATAGTCTAGGGTAGGAGTCTAAAAAGGGGAGGAGCCCTCAGTTCCCCATCCATTGCCTGTAAAACTCATGAATAATCCACCCCTTGTTTAGCATATAATCAAGAAATAACTAGAAGTATATACAGTCCCTGCCACTGCTCTGGCTCTAGAGTAGTGATTCTTACTTTCTTTACTTTCTTAATAGACTTGCTTTCACTTTACTCTATGGACTCACCCTGAATTCTTTCTTGTGTGAGGTCCAAGAACCCTCTTTTGGGGCCTGGATCTGGACCCCTTTCTGGTAACAGAGGTATGGCCAAAGATCCATTAGTGAATAATGAATAAGTTCACTGCCTGCATATGTATATGATCCTGCTTGTTCCTTTATATTTCATTTTTTAAGCAGCAGTGATGAGTTTCCTTTATGATCAAAACATAGATATTCATTAGAGGCTTGCTTAATGGCAAAGGGCCTAGTGTGGGAGGAGACAAAATATTTTTTCTGTACAAAATTAACTGGCCTATGTGACTCAAATCCATGCGCTTGGGCTCATTAGCACAATGCTCTAACTAATTAAACTAATGAATCTCAAAATAATGACAAATCCTAAGTTTGAAAGAATAAAATTCTTTAACTCGGCTTGTTAAAGACTATTAAGCAAGGTTGCCAAAAATGTTCTAACACTTCCTGAAATCACAATGACATTTGGGGGCAAGAATTGTATTTCTTTCCTTTCCTCATGATACTTGTTCATAAATGCAGAGAATGTCATAAATTACCAGTCAGTAGTCTACTAGCAAAGTATTGATAGTAATGATAAACCTAAAAGGTGATGAGGGACTCAAAAATTAAGGAAGATAAGGATTAGAAATGCTGAATACTAAGATACTAAGTATTCCTGTTCACACACAAAAGATAATTTAAGAAATCTAATACATCTCTTCTGAAACATTTGGTGCTGAATTGGAGAACAAGCCAAGGTAAAACCACCAAATCTAGTATTGGGGGATCACCAAATCTAAATTGGGAAATTAATTTATTTGGGTCATTTTGGTGATCCTAATACCTACTGCAAGAGAACTGAAGCACCTCCATCAATTTGGTTATTAAGCTATCTAAAGATTCATTCAGACAGCCATATAATCCTTGCCAAATACTTATTAGCTAAGAGATCCATTTACTTAAAATGGTGTTTTCTAATGCACGTCCCCTGGATTTGTAATTAATATTAGCCTTAAAGGCTCTGAGAAGCATTACAGAAAGAAATACATGTAATATTTTCTAACCGAGAATTTCCCAAGTCTGTCTTTTTTCCTTGCTTTTTAACAGTAACACCTATTATTGTACTTTTAAATCCATTTCAAGAGATGGTGACTTATAAGGCATATGTATTCCTACTGAGAAAACATAAAAGAATATCTGAAAATTACTTGTAAATTGTAGAAGTATCACAAGAGAAAAATTGAGGTCCAATCTTGTTTACAGTTACTTCGTGTCTCTAAATTTTACATTTTTATATTTTAATGTCTGAAATTATATAGTATTTTATTTTATTTTATTTTATTTTTATTTATTTATTTATTTATTTTGAGACGGAGTCTCGCTCTGCCGCCCAGGCTGGAGTGCAGTGGCCGGATCTCAGCTCACTGCAAGCTCCGCCTCCCGGGTTTATGCCATTCTCCTGCCTCAGCCTCCCCAGTAGCTGGGACTACAGGTGCCCGCCACCTCGCCCGGCTAGTTTTTTGTATTTTTTAGTAGAGACGGGGTTTCACCATGTTAGCCAGGATGGTCTCGATCTCCCAACCTCGTGATCCGCCCGTCTCGGCCTCCCAAAGTGCTGGGATTACAGGCTTGAGCCACCGCGCCCGGCCTAGTATTTTAAATGGTTAAAATCAAATTAATAAATTTATGCAGCTATTTAAAAAATTCTAGGCACTTGGACTAGAGTGTCTTTATTGTGTATCCAAATGTTCATGAATACAGGAAAAGTAACCTCAGTTATTTGGTCCAAGTCCAATTTCTGCTAATTTACATTCTGACTAATTAAAATACCCTTTATAACACCCATTATACATAGTTTTCTTTCACTTTGTCTTTCAAACCTCTATGTTATGTTGTCTTATATTATTTAGTTGCCAAATTGCACCTCTAAGAGGACAGATACATGGGTTGGTTTGTAAAGTGACTGTATACGTGTAAGGGAGGAAAAAAAAAAAAACAACTTTTCCTCTACCTTCTCAGGTTTTGGATCTAGAGACCTGTGAATTAAACTGAGAAAAGACAGACTATCAAAAGAAAAAGGATACACACATTTTTGGTTTTAATATTTTTACGTTCACTGGAGCGTCACAGAAATAAAAAACTCAAAGGGGCCTTTAGACCAGGGGGATTATATGTCGTTTTAACAAAGTGTGATAAATTATTCAGAAGTGACTAGAGAAAGGAAAGGGGTTTGAGATTCTATGGAGTAAATTGTGGGAAGGTGACTAGGAAATATATGGGGGAAACTAGTGGTGGATAGGGGTCGATTATGCACACTCATCTTGGTGCCATCACCAATGACAAGAATCATTCCCCTCTTTCTGGTATGGGAGAGGAAGACAACTTTACAGTGGAAATTTCATTACAAATGGAAATTTCCTTTACAAAAGGGTAATGTATGACCTCACATAGGGGGTGGGCAGAGAGCTTCTCCTGTGTCTGCTGTTTTCAATTGCCTTCAGCTTAAAATAATCTTTAGCCAAAGGGGCATATTTTGGGGTAGCATATTCTGATCTCCTTCAGATGTTAATCACAGTATATGTGAAACTCATTTTGCTTTGTCATAATTTCTTTGTTACATTTCTTTTGCATTTGTTTCTTTGAGAGTTTAACTATCTTACAGGCATGAGAAAGAACTAATCTATATTCCAACGTATGTAGTTCAGCACATTACCTCAGTGATCTCATAGACCAATTTCACTTTAGAGATTATTGACATGTCAGGTGATTATAGTTGGGTTTATCAATTTTGGTTGATAACGGCCAACTATGAACACTAAAACCACATATTTAAATTAGTGTTTACTTTGGTTAAGGTTCAAAATAGTTTCAGCATAGGATATATTAACAGTTGTTGACAAAAGAAGTCCAACCCTGTAAAGTATTTGAAGAGATTTATTCTAAGCCGAATATGAGTGATCAATGGCCTTGACACACCCCTAGGAGATTCTGAGAACATGTGCTCAAGGCAGTCTGGCTAGAGCTTGGTTTTATACATTTTAGGGAGACATAAGATATCAGTCAATACATGTGTCCATTGGTTTGGTCTGGAAAGGTGGGACAACTTGAAGCAGGGGCTTCCACGTCATAGGTGGACTCAAGAATTTTCTAACTGGCAATTGGTTGAAAGAGTTAAGTCATTGTATACAGATCTAGAATCAATAGAAGGGAATGTCTTTGTTAAGGGGTTGTGGAGACCAAGACTCACATTAGGCAAATTGAATGAATAGAAGGGACTGTTTCTTATAAACTTAAAGACTCTATTCTATCAGTCTAAGGGTATTTTGAGGTAAGTCTGACTGCCAATTCTCATTATGGCCTGAACTAGTTTTTCATGTTAACTTTGGAATGTCCTTGGCTGAGGAGAAGATCCATCAGTCAGCTGTGGGGCTTAGAATTTTATTTTTGGTTTACAAAACACTTATTTTTAGTATTTTTTATTAAACTCTCTGCAGAAAATAATACACTTAATAGATCAATAACATTTATAATTTCATTGTCTAAACCAAAGTCATTTTGAAAAATAATGAAGGAATTTGTAGCACTAACTTTGTCATTTAAAAAAAAAACCCATGAGACATATATTTTTCTAAAATTATATATATATGTATGTATATATACACATATATGTATGTATATATACACATATATATGCACTTCTTCAATTAGTTATACAATTATGTTTCTAATTGGGTAGCAGAATATCCCTAGTAGCTCTAAATGTTGGCTTCTGTGGTAAACTTTGTTGTAAGTTTAAGACAAATGCACGTCTTCTTTTAAGTGGCATTCTGAACTCCTGAGGTATGTGTATTGGATGCACAGGAAGTACTTATTCAATAATTACATACTTTGTTTGAATAGTGGCACTACCCATTTTTAGCTCACTTATAACTAACTATTTTCAATATGTTTTTTAGAAAAGCATCACAAAGCTATATAATTTTCAGGCTGCAAATTTAGTTTTCATCACTTGGGAAGAAATAAAATGTCATGTTCTAAAATGGGACAGCTGAATGGGTCTGGGGCTTTCTATGCATTTACTAATATCAATAGGGTACTGAGTTTTCTTGGCGAGTGTTGTGGAATTTGTCAGTTTTGCTATATAAATTTCATGATCATTTTTGTAGCTGATAATAACTACTTCTTATGATGGAGCATTAGAAGTAGTTGCTTTAGAATGATGTTTTAAATGAAAAATTGATCTATCTGCTTTGTTATCTAATGAATTAGAAATAGTAAATATATTTTATGACAATAAGCTTCATTTCATAATTGAGAAGACATCATGGTCTGTTAAAGTACAGAAATCAAAGGGTAAATGAATGAAGAAAAAGTTACTAAAAAAGTTGAATTTACTTCCTATTCATTTATTAGAACCAAAATATTCTATATAAAAACCAGTGACTAGTTCTCTTCAGTTGTCATAATTTTGAACAGATATTTGAAACTGGAAGACAGATTAAGGATTATCTGGTCCATCTGTTTTCACTCTGCACCCCTCAGAGCTGCAGGATTTTATGGAAATGCATGAGAAATTAAGGTATGAAGTGCAATGTGAAGGAAGCTTGGAAGGCAAGGCTCTGGGTCATAATCAGTTAGAATTGCTTTGTTTTTTGGCTGATATATATGTAAGATTCCACTTGATACTTTGTGTGAAGTCAGAGTTCTGCTGCTAAAAAATAAAATGCCCTTAAGAAAATCACTGATCTAGGTCATCTTCCTCATTTCACAGATAAGAAAATTGAGACCCAGTTCATTCAAATAACTTATTCATGAAAACATCCATTAACTGAGTGGCAGAATAAATTGTTTATCAAAGAAACTTGCTAGGATATATTTATTATCCCTTACATTTACATATGATTTTAAAGGTTTCAAAGCAGGTTCATGTCTGCTTTGATTTGATTCTCAAAAAATAACACTATTAAGTGGCTATAGAAAGCCTTAGTCCAATTTTAGAGATGAGGAGATGAGATTGAAAGAGACAAAGCCACCACAGTTATACCACATTCATGGTAGAATCAGAATGACAACTAAGTTTTCTTGACTCCCAGAAGTTTGCCCTGGAGCATAGCTTGTTGTAATAATAGCTTGCCTAGGAAATGACCGTTTACAGAAATGTGGCATATACACTCAACCCATGGTTAGCTGTCACCATAGAATCTCAACTCACTGAAACCATAAAAAAAACATCTAGACCTGTATTCCCATTTTACTGATGGAACTGAGATTCAAGCTAAATAAACGAGCTTATATTTGGAGACAGGGCTTGAATTAAAATCCACATATCCTAAATTCAAATTAGTGTCTTTCCTACCAAACTGCGTTGTATCAATTTGCAGTATAAACACACACTCTTTTGTGAAAACACACATTCCTGCCAGTGTTCTGTATCTGTGCTTTTAATAATCTAGCTGCTCTATCTTAGAGTTGCAAAGACCTTGCTTCAATATACTTATGTATCCTCTGAGATGGGTGTGATAAGCCCTTTTATGAATTGTAATGTCCATACTTGAGAAAGGAATGTTACTTGTGTGAGGAGGGATTATGGTCATCTAGCATTTGTATATAAATTGTAGTTTTCCTGGCCAATTACTGTGAGACTTTGCAAGTGAAGAAGTTGATACATGCTTTTCTGTCCAGGAGAAAGCATAAATTCCCATGTTTTCTGGATGAGGTCTCAGTCCATTTAGAAGTTTAACACCCTTGAAAAGTGAGTAATGTTCTTTCTAGATCCCAGCCAATTCAGCCCTAAGGATTGTGCTAATTTAAACAACTGTTTTTCTAAATCTCTACCAAATCTATTAGAAGCATTTTTTTCATACTTTTCTGTGTGTATTCTATTTCTACCCTTATGGATGTTTTCTCAACTATAAAGCTTCTTTCCAAAATATACATGCAAAATTAAATGTGATTTAACATATCTTCAGTAATAACATTAGTAGCACAATTATATAGTCTTTAATTGACCTTTGTCTATATTGGAATTTAGCAACCACATTTTTTAGCAGTGAAAAATGGAGAAAAAAATATAAGCTACTTTCAGGAACTTATGGTTTTCATTTAGTTGAAAGCAAAATAAGAAATTATTGAAGAAAGTCCATTTGAATGGTATACTTCCTGGGGGCAAAACATGACTCCAATGGTAGAAATAAGTTAGCCATAGAAGATGTATTCCAGAGCAACTGTTATGTACAAATTATTATCAAACACACATTAAAAATGTCAAATACAGGAAAATAAATATTAGAGTTTGGATGAAGGTGAGGAGGTAAGTCATGAAGATAGGATCTGTTTAATAAATAGGATTGAGCAGGACAGGAAAGGTTCTAAGGAGCGAAGGAAGTCAAAGGGTAAAGGCAGTGCTTCTTGACCCCTAGAAGCTATAGCTCAGGGCTGCTACGTAGGGTTGTACAATTGTTCACAGCACAAAGGACTAACAAGTGGGACAGGCAGGGGCTTAAATCCAACTTCTCCATCCTGGAGATTTTTTCTCTTAAAGGAAGAGGTGCTGTGGCATGCAGAATTTTAAATATGTCCTCTCCTCCCCAAAACTGCCCAAGATTTCTGTGCCTGGTTTATTTAATCACACACTGATCTAGATACTATCACGAAGGGATTTTCCTAATGTAATTAGTGTCCAAATCAGTAGACTATAAAATACACATATGATCTAAGTGAGACAGGCCTTATCACACGACCGCTTTAAAAGCAGAGAGTTTTCTCCCGCTGGTCACAGAAGAGAAAGCGAGAAATCCAAAGCACAAGGGTGATTCAATACACCTCTGCTGGCTCTGAAGATGGAAGGGGCCATGTGGGAAGAAATGTGGGTATCCATTAGGAGCTGAAAAGAGGTCTCGGCTGACAGCCAGCAAGGGAGCAGGGGCCTCAGTCCTACAACTATAAGAAACTGGATTCTGCCAACTACCTGAATGAGTCTGGAAGAAGGCTGTTCCCCAAAACTTGCAATAAAGGAACACAGACTTCCCAACACCTTGATTTCAACCTTATGACACCCTGAGCGGAGAACCCAGTATAGTACAGCTGAACTTCTGAACTACAGACCCTGTGAGATGAAAGATGGGTGTTGTTTTAAGCCTCCAAGTATGTAGCAAATTATTATGGTAGCAATAGAAAACTAATACAGGCGTCTTAAAAAATATCAAGAGGCTTTATGACCTAGTAAGTTGCTCCCTTTGTGGCTTTATGGCCAAGCTCTTCAGAAAAGCAAAGGAAAGTCTTAGAGGTGATCAATCACACATTTTCCTTTTTGATTCTCTCTTCAAGTACCATCCCTTTCAGGGGAAGTTGTGACAATTGTTAATGTAACTACTGACCCGAAAAGTTCAAAGGGTTGTTTGTTCTGCTTGTTTCCTTTTCACCTTTAATCTCTTTCACAGAACATCATTAAGAGTGACATCATTGCAAGCTCGTTAATTAAGCTAACTCTTCCATAAACAGATTTTTAGGTAGGGTTTTAAATTGTGAATGTCATTAAGTACTTCTTAGAGCTAGCATCCTGCTTATTGGAAAGAGGCAATAATTCATTAGAGCTTTCAGCTGGGCCATGTAGTGAGCTTGGAGGGGCTACAGGGAGTAGGGTTTGACGCTTAACCTTGTCAGTGAAAAAGCCAAGCCTTGTAACTAACTAAGGTCTGGAATAAGTGACAGTAAAAGTGTTACTCATCACACAGATGCTTCTTAAACAAAACAAAACCAACAACCCAAAACTCAGAAACATGGCTGAGTGGATACTGCTGAAATATTGTATATTTTAATAAAAAAGCAACTTTATTTTTCTACTATGGACTAAAAAACTATAAAATAACTTATACTTTGTGTTTTTGCTTCTTTTTGTTCATCCACAGGCTAGGCTTTCTGATTTTCACAGTCAAAGCAACATAGTGTTCAGCAAGTAAGAAAAAACTACAGAAGAATTCCAGTTAACTCTATTAGTTGGAAACTTAACTAAAAGTTCCAGTTAACTCTCAGCATCATCTTTGATGCAAAAACAAATCAAACCAAATCAAATAGAAAATGTAGTGTTACACTAAATCTTATAAAGAAAATTTTTGTTTGCTTTTTTAAAGTGTACTTTATTGTGTGTGTGTGTGTGTGTGTGTGTATATATATATGTATTTTTTTTTCTTTCAGCTTTAGAGATTTCAAATTTCCTGAGAAAATGTAACTAAGATATGAACTCCTATGGCTAGCAACATGTTAACATTATGAACATATTGTAAAAGTTCCAGTTTATTTGTTGTTTTATAGTGAAGTAGAGCACAAGTCTAGGAGTAGTCTGCAGACTTTTATGACTTAATGTACTCTGAAGAAAAATAAAATAACTCTGTCACCTAAGGCTATAATCTCTAATGAAATGAATGAAAATGAAAGCGTCGTATATGCTATGACTAGATGAAAATAAATTTTATTATAAACAAACTGCTATTATGGCAAAGGAAATAGTAGTCCTGTTATGTTGTGATCACTACTCACTGTATCTAAATTATAGTACATCCCAAAATAGTAGTGCTGATACACAGAATATTACACTCCAGCTGAATGGACTCCGACAGTGTTTAAAATAACACACTCATATACTCAGGCATGTAAAGTGCTTTCCCTGAAACTTTTATCATTCATGAATTCCTGCTTAGACATTACTTCTTATTCCTGGGATTAAATGACTGGCTTGTTCTCTTAATCAGTCTCATTTATCTACTTCGTGGGTCTCCATTTCATTTCACCTAAACTACTGCTTGGAAATGGAAAGTGTAACAACATTTAAGAGAAGACGCTTTATCTCTATAATAAGAACTCTTTATAGAAATGTGATTTTGGATTATGTTTAGTTTGGCCTATAAATGCTGATTATTAATATGACATGGGAAATAAAAACTAATGATTCCTCTTTGTCTCTATAAATAGAAAATAAAAAATTCTGAAGTCTTTTTTTTAATGTTTATATATACCACTGCAGAGCAGTCACAAGAACTAAAATAGTCAACTGCTTTAAACAAGTCAGTTGTGACTTTCAAATAAAACTGTAAGTGCTTGAATTCAAAGATAATCTCCATATAATCATTTTTCTGAGAATGTGAAAATGTTGTAGCACTCTTTTTGATAATGAATTTTAGGGGTTTGGTTAATTTATTACCCTTTGGTTCATTTTTTTGGCTTATGCTTACCACTTCTTCTTTCTAAAATTAGTCTTTAGTTACAACTGAATTGAAATACCAAAGTATTATTTGTCCTTACATATTTTTTTTAAAACTGAAATGCTGACCTGGAAAATGGCAAACAGTGAATGAAAGCCAATCTACATTTACTAAGTGATGCATTTACTTTCTTCTACATCATTTTAAAAAGAAACTGATATATTAATAAAAATATTGTATTTATTGTCATAAAATTTATAACACTCTGTGTCACCACAGTATTTACATCAAAGAACCATTTCCAAGAGTAGAGCTGACAGGGTTTTTATGATGAATGTTTAGTGAAATGAGATTTTCAGTTTAATGACAGTGTCAAACCCAGGGATAAGCAGGTAACCCTACAGAAAGTTGAAGAATAAAATTGGGAAATGTAAAAGAAGGGAATAGTAAGGCAAGTCTCATAGCTAATATAAAGACCAGTCATGTGATATTAGAGAACAAGACCTAGGAAGACACTGAGCAAGAGTGACATAAGCTTGTAGCCTTTGAGTTACTCAAAACTATGGAGACAAAATGTAGAGCCAAGATTTTGCGAATGAAGCAGAAACCCAGTGATCAGGGCATCAGGCCAGCATTGGATCTCTTTTATCTAAAGAATGAAATTAATCTTAATAACTGGGACATGGGTCAGCCAGCAGATAGAAGGCAATAGCTGAACCTGAGGAGGATAAAGGACTACAGAAGTTTGGGAATGGGTATAGGCAAGGGTTTCTCAACATTAGCACTGTTGGCATTTTAGATTAGGATAATTAATTCCTTGTTGTGGAAGACTGCCTGGGTAGTATATTTAGCAACATCCCTGGGCCTCTACTCCATAGATGCCAGTAGCACTCACCACCTTACAGTTGTAACATCCAAAAATATCTCTAGACAGTGCAAAATGTCCCCTGTGGGGCCAAATCACCTCAGGCTGAGAGCCATCTGTTTAGTGTATAGGAGAGGCTCAATTGGCTGTAGAGACAAGCCTAACTATATGACTGAGGAGTTTGAAGTGGAGAACAAGAAGCAGTTTCGGACCACCAATAAAAGAGAGTGCACTAAAAATGCACTTTAAAATGGTCTGGTATTTGTTCTTGAAGGAATATTAACACAAATGCTACTGACCACAAAGAACTTGGTTGTTTACTTGCCTTCCAACAATTGATTGAATGAATATATACTGTGCTTCTTTATTCCTGGCTTTAGAGTGGACAAATAATGGAATAAGCTAGGACCTGGTTCCAGGTTATTCTATTCAGAATAACCTGGTTCCTAGCCAGCGATAATAAGGAAATAAGGAATTGTAGAATTTATCGTGGAATAAACTAGATTTTTCAATGCCAAAATTATTCTCTGGCAATGCCTATTTGCACTAAAATAGCAATTCAATAACTTGGGTAAAAGGCCTGAAGAAGTGATGCAGAATTCAAAAATAATTAATTTAGTTTATGGGAATAGTTTGTTCACTGTGAAAGAGGGAAGTATGCTTGAATTACTCCTACTCAAAGAAAGGTTTCTTGACATATTTGACTACTACCATTGAGTAACATACATATGGCAAAGGACTAATGATATTTTGGAGAAGTATTTTAACAAGTATTTCTTAAACCTCAATGTACATGGAAATTATCTGGGGTGGAGATTTTGTTAAAATACAGATTCTGATCTTGTGGGTCTGAATTGAGGCCTGAAATTGTGCAATTCCAATAACCTCCCAGGTGATGCTTAGGCTTGGTCCACAGACCACAACTGAAGTGAAGATTTCAATTCACTGGTTGTTAATTTCTTCATCCATAAAATGAAGGGTTTAGGTTATATAAATCTATGGTTTGTTTTAACTGTGACTTTTGTTGGTCTGCCTGATCTTGAATTAATACCTTCTATGTTGTTTTTGTTTCCATTTGGTTTGGGGTAAGAACGTATTCCTTTCAAAATCTTACTGATTTTTTTTCATTTGTTACCTGTATAATTATGTCCTATAATAGCTTACATAAAGAACTTTCTTTTCCCTATTCTCGCCAGACAGAGAGAAACCTGGAATAAAGTGCTTTTTGGATAAAGCATTTAGCTTTTTGCTATAAAAGAGTTGCCAAAACATAAAAAGTTTTTTAAAAAAGCAAGTTTGTACATTTGGCCTTCCACGGCTACTTTGTATCAGTCTGGATAATAATTTCCCATATGGTTTGGAAAGAGTGAAAGCAGAATTTGGAGGCTGAGTGACTTTTCCAATTTGATTACTACAAGAAAGAGATAATCACATTCTTCACAGTGGATTCACAAATGTATTCCAGATTTTTCTTCCATTTGAATCTAGCTCCAGACATATAAAATCAAATATTGTGTTTTCCAGTATCCACAATTATGAATTTTCTGTGTGATCACCCCCTTTGACTGATATGGATAACAGGGGATTGACTGTACATATTCAATGTACCCTCAAAGTGTTTCATGGAAAACCTTTTACTTGCCAGTTCTCGTATGCCATTTTGGGGTGTGTCATCTCTTAATTGCAGCTGATTTCCACTTCCTAAAAAAAGGTTTTCATTTGGATTTTTAGAATACTGTGTCCTTGTGTAAATGTGCCATTTTGGCCTTAATTTAGTTAAGATGCTAAAGCCACTCAGATATACCTTGCTTCTTATTAAGATGTTGACTTTGGAGGCAGGTAATCCATGTACAGGTGTGATATGTGTAATTTTGCAATCCTACAAAAATACTCTTTTCATTAACTGCAGCATTGGTTACTGTAAACCAAATCTTTTTTTTTTTTTAGATGTGTATTCAAGGGTCATGTCAACATCAGTGGGTGTCACGTGTGTGTTTATAAGGGAGGGTTCTTGCTAAATGTTGTTTCTATTCTCCATATCTGAACTTTAATGGGTGGCTCTGGATCACAGGCAGTATGCTGTATATGTAAAATTTCCAAATTATCTTTATCATGCTTATAATTTATAATTCTCTTTGTTACCTCCCCAAAAGGTCTAAGTTTCATTTTGTTTTAGAAAACTTTTGCTTATTAATTTACCATTTGTTTTTTAATACATGTGGTAGTTACAGCTCTGTAGTAAGTACCACATACAGCTAAACAAAACAAAACATAGAGATACATCTGCCTTCTAGGACATTCAGTCCTAGAAATAACTCTCAGTGGATCTCTCTCTCTCTCTCTGTTTCTCTGTGTGTGTGTGTTTGCATATGCACATTGGTGGGGAGAAGGAAGAGAGTGTTTGAGTACATCATTACAGTAAGAAATTAAAGACATTTTATCTTTTACATAATTTTATTTTTTTCTGTTATTATTTCCTCTCTAAAGTTTGGCCAAAAAAGAACGCTAAAGAAGGTGGGAACAGGACAATGAACAGAGCATCACAGAAAAGAGTGAAGGGCAAAGATAGGAATTAAAAGCTTATTCCAAGGGGCAAGAGTACATTTTCGGTCATGGTTAGTATGTGGAATACCTTGCTCCATCTTTCTTTCCGTGGATGTTATACATTGACAAGAGAGAGGTTTCATGAAATACATCTCTTCCCTTTTGTAGGCTGGCTTATCCATTGTAAAATTTGTGCATTGTATTACTGTTCAGTAGCTCAGAAATACTGCTTCTATGCCTTTCTAAATAATGGCTGTAGAAATTCTGTAGTAAACAAGCATGGTTGGTCTGCTTATTTAAAAATATTAATGCCATCTTCCTGCTTTGGAAAAATGGCTGCAGGCTATTTTATCAGCAGTTTTATCACATTGACGCTTTCATATTACAGAGTTTGAATTACTTGACAGTAACCCTTTATTTCCCAAGTGATTTTTTGTTGTTGTTGTTTGTCTTGCTCATCTGTGTTCTCCCTGATTGCACTGACTTACCTAACCGGACAGCTGGAATATGTTAGAGAGTAGGCTGCTCTGAGAAACAAAATTGTTCCCTTGGAAAATTTTCCAGGAGTTACTGGAAGATCTTTAAGGACCTTTCATTTCGAAGACTTGGGTTCTACATCTTGTGCGGTCTTTTATTTGAATTTATTTTCCTTTAACAAGAACAGTGCTCTCTGTGAATGCCTTTAGTGACTACGGAGACCATGAAAAATAAAAATAGCCTAATAAAGAAAACATAATAATTAAAATATTTTTCAGTATCTTTTATTTTTTTGGTTATTTACGTCTGTTAACTTGGAACTCCTATTTCTGGTTCCTGTCCTCCATCCATGCTAGAGGGTAAGTTTCTTAATAGCATTATCAGGAATTTTTTTTACAAGGCCATTGCCTTGCTGGTTCAATGACCTTTAACTAAAAAGAGAGAGATGTCTTATATTTCAAGGAAATACTATAAGTCAATGTTAATGCAATTTTTTTGTTAAAAATAAATCATGTGACTGTGATATCATTTTTAGCTTCATGTTTTGCCCTAGTAATATTTTAGTGCATTCTCTTTACTCTTGCTAGAGCTAAAAATAAATGCTTAGTAAATGTGATGCTTCCTGAATTTATGACATGACTGACTTCTTCATACTTAATAACATTCATTAAAACCATATTTTCTTGTAAGAAGCTCTAAAAACAGATTCTTTTGTCCCTTTATTTTTTTTTCTATTGTCTCCTTCACTCAGGAGGTAGCTAAGCTGTTCTTTACTTATTTAGTAATTCTGTTGCAATTTGATATTTACTATTATTCTACACAATGCCTGTAAAGGAAAGAGCAAATCTTATCAAATGACTTCCTACTGAGGTTTTATCCCGGCCTCATTAGCTCTGCACTCAAGATCCATAAAAACAGCTTACCAGATGTGTGGTTTATAACTGCTTGGATAGCTCTTTCTGCTGGAAGATTTATAAATCGCAGCTCATACCGTGTATAGACCATGATTTTTGGTTCCAGATAGCCATCACGCATCCTTATCACTGGCACCAGCAATTCTTTGTACCTGGGCTCTGTAGTGTATTATCTCATTACTGACTGACAGTTGAGTCATAGCATATAAACTCTTGAAAATCTCCTCTTAATATCTGCCACGTATTATTCAGTTAGCACTGCTTCATAATTAATACGCTATTAACATGCTATCTACTGGTATCACGATGGTAATTTCCTGCTCACACATGGCATACTATTGATATTCTCAAAGGAGTTTCTATTCAATGCTACGATTTTTAGAGACAGAGTCCTCCTTACTAGTCAAATCTGTGATCCTGGGTAAATAATGCTCATGTTTTTATCTTATATGTCTCACCCCCCAGGAAAAGAGAGCCACAATGTAATTAGTTTTGCCAAGTTGGCTGGAAGAGATACTATAAAATAATTAGATTACATTTCATGAATACATTGTGGCTTTACAGAATTAGGCATCTAGAGTTATAAAGAGCTCACACACACCTTCATTCACCATGCAATTTCACTGATGCAAAAACTGAGGTCCAGGGAAAGTTGTCTTCCAGTTAGTGTCCGAGGCTGAAGCTAGCTCTTTTGACTTCCAGTCGGTACTCTTTCAACATGAAGCTCTTAAGTTTTCATCATCATATCTTACTGAATTATACAGGGTCATTACTCATGCTATACCTGATATATAAAAATCCACTAAAACACTAATTCTAGAGATTAAAGGGCTGCTTTGCAAGTTGTTACCTTGGAATCCTGTGGTGGACTGAAATTGGGCACAATTTCACAAAACATAAGATTTAAAATGTAAAATAAAACTGGAAAGAAATGTTGCTAATGTTATTATTTTCAATTATTGGGCCCGAGAGAAAAAAGAGATTACCTTATGTGTGCAAGTGCTCAGAATACAATTGACTCACAAATGTGAATTGATAGCATTGCCTTTTATTAGTTAAACAACAAATAGTTATCTGGCAGAAAGAGGCCTCCTTTCGTGCCCTCAAGTTTTAGCCATGCAGATACTATTGGTGCTAGTTATGACTGTATCATTCACTTGTTGAATGAATGTTTTGAGATTAAATGTATCGACATATGTAGATGAGTTAAAAGAATGTCTGGTGTGTGATTGATTCTGTGTTAGCTATTATGTTTTTAAAATAATGGTTAAGAACCTGGAGTCTGGAGTGGGAATGCATGGCTGCAAATACTTGGTTCTACCATTTACTTCCTATGTTACTTTGCCCTAAGGTTTTTTTTTTTTTTTTTTTTTTTGCCTCAGTTTATTGCTATAAAATGGGAACATCGATAGTATGTAACATAGGTCATTTATAAGGATATGCATTAATACACATAAAGCACTTAGGACAGTGTCTGGCAGATAGAAAACACTTTATAAGTGGTAGTTGGTATTTTTAAAGGTTATTCATGTATTCATTCATCCTAAAATATCTTTTTCACTCCTGCTATGTTCTAATCATGATGGGGATAAAGTCCATTGAGGGAAGAAGGCAAGTAAACATGCACTCTACAGATTTATTAACAATATGATATCAGGAATGCAGTGTGTTCACATTCTACCGAGTTGCTAATATGCTGTGATGAATGCAGTGTGTCCACAGCATAAAAGCATCCTATTCTGTGTGTTTATGTAAATTAGTGGGCGAGTGACTGGGAGGTGGGATTGGTTAGGGTGGTAGATGAGGGATCAATGGCTCAAGGAAGGCTTCCTAGAAGAGATTTTATTTAGGCTGATAAAGCATGAATAGGAGTTAGGAGGGGACAAGTGGGATGAAAGGAAGAGAGAATTCATTAGCAAAGGAAATATAGAGAAAGCACAGTAAAATGCAAGGGCATAAACTAACTTGAGAATGGCAGCCCTACGAAACTAATACACTGAGAAGTCTTGGTTAGTTTACTTGTGTTTGTTTGGCTAGCTTTTTTTTTTTTTTAATATGTCACTAAGCATCGTTTGGCTTTCCCCTCCCCCCAGTTAACTATCTACAGAATTTTTGGATTGGGTAGAGGTAACTAGCTTCAGTGTCAATTTATTGTCATATACAAAGAGAAAATGATTTAGATTCTGCATCTTCAAATCATTTAAAAAGTTTAAAAATACTTTAAAGTGGGTTAAACTCATTATTATTATTGGTTGTTCCTATTATTATCTTCAACATTGTTGTTTCTATTGGACAAAGAGCTACCATTTGTTTGCAAAGTGCATAGTATGTGAGTTCATGCTTTCTTCTTTGACATAGATGCCTTTCTTCCTTTTTCCCCACCTTTATGGGCTGCCGTAACAAATTCTCACAAACTTGGTGGCTTAAAACAAAAGATATTTATTTTCTTCTCAGTTTTGGATGACAGAAGTTGAAAATTAAGGTGTCACCAGGGTTGTGCTCCCTCAGAAGGAGCTCAAGGAGAATTCATTTGTTGCTTTCTGCAGCTTCTGAGGGTGCTAGGCTTTCCTTTGTTCATGGCTGCATCACACCGATCATTGTCTCCTTGGTCAAATTGCCGCTTCCTCTTAGGTCTAACATCCCTCTGCCTTGTTATTATAAGAACACTTGTCATTGGATTTAGAACCCACTGAGATAATCCAGGATAACTTTTTTGGTGAGCATTCATTGCAATACTCACTTTCTCATCTGTTTTCCCTTTTTACATTTCCACCCTTGAATCTTTTCCTGAGAAGATCAACCACTATATTGTTTCAAGCTCTCTTAATGTCTTTAATTTCATAATATTTTCACATAAATGCTAATACCATTTGTATACTAACTCTGAGGTAGTCATGTCAGAATTATTGCTCTTTATAGGTGGAGAAACAGACAGGAAAGCCAAAGGAGCAGAGCTAGGTTTAAATCCCACTTTGTTGTTCTTTCTGTTACATGAAACTTTTGTGGGCACATAAATCACTCGGTACCTTGTTAAAATACAGATTATGATACTGTTAATATGGGATGGGACTGAGACTTTTCATTTCTATGATATTCACAGGCAATTTTGATGTTGCTGGTTTTCAAAGCACACATTGGGTAACATAGAGGCTTTAGGTGATAGATTTATAACAGAAGTTAGAAGTCCAATCTAAAAGGTTTAAAATAATTAGAGCTTTAATTTTTATATGTCTGGTTTGTGACCACGTGTTTACAAAGCAAAATAAAATTACAGATATTTGGATGTCAAAAACAGATGTGACATTTAAACTCTCACAGAATAGAGAAGACAGAGAAAGATGGTGGAATAGAAGGCTCCATTGATCACCTCCCACCCCCAACAAACACCAAGTTAGCAATCATTTACACAGAAAAACACCTTCACGACAACCAAAAACCAAGTAAGCACTCATAGCACTGGCTTTAACTTCATATTTCTGAAAGAGACACTGAAGAGATATAAAAAAAAGTACTGAATCACCAATGCCAGCCCACCTCCCACTCCTGGCAGCAGCAGCTGCATGGTGTGGAGAGATTTCTGGGCACTAGGGGAGGGAGAATGCAGCAATTATGAGGCTTGAACTCAGTACTGTCCTGTTAGAGCAAAAAGGAAAACCAGACCAAACTCAGCTGATGCCTGCCCACAGAGAAAGAATTTAAAGTAGCCCTAGCCAGAGGAGAATCACCCATCCCAGCTTGGGGACCCAAACTTGAGTTCCCACAAACCTTACCGCCATGGGCTGCAGCACTCTCTATCTCCAAGTAAACTTGAAAGGCAGTCTAGGCCATAAGGACTGCAACTCTTAGGCAAGTCTTAGGGCTGAACTGGGCCCAGAGACAGTGGACTGGGCAGGCACATGACCTACTGATACACCAGCTGTGATAGGGTCAAGGGCATGCTAACATCACCTCTTTTCTAACCTCAGGCTACACAGCTTTTGGCACCAAAAGAGATCCCTTCCTTCTGCTTGAGGAGAGGAGAGAGAAGAGAGGGAAGGACTTTGTCTTGCATCTTGGATACCAGCTCAAAGTAAACAGGATAGGGCATAAGACAGAGTCGTGAAGGCCCTGTTTAGGCTGTAGTTCCCAGATAGCATTTCTAGGCACACCCTGGGCCAGAAAAGAACCTCCTTCCTTGAAGGAAAGACCCATTCCTACCAACATTCATCACCTGCTAACTGAAGAACCCTTGGGCACTGAGTAACCAGCAGTGATACCAAGGAACTACATCAAGGGTCTTGGGTGAAACTCTGAGGCTTGCTGGCTTCAGGTGAGACTCAGAACAATATCAGTTGTGGTACCTATGGGGCAAAACTCCTTCTTCTTGAGAAAAGCAGAGGAAAAAGTAAAGGGGGCTTTGTCTGGTACCTTAGGTAACAGCATGGCCACAGAGGAGCATAGTACCAAGCAGACTTTGGGGTTTCCCAATTCCAGGACGTGACTCTTATATAGCATTTATGGCCTTGACGTGGGCCAGAAAGGAGCCCACTTCTCTGAAGGGCGAGTCCGAGGCCAGACAGCATTTATCACAAGATGACTTAAGAGCCTTTCTGACTTAAGGGAACATTGGTTGGAAGTCTGGCAGTACACTTCATGACCTGAGGTGGCAGTGGTTACAAGGTGAGACTCCTCTGCCTTTGGAAAGGACAGGGAAGAGTGGGAAGAACTGTGATTTGAGTGACAGCTCATATGCAATACAATAGAACACCAGGTAGACTTCTGAGGCTTTTGAATATAGTCCCTGACCCCTGGACAGCACATCTGGACCCATGTGGGACCTGAGAAATCTTGACACCCTGAAGGGAAAAACACAGGCTTGGCTGGCTTTGCCATCTGCTGATTGTAAAGCCCTGGGACCTTGAGTGAACATAGACAGTAGCTAGAGAGTGGTTACAGCAAGCCTTCAGTGAGACCCAGCACTGTTCTGGCTTCAGGTCTGACCCAGCAGAGTCATAGCAGTGGTGGCAACAGGGGTTCTTGTGTTACTCCTTCTTCAGCTTTAGGTGGCTCAGAACAGACAGAGAGACTCTGTTTGTTTGGGAGAAAGTAAGGGGAGAGAATAAGAGTCTGCTTGGTAATCCAGAAAATTCTCCTAGATCTTGTCCAAGACCACCAAGGCAGTACCTCTATGAGTCTGCAAGAATCACAATGTTACTGGACTTTGGGTGCTCCCTAAAGTGGACACAGGTTAGATCACAACACCCAATCACTCTCAAACATCTGGAAAGCCTTCCCAAGGAAGATGGCTACACATAAGCTCAGACAGTGAAAACTATCATAAATACAGAACTCTTCAATGCCCAGACACCAAAGAACATCCACTGGCATAAACACCACCTAGGAAAGCATTACCTCATTAAATGAACTAAGTAAGGCAACAGGAATCAGTCCTAGAGAAACAGATTTGTGATGTTTCAGGCAGAGAATTCAAAAGAGCTGTGTTGAGGAAACTTAAAGAAATTCAAGATAACACAGAGAAGCAATTCAGAATTCTATCAGATAAATTCAACCAGGATATTGAAATAATTAAAAAGGCTCAAAGATAAATTCTGTAGCTAGAAAATGCAATTGGCATACTGAAGAATGTATCAAGGTATTTTAATAGCAGAATTGATAAAGCAGAATAAAGAATTAGTGAGCTTGAAGATAGGCTCAGAACACACAGATGAAAAAATAATTTAAAAAATGAAGAATGCCTACACAGGATCTAGAAAATAACCTTAAAAGGGCAAATCTAAGAGTTACTAGCTTTAAAGAGGAGGTAAAGAAACAGAGGTAGAAAGTTTATTCAGAGGGATAATAACAGAGAACTTCCTACACCTAGAGAAATACATCAATATCCAAGTACAAGAAGGTTACAGAACACAGAGAAGATTTAACCCAAAGAAGACAACCTTAAGGCATTTAATAACACACTCCCAAAGGTCAAAAATTAGGAAACACTCCCATAAGCAGCAAGAGACAAGAAACAAATACAATGGAGCCCCAATACGTCTGGCATCAGACTTTTCAGTGGAAATCTTACAGGTCAGGAGAGAGTGGCATGACATAGCTGAAGTGCTGAACGAAAAAAAAAAATTACCCTAGAGTAGTATGTCTGGCAATAATATCCTTCAACCTCATATGAAGGAGCAATAAAGATTTTACCAGATAAACAAAAGCTGACAGATTTCATCAACACTAGACCTAAACTGTAAGAAATGCTAAAGGAAATATTACAATCAGAAAGAAAAAGACACTGGCCAGACACAATGGCTCATGCCTGTAATCCCAGGACATTGGGAGGCCAAGTTGGACAGATCACTTGAAGCCAGGATTTCGAGACACAGCTGGTCCACATGGTGAAACCCCATCTCTACTAAAAATACAAAAAATCAGCCAAGCAAAAAAAAAAAAAAAAAAAAAAAAAAAAAAAAAAAAAAAAAAATCATCCCAGGGCCAGATGGACTTACAGCTGAATTCTACCAGAGGTACAGAAGAAACTGGTACCATTTGTACTGAAACTATTTCAAACAATTGAAAATAAGGGACTCCTCCTTAACTCTTCTATGAGACCAGCACCATTCTGATACCAAAACCTGGCAGAGAGATACAACAACAAAAAAGAAAACTTCAAGCCAACATCCCTAATGAATATTAATGCAAAAATCCTCAATAAAATACTGGCAAACCCAATCCAGCAGCACATCAAAAAGCTTATCCACCATGATCAAGGTGGCTTCATTCCTGGAATGTAAGGTTGGTTCAACATAGGCAAATAAATAAATGTAATTCATCACATAACAAAACGAAATACAAAAACCATGTGATTATCTCAATAGATGCAGAGCCTTCAATAACCACATGATTATCTCAATAGATGAAAACACTTCAATAATATTCAACATCCCTTCATGTTAAAAACTCTCCATAAACTAGGTATTGAAGGAACATACCTCAAAAAAACAAGAGCCATCTATGACAAACCCACACTCAATATCATACTGAATGGGCAAAAGCTGGAAGCATTTCCCTTCAAAACTGACACAAGACAAAGATGTCCTCTCTCACAACTCCTATTCAACATAGTATTAGAAATTCTGGCCAGGGCAATCAGGCGAGAGAAAAAAAAAAAATGGTATTCAAATAGGAAGAGAGAAATTCAAATTATCTTTGTTTGCAGATGAAATGATCTTATATCTAGAAAACCCCATTATCTCAGTCCAAAAGCTAATAAGCAACTTCAGCAAAGTCTCAGGATACAAAATCAATGTGCAATGATAACAAGCATTCCTATACTCTGACAACAGGTGAGCAGAGAACCAAATCATGAATGAATTCCCCTTTATAATTGCTAGAAAAAAAATAAAACATCTAGGAATACAGCTAACAAGAGAAGTGAAGAATCTCTTCAACAAGAACTACAAATCACTTCTCAAGGGAGTCAGAGAAGATACAAACAAATGAAAAAACATTCCATGCTCATGGATAGGAAGAATGAATATCATGAAAATGTTCATACTGTCCAAAGTAATTTATAGTCAGTGCTATTCCCATTAAATTATCATTGACATTCTTCACAAAATTAGAAAAAACACTCTTTTAATATTAATATGGAATGTAAAAAAGAGCTTGAATAGTCAAAAAAAATCCTTAGCAAAAATATCAAAGCTGGAGCCCTCATGCTACCTAACTTCAAACTATACTATAACATTACAGTAATAAAAACAGCATGGTACTGTTACAAAAACAGACACATGGACCAATGGAACAGAATAGAGATCTCAGGAATAAAACCACACACTTACAACCATCTGATCATTGACAAAGCTGGCAAAAACAAGCAATGGGAAATGCATTCTTTATTTAATAAATGGTGCTTGGAAAACTGGCCAGCCCTATGCAGAAAATTGAATCTAGTTCCCTTTTTTATAGCTTATACAAAAATTAATTCAAGATCGATTGAAGACTTAAATGTGAAACCCAAAACTATAAAAACCCTGGAAGAACATCTAGGCAATACCATTCAGAACATAAGCATGGGCAAAATTTCATGACAAAAACACCAAAAGCAATTGTAACAAAAGCAAAAACTGACAAATGAGATCTAATTAAAACAAAGAGCTTCTTCACAGCAAAAGAAACTATCGTCAGAGGGAACAGAGAACCTACAGAATGGGAGTAAATTTTTGCAATCTATCTGTCTAACAAAGGCCTAACATCCAGCATCTACAAAAAATTTAAACAAATTTACAAGAAAAAAACAACCCCATTGAAAAGTGGGCAAAGGATATGAACAGACACTTCTCAAAAGAAGATATTCATGCGGCCAACAAACATGAAAAAAGCTCAACATCACTGATTATTAGATAAATGCAAATAAAAACCACAATGAGATACCATCTTATGCCAGTCAGAATGGCAATTATTAATAAGTCAAAATATTATTATTAAATATTATTAATAAGTCAAAATTTATTATTAATAAGTTAATAATATTTTGACTTATTAATAATTGCCATTCTGACTGGCATAAGATGGTATCTAACTGATCCCACAGAAATACAAACTACCATCAGAGAATATTATAAACACCTCTATTCAAATAAACTAGAAAATCTAGAAGAAATGGATAAACTCCTGGACATACACACTATCCCAAGACTAAACCAGGAAGAAGTCGAATCTCTGAGTAAACAAGTTCTGAAATTGAGGCAGTAATTAATAGCCTACCAACCAAAAAACACCCAGGACCAGACGGATTCGCAGCCGAATTCTACCAGAAATACACGGAGGAGCTGGTACTATTTCTTCTGAAACTATTGTAAACAATAGAAAAATAGGGACTCCTCTCTAACTCATTTTATGAGGTCAGATTCATCCTGATTCCCAAACCTGGCAGAGACACAACAAAAAAAGACAATTTCAGGCCAATATCCCTGATGAACATCGATGCAAAAAACAAGTTTACAAGAAAAAAACAAACAATCCGATCAAAAAGTGGGCAAAGGCTATGAACAGACACTTCTCAAAAGAAGACATTTATGCAGCCAACAAACATATTAAAGAAAGCTCATTATTACTGGGCATTAGAGAAATGCAAATAAAAACCACAATGAGATACCATCTCATGTCAGCTAGCATGGTGATCATTAAAAAGTCTGGAAACAACAGATGCTGGCAAGGCTGTGGAGAAACAGGAATGTTTTTACACTGTTGGTGGGGGTGTAAACTAGTTCAACTACTGTGGAAGACAGTGTGGTGATTCCTCAAAGATTTAGAACCAGAAATATCATATGATCCAGCAATCTTATTACTGGGTATATAACCAAAGGATTATAAATCATTCTATTATAAAGAGACATGCACACATATGTTTATTGCAGCATTATTTACAGTAGCAAAGTCTTGGAACCAACCCAAATGCCCATCAATGATAGACCAGTTATAGAAAATGTGGCACATATATACCATGGAATACTATGCAGCCATAAAAAAGCATGAGTTCATGTCCTTTGCAGGGATGTGGATGAAGCTAGAAGCCATCATTCTCAGCAAACTAACAGAGGAACAGAAAAGCAAACACCACATGTTCTCACTTATAAGTGGGAGTTGAACAATGAGAACACATGGACACAGGGAGGGGAACATCACACACCAGTGCTTGTCGGGGGATGGGGGTCTAGGGGAGGGATAGTATTAGGAGAAATACCTAATGTAGGTAATGGGTTGATGGGTACAGCAAACCACCATGACACGCGTATACCTATGTAACAAACCTGCATGTTCTGCACATGTATCTGAGAACTTAAAGTATATTTAAAAAAAAAAAAAAAGAGAGAGAGAGAGAGAGTAGAAGAATGGTAACCAGAGTCTGGGAAGGGATGTGGGAGGGTAATGGTGAGGTGGTGATGGTTAGTGGGTATAAAAACAGCAGTTAGAAATAATAAATAAGACTTACTATTTGATAGTACAACAGAGTGACTATAGTCAATAATAACATAATTGCATATTTTAAAATAACTTAAAGACATGTAATTGGATTGTTTGTAACTCAAAGTATAAATGCTTGATGGGATGGATACCCTGTTCTTCATGCTATACTCATTTCACATTGTATACCTGTATCAAAACGTCTCATGTAATACTTAAATATATATACCTGCTATGTACACACAAAAATAAAAAAGTTAAAAAATACATTAAAAAATAAACTCTCACAGAACAATGATACAATATATTTTTAACTTGGAAGTTTAGCTGTTCATCAAGGTTTTTTACTGTTTATGAATCATCATGTTAGTACTGCATTAGTTTACATATTGTTTTAATATGACTTGGAGCACGAGGGTATATAATTGTTTGAACATTTCTTTCCACTGACTGCACAGCATTGTTTCTTCCTGCACCTGAAAAAGTGTTTTCTCCTACCTGACACTTAACGAGGACATTTCCAGTCATTTAGCAGCAAATGCATACAATTTAGAACATATCTCATTTATATGATTAGGATTTAAAATGAAGCAGATTGCCAAATAGTATTAGAACAGCAGACATACAGGGACAATTGTGTCCTTGTTATTTTGCTGTCTGTTGTGCATTCATCTTGTTTTTATTTAGTCTCTCTTTCTCTCTCTCTCTCTCTCTCTCTCTCTGTTTCACTAAGATAATAGAAATAAATTAAACCAATGAATCAGTTTTGCCTCTCACAAATACTGTAATGCTAACTAATCCAAGAAAAAGACTAAAAGGAAATGACCCTTTCTTAGTTTTCTCTTGTAGTTTCAATTATTTAAGGTGTAATTTGAAAGCATCATGAAGGTTGAGTTTCAGTAGAGACTTAAAGTACTTTGCAGAAATAAGTCAATTTCTTCTGAGCAACAATAATACATTCACTGGAGAAACGGTGAACATTATTTTTTTTTTTTTTTCATTTAGAAAAAGATGTTCCTTCAAGACCTAAATGATTAGGATATCACTCAGCCACAATGAAGGGTTATGTCCTTGAGTCTTTATACAAGGGCACTTTCTACTTCAACTCACTGCCACTGTTGGAAATAACAGTACAAAACTCTATCTCATCTTAAATGTTACTAGGATATCAATGAATACAGCATATATTTAACCTGATATTTCAATTCCCATCCCCAATTTTAAAGTATACTCTATTTTCCTATTAGTATCTACCTTTATTATTTTTATCTTTAAGAGGGCAAAACACCTTTAAGAGGGCAAAAACGTATATAGCAAGATGCCTTACATGTAAATATTTTTTTTTACTAGTGTAATGTCATACCCCAAAATATCAAAAGATATGGGGAAATGACTTCCAATATTCCACATATCATAAAGTGAAGAGCAAACTTCCATCCTTTTATTTAGGAATTCATTGTAAAAATATTGTTTCCTGAACTAATTTGTTTCTACCTAACTGCTCCTCTGTTCACCTACCTCAGAGTGTTTTGAAAGAGAGAAAGTAAGATTCCTTACCGTTCTTGATATAGATTTGTCTTCCCTCCTGGAAAGATCTCAGTCAGATGGAAAAAAAGAGATAGGTTTCTAAACTGTCCCAGATTCAAATATGAGCAGTAGGATCCATCTGGTAGGAGAAAAAAAAGAGAATGATTCCAAAATACATGCTGCTTCACCAATTCTGACATGCAAATACTTATTTCTTTCTAAATGTACACAAATGAGGGTAAAGTGTTAACATTTCCTCATGTTATTTACTTGTTTTGAAATATATATATCTGTAAATTGTTAATTTGCTCCTTTTCATAGACACTAATTCATCATAGGGACATCATTGATAAACTCTATAATATTTTAATGGATAATCATTTGAAGCTTATTATGGAAATGGAAGATTTTTA
The DNA here is from genome assembly GCF_043159975.1 of Macaca nemestrina. Classification (NCBI taxonomy): domain Eukaryota; kingdom Metazoa; phylum Chordata; class Mammalia; order Primates; family Cercopithecidae; genus Macaca; species Macaca nemestrina. The sequence goes on from NC_092145.1 coordinate 63,033,275, forward strand.
AAGGGGCAATTTTTCTGTTAACATTAAGCAAAAATCAATTTCTTGCTGTTATAAATTTCAAAAAATACAATTGCATATGCATATGACAGAATAGTAAGTTTATGTTGATCTTAGTTAATTATGGAGCAGAGATAACAGAGATTAATTCTGGTATCTGCTACTGGCTTCCTTTGTGACCATGGCCACACATTTCTTGGCTTATTTTTGTAGTTGGGATAATAATAAGTCTAATCTTTCTCAGAAAGATTTGATTTAAAAGCACAGCATATTTTCACCTCTTAACACTAACCGAATCTAACTGAATCTTTCTGGAGGGAATAAGGAACTCCAAGTCATCAAATCTTCAGTGAACAAAATGGAGGTGTCTTTGAATCTTGGGTGCATCAGTTCAGGGATCCTGTTGACCACGAAACATTTATAAATCTCAATATTAAAATAGACACTGATAGAAGAGAAAGAGAGCAAACACAGGTAATACAGAGACTGAAAAGATTATTTTGAAGGGAAATGGTGCTAAGGGACTGAGAAAAGACAATTAAATGTTCTACTTCTTGAGAGCCAGAAACAATGTCTTATTTAACTTTCTATCTGCAAGGTCTAGTATAGTGCCTGACATCTACTAGCCTTTTAGTAAATGTTGTTATGTGAAATTGAGAGCACAAATTAAACTTTTTGAATTTATTTTAGAGGTGGTTAGATTTTGAGGAAAATATTTCAGAAGGCCATTTTCATGTTGAATTATTTGGGGGTTGGCATAGCAGATGTTAGACATTACACTTGGAAACTAGGCCTTTTTGTAAAATGAAGCAATATGTTGCTAAATTTGTCTAATCGAATTTCCTTCCCTTATGAATACATGGCATTAATTGCTGTTAGCTCCTTCACCCTCTGACTAATATTAAACCAACTGTGACTATATAGTGAAGAGGAAGCAGGAATTTATGAGAACATTCAAAGGAAATAATACGTTTGAATTTGTCAATAGTATGAATTCCCTATTAGTTAATATAACAACTTCGAGATGTGACCTCCTCCTTCCCCGATTACACGCAGGTCCTCAGATTGAACATAGCTTAAAAAGTTGCTGATATGGAAACTTTACCTAGAATTGAGGAGAGTGATGAAAGAAATAGGGACTAGTTGAGTTTTCTTTCTAGCCCCTTGGAGCAATTTAAGAGTTGCTCCTTGTGAAAGGCACAACTATCCCTACTGAAGGGGAATGATGGATGATGTAAGAGTTGAGCATCATTCTGGTTGCTATATTTGAGCTTTTGACCATTTCCTCAAAGCCTTAGCAGAGATGATATTCCAGAGAAGAAGAGTTTATCTTGTTTTGTGTGATACCACAAAATCTACACTATTATGAACTCTGAGTTCTGTGGTTGACCAATATCTAGGAGAAGTAAAGTCACAAACAGATAGAAAATCTTCAAAACAGTAGAGCACTCTTATATTGAGAGTAAAAAGGCTATTCTGAAAATGCTAATCATTGCCTCTCTTAGGAAAGATTTTCAAGATTTTCTGTAAACTCCTTGTGTGTGTTAGAAAAGTCTGGGTTATGCTGTGGTAAAACAAAACAGCAAACAAATAAAAACACATCAATCCCAGTAGCTTAAGACAAACAAAATTTATTCTGTGCTCACACCTATTCTTTTCTGGGTTCATTCAACTCCACAAAGAAGTCATCCTCCATGTGTTGGCTTGAACTTCCGGATTCCTTTTAGCAACTCTGTGTTGAGACATTTTTCCACAATCATTATAATGGCAAAAAGCAGGTTAAAAAGTCTATCACCAACATATTTTCTTGGCTAAAGCATGTCGTATAGCCAAAATTGTGTTGGTTCATGCACAATTTTTCCTAGATCATTAACCTTTTGTGGCACCATGTATCAGGAGCTTAACTGCAATATATTAACACAGCCTAATGTGCCAAATCACAGAAAAATACTGTACTTTACACAATGTTCATTCTTTTTACTATCTTGCTCTAAGCTGGATATAGGCTTATATTCTGTCTCGGAAGTGCTTATTGTATGTCTCTTTCAAATTTTTGTTCATTTTAGTCTTGCTTTCAGTACTATTCCCTCAAGCTATATTCACATTTTTCTTTCAAGATGAAGTCCTATATATAGTGTTGTAGTTCTTTGTTTATGAGCAGTTTAACATACCAATTTATAACCAGTGCTATAATTTTATTAATTTTTTTTTTTTGCTTTCCACAGTGTTGAATAGGGTTTGAGTAGTCAGCTCAAACCTATTTTTCTCATAGTATCTTTTATTTCTAGTGAGTAATTTTGCAGGATGTGATGTTTTCCTAGTAATGCATATATTATAACAGAAACACTGTATTGCAGTTAGTGTTGTACCAGTACTATAAAAGTAGTTCTAGCTAGCATGAGCATATAGAGGGGGCTTCATTCCAGCAACCATTTCATCTCAAATTTGAGTAACACTTGCTAGGTTCCTATATAAATCAGACTCCCCAGAGACTTTGAGCAGTGGTAGAGTAGTCTAGAACTTTGTTTAACAATTAATCATTTCAAAATCTTTTGGCTGCTAATTCTATTGTCTCACTGTGTTATTCTGTGTGACAATGATCTGCCTGCTCCAAAATACTGGATAATTAGCCTATTATTTGAACAAACATCTTTTGTCATATCAAGGTTAGAATGCCTAAAAACTGGGAATTTACATCTTTTGTTAGGCTGTTCACTAGAAAGGTATCCCAATTTTTACGTGAATGTTTACTCCACCGAGCGTTGACCACTGAAAAATTAGTGCAAACTTTTTTGGCCCTCCATCTCTGATCTGATCATTATACTTATAATTCTACTGATTAGAGAAACTAGCTGTCATTTTCTCTTTTTTTTTCCCTTTTTTTCTTTTTTAGTAATGTTAATAGTTTTGGGGGGAGCAGGTGTTTTTTTTTTTTTTTTTACATGGATAAGTTCTTTAGTGGTAATTTCTGAGATTTTGGAGCATCCTTCACCCAAGTAGTGTACAGTATACCCAATGTTTAGTCTTTTATTCTTGCCCCACCTCCATTCCCCCTGAGTTTCTAAAGTCCATTGTATTATTCTTATGCCTTTGCATCCTCATAGCTTAGCTCCCACTTGTAAGTGAGAATATAAAATATTTTGTTTTCGTTCCTGAGTTAATTCACTTATAGTAATAGTCTTCAACTCCATCCAGGTTGCTGCAAATGCCACTATTTCATTCCTTTTTATGATTGAGTAGTATTCCATGGTGTATATATACCACGTTTTCTTTATCCAATCGTGTATTGATGGGCATTTGGGCTGCTTCCGTATTTTTGCAATTGCAAGTTGTGTTTCTATAAACATGTGTGGGCAAATGTCTTTTTCATATAATGAGCTCTTTTCCTCTGGGTATATACCAAGTAGTGGGACTGCAGAATCAAATGGTAGTTCTATTTTTAGTTCTTTAAGGACTCTGTCTCTATTTCCCAGAGTGGTTATATTAGTTCACATCCCCACCAGCAGTGTAAAAGTGTTTCCTTTTCAACACACCCATGTCGGCATCTATTATTTTTTGATTTTTAAATTATAGTCATTCTCAAAGTAATAAAGTGGTATTTCATTGTGGTTTTAATTTGCATCTCCCTGATAATTAGTGATGTTGAACCATTTTAAATACATTTATTGGGGATTTTTATATCTTCTTTTGAGAATTGTGTATTCATGTTCTTTGCCCACTTTTTGATGTGGTTACTCGTTGTTTGTTTTTTTTCTTGCTGATTTAAGTTCCTTGTACATTCTGGATGTTTGTCGGATACATAGTTTGTGAATATTTATCCCCTTCTGTAGGAGTCTGTTTACTCTGCTGCTGACTATTTCTTTTGCTGTGCAGAAGCTTTTTAGTTTCATCAGGTTCCATCTACTTGTTTTTGTTTTTACTGCATTAGCTTTTGGGTTTTGGTCATGAAGATTTTGCCTCAGCCAAAGTCTAGAAGAGATTTATCAATGTAATCTTCTAGAATTTTTATAGTTTCAGGTCTTAGATTTAAGTCTTTGATCCATCTTTGGTTGATTTTTGTATAAGATGGGAGATGTATAAATTTTAGAATTTTTTTTCTAGTTCTGTGAAGAGTGGCAATGTTACTTTGACGGGAGTTACACTGAATCTGTAGATTGCTTTCGGCAGTATGGTGATTTTCACAATATTGATTCTACCCATTCATGAGCATGCTATGTGTTTTTATCTGTTTGTGTTGTCAATGATTTCTTTCAACAGGGTTTTGTAGTTTTCCTTATAGAGGTCTTTCACCTCCTTGGATAGGTATTTTTTTTTTTTTTTTTTTACAGCTTTTGTAAAAGGAATTGAGTTCTTTATTTGATTCTTAGCTTGGTCGTTTTTGGTGTATACCAGTGCTACTGATTTGTGTACACTGATTTTGTATCCTGAAACTTTACTGAATTCATTGATCAGATCTAGGAGCTTTTAGGATGAGTCTTTAAGGTTTTCTAGGTATACAATCATATCTTCTGTCAAACAGTGATAGTTTGACTTCCTTGTTACTGATCTGGATGCTGTTTATTCACCTTCTTGTCTGATTGCTCTGGCTAGCACTTCCAGTCCTATGTTGAATAGAAGTGGTAAAAATGGGCATCCTTGTCTTATTCCATTTCTCAGGGGGCATGTTTTTACCTTTTTCCCATTTGGTATAATGTTGGCTGTGAGTTTTTCATAGATGACTTTTATTGAGGTATGTCCCTTTTATGCCAATTTTGCTGAGAGTTTTAATAATAAAGAAATGATGGATTATGTCAAAAGCTTTTTTATGCATCTACTGAGATGATCATATGTTTTTTTTTTTTTGAAATTCTGTATATGATGTACTGTATTTATTGACTTATGTAAGGTAAACCATGCCTGCATCCCTGGTAGAAAACCCTCTTGATCAAAGTGTATATTACCTTTGTGACATGTTGTTAGATTCAGTTCACTAGTATTTTTTTGAGGATTTTTGCATCTATGTTCATCAGGGATATTGGTCTGTATTAGTAGTAGTAGTTGCTGTTACATCCTTCCCTGGTTTTAGAATTAGGCTGATACTAACTTCATAGAATGATTTAGGGAGGATTCCCTCTTTATCTTTTGGAATAGTTATAGTAAGATTGGTACCAATTCTTCTTTCAATGTCTAATAGAATTCAGCTGTGAATCCATCTGGTCCTGGACTTTTTTTGTTGGCAATTTTAAAATTACTATTTCAATCTTGTTACTTGTTATTGGTCTGTTCAGAGTTTCTATTTCTTCCTGATTTGTTCTGGCAGAGTTGTATATTTTCAGGAATTTATCCATCTTCTCTAGATTTCCTAGTTTGTGTACATAAATGTGTTCGTAGTAGCCTTGAATTATGTTTTGTATTTCTGTGGTATCTGTTGTAATATCTCTCGATTCATTTCTAGTTGAGCTTGTTTGCATTCTCTTTTCTTTTCTTGGTTAATCTCAGTAATGGCCTATCCATTTTGTTTACCTTTTCAGATAACCAGTTTTTTGTTTCCTTTATCTTTTGTATTGTTTTTGTTTCAATTTCATTTAGTTCTGCTCTGATCTTTGTTATTTCTTTCTTCTGCTGGGTTTGGACTTCGTTTGTTCTTGTTTCTCTAGTTCCTTGAGGTGCAACCTTAGATTATCTATTTGAACTCTTTCAGACTTTTTGATGTAGGCATTTAATGCTATCTACTTTCCTCTTAGCACCACTTTTGCTGTATCCCAGAGATTTTGATAAGTTCTGCCACTGTTATTGTTCAGGTCAAATCATTTTTAATTTCAATATTGATTTCATTATTGACCCAAGAATCATTCAAGAGCAGATTATTTAATTTCCATGTATTTGTATAGTTTTGAGGGTTCCTTTCAGAGTTAATTTCCAGTTTTATTTCACTGTGGTCTGAGAGGATACTAGATATAATTTTGATTTTCTTAAATTTATTGAGACTTGTGTTGTGGCCAATTATATGTCCTATCTTAGAGAATGTTCCATGTGCTGAAGGAAACAATTTATATTCCGCTGTTGCGTAGAATGTTCTGTAAATGTCTGTTAAGTCCATCTGTTCTAGGGTATACTTTAAGTCCATTGTTTCTTTTTTGACTTTCTGTCTTGATGATCTGTCTAGTGCTGTCAGTAGAGTACTGAAGTCCCATACTATTATTGTGTTGTCATCTATCTCATTTCTTAGGTCTAGTAGTAATTGTTTTATCAATTTGGGTGTTTCAATGTTAGGTACATTTTTATTGAAGATTGTGATATTTTCTTGTTGGTCTATTTCTTTTCATCATTATATGATATTCTTTTTCATTTTTTATTCTTTTTGCTATAAGTCTATTTTGCTTGATATAAGAATGGCTACTCCTGGTTGCTTTTAGTTTCCATTCACAAGAAATATATTTTTCCATGCCATTACCTTAAGTTTATATGAGCCCTTATGTGGTAGGTGGATCTCTTGAAGACAGCAGATACTTGGTTGGTGAATTTTTATCCATTCTGCCATTATGTATATTTTAAGTTGAGCACTTAGTCCATTTACATTCAATGTTAGTGTTGAGATGTGAGGTACTGTTGTTTTCCTCATGTTAGTTATTGCCTTAATGCCTTGTTTTATTTTTTTAAATTCTGTTGTTGTTTTATAGGCCCTGTGAGATTTATGCTGTAAGGAGGCTCAATTTTGGTGTATTTTGAGGTTTTGTTTCAAGATTTAGAACTCCTTTAAGCATTTATTGTAGTGCTAGTTTAGTAGTGGTGAATTATCTCATCATTTGTTTGTCTGAAAAAGACTTTATCTCTCCTTCATTTATGAAGCTTAGTTTTGGTGGATACAAAATTGTTAGCTGACAATTTTTTTTAAGGAAGTTAAAAATGGGACCCCAATCCCTTCTGGCTTGTAAGGTTTCTACTGAGAAGTCTGTTATTAATCTGATAGGTTTTTCTGAATAGGTTATCTGATGTTTTTGTCTCACAGCTCTTAAGATCCTTTTATTTGTTTTGACTTTCAATAACCTGATGATGACATGCCTGGAAGATGATCTTTTTGTGATGAATTTCCCAGGTGTTCTTTGAACTTCTTGCATTTGAATGTCTAGATCTCTAGCAATGTCTGGGAAGCTTTCTTCAATTATTCCCTCAAATAAGTTTTCCAAACTTTTAGATTTCTCTTCTTCCTCAGGAACACCAATTATTTTTAGATTTGGTCATTTAACACAATCTCAAATTTCTTGGAGGCATTGTCTATTTCTTAAATTCTTATTTTTTGTCTTTGTCTCATCGGGTTAATTTGAAAGCCTTGTCTTTGAGCTCTGAAGGTCTTTCTTCTGCTTGTTTTAGTCTATTGTTGGAACTTTTAATGGCATTTTGTATTTCTCTAAAGTGTGTCTTTCATTTTCGGAAATTGTTACTGTGTTTTCTTTGTGATATATATTTCTCTTGAGACGTTTTCATCTAAATCCTCCATTGTTTTTTAATTTCTTTAAGTTGGTTTTCACCTTTCTCTGGTATCTCCTTGCATAGCTTAATAATCCACCTTCCGAAATGTTTATCTGGCAATTCAAAAATTTCTTCTTGATTTGGATACATTGCTGCCAAGTTGTTGTGATCTTTTGGGGGTGTTATAGAACCTTGTTTTGTCATATTGCCCGGATTGCTTTTCTGGTTCCTTCTAATTTGGGTAAACTATTTCAGTGGGGAGGCCTGAAACTTAAGTCTTGCTGTTCAGATTCTCTTGTCCCATGGGGTGATTCCTTGATGTGGTGGTCTCCTCCTTCCCCTAGGGATGTGGCTTCCTAAGAGCTGAACAGCAGTGATTGTTATTACTCTTCTGAGTATAGCCACCCAGTGCGGCCACCAGGCTCCAGGCTGGTGCTGGGGGATGTCTGCAAAGTGTCCTGTAATGTGATCTGTCTTCAGGTCTCCCAGTAGTGGATACCAGCGTCTGCTCTGGTAGAGGTGGCAGGGGAGTGAAGTAGACTCTGTGAGAGTCCTTGTTTGTAGATATGTTCAGTTTGCTGGCTTTCTAGAATGCTGATTCTTCTAGCAGTGAAGTTGTCCTTTGTACACACTCAGGGCCTCTGGTTAGCCTGGATGTTGCAAACAGTGTAATTAGGTGTTGTCTTCTCCATCCTGGGATCAAGATTATTTTGTCCTGAGTTGCTGTAATGGCATGAGTTTGTTGGCCTCCACCCAAGAGGTGATGCTTTCAAGAGAAAGCCAGCTGTGGTAGTACTAGGGAACTCTAATCCAACCCTAAGATGGCCATGGTAAGTATTTTGGTTTCTCAGGTGATGGACAGAGCCATAAAGCTCCCAAGAGTTTCTATGTTTTGTGCTCGGCTACCAAGGCATATAGGGACATACCTTCAGGTGGAGGCAGGGTTGGGTGAATCTGGACTCTCCTTGGGTGGGGCTTGCTATAGCCACTGTGAAGGATAAGGGGTGACTCTCATGCCAATGTGGATATGTTCCAGAGGGGATCTTGGCTGCCTCTGATGTATGATATAGTTTGCCAGGGTAGTGGGGGACAGTCAGCAGTGAGAGGCCTCACCCAGCTCCCATGCAGTTGTTGAGGTCAGTTTCACTTCTGCAGTGCCCTACTCAGACCATGCCCTAAGCCGTGATCTACACAACTGATACAGCAAGCATGGCTTTTGGATCTTACCCTTTCCCACCTGCCCACTTGGCAGCTCCTGTGCTACTGCACTCACTCATATCTGCAGCAGCTCCCACTCATCCACTGTACCCTGATCAAGAAAATTTGTGTCCAGTCAAAACTGCTGCCAGGTTTAGTTGGGAGCTTCCTTTGCCCCATGACCCTTCCTTAATTCTAGTGTCTGCTTTCCCCAAGGGTTCCTGTGAGATAAGAGTTAGGATTGGCTTATCTGGGCTCAAGCTGGAGACTGGAAATGCGGGCAAGGCACTTCCTGCTGCTACTTCTACTTTTATATTTCACTCAACTCTATATCCATTTCATCTTTAGGTAAGGTTAAATCCTTTTCTCATGACCTAGATTTTCAGATTCCCCAGTGGGGACGTGTATTCAGAAGTAGGTTTCCTCCCTCTCACACTTTGGGAACTCACGTTTTTTTTGCCTGTTTTGTGGAATTTGCAGTGGTGTGCCACTTCTTTCAAAGGATCTTTGAATTCTTTTGGTTTTCCTGATACATTTCTGCAGTGGTCCCTTGAGTGAAAAGTCATCATGTGTCTCCACATGCTGTTTTGTTTGTTCATATGGGAGCTGCATGTTAGCCTTGTCTCCTATCTGCCATCTTTCCCAGATCTCCTTAGCTGTCATTTTCAAAAGTTGTTATTTAAATGT